>NC_083328.1:29923784-30240284 GCF_963455315.2 Globicephala melas | reverse complement strand
AGCTTCTAATGCTACTACATTGAGGGTTAGGATTTCAACCAATGAATTTTAGGAGGACACAAACATTCAGCCTACAATAGTCCCAATCCTCGTGAGGCTTGCATGCTGGAGTAATTCATTAGCAGTTGTGGTTTCCAGGGGGCACCCCGTGGGCACATTCATTTAAGAGTCAATCAGACGTAGCCCGACCTCCATGTGTACCATGCATTTTCACATTTAGCTGCTCAATGATCACAGAACTGTTGGCTTCCTGCCTCCGCTCAGATGATGGATTCCACAGCAGCCCCTAGTTGTGTAAAGATAAATCACTCCAGGTCCAAGTGGTAAACCACGGAAATAACAGCAATTTATACAGACCCCAGGAGTCCCTTGTGAGAGCTCTCACTCTTTATGAAGTGTAGTGATAAAAGTTAGACCCGGGGATGAGGCTGGCAGCTTTCTTTTATTACCATCTGCACACCACAGAAGAAATCCAAATGGAAATTCTCATTGGAAAGCCAGTTAGTTAGAAAACCATCATGACACAAAATGTATCATGGGAAAAAATAGACAACCACATAAAGCAGCAGTAATCTTTTCAATACCGGCTGAATGTTTCTGAATTGGAACACGGGGATTTTCAATATCCTCAGATGACTTCTAAGCTTACGGTCCAAATGCCGATGAGCAAAATGTTGCACTGATTCAAGTCACAATAATAGAAAATAAATAATTTTTCTGCCAGTGTTTACGTTTAGGCGATTTGGGAAACCTGGACCGAGATGGAAAAAAAGAATCTTAGCATCCTGAAGTATGAGTTTTTCTATGATGTTAAAACCTATATGTTTGAATTCTGATTTTCACTAGGTGAACTTACGTCAGCTACTTTGCCTCCTTAAATCTCAGTTTCTTTATCTGTAAATGCAGTAAAACTACCCATTTAGAAGGACAAGAATTTGAAACAAGGCATGGAGAATACTTAATGCATTCTTAGTACTTAGGCTGGCTCATAATCAGTGTTCAGAAAATGGTAGTGATGGTGATGATGGTGATGATGATGATGATGATAAAGGCAATGCTGATAATTACAGTGACAGTGGTGATGATTTGTTAGAGAATGAGGAAAAGCAGGAGGGAATGCAGTCGAATATTGCCTACAGCAAGCAAGGAGGTAGCTATTCTGTCTCTGGAGGAATTAAATGGCATGAAATCAACCAAGATACTTTGGACACGGGAACTATTTAAAGGCTTGAGTTTAGAAGAAAACCAACAGAAGGAGATCACCTGATAGCTGGGGTGCAAATGGTCTCTTCTTAATCAATTCTCAGTCTAGTTTACCCATAGAGCGCTATGATCAATTAGTGGCGCCCGCCATGGTTTTAGACCAGGAGGCACAACAACATATGTGAGTTTATGGTTTCTGGCGAAGAATCCCAAGCAGAGTTCTAATATTTTCCCAAGGTTTAATATTATTTGGGTGTGTCTACTGCATTAGTTTTGAGAGCAGGGGTCATCTCTTTATTAATATAAATTTATTATTATGTTAATATAAATGTTAATTATTATTTATTAAAATATTTATTCCTTTTGAATCTCCAGCACATAGACAATGCTTTGGTGCCCAGTGGACATTTGTTGAATCAAATTAAAAATGTCTTTCTGATACTAATTAGTATTTATAATATTGTGTTCTGTTTGTCATGCCATATGTTAAGAAGAATATTGGAAAACTTTCATCCCCATGCAACTCTCTACTCAAAGGGGTATGAGGGAAAATGAACAAGGTACTCTTAAGAAAAACTACATGCAGTCCATCCTAACACTTGCGCTATAGAAATGAATCTTTGTGAAGCCCTGGTCAAAGTTGTTCCAGATAAAACTTAATGACTGTGTTTGTGATTCACCTTCCAAAGTTGTTTATTTGCTTCTCAAAAAGCCGCCTTTGTTCTAGGTCAAGACTAGTGCAAAAGGGAAATTTTCACTAAGATCTTACACACAGTAATGTTACAAGCTTCCTGAATTACTTTCCAGTTTTGAGGTAAACCATATGGGAAGAAGAGGGGGAAATGTTAATGGTGCTATTTGGTCTAGGGGTCTTCTCTTTGTCCCATTCTATTCAAGATTTACAGCATCACCCATTTTGAGGCAAGACTCTTTTGAAGGGTTCTACCCAATGCCCCACGAATCATGAGGCTTTCCAGTCCAACTGGTAGAAAATAGGTACTGATCCCAGCCCGGCGTGAGTTCCAGGCACCGTTTCCTCTAATCGTTTTGGGTGATTCTTTCCCCAGCCTATGGTGGCTTCCTACCATCCATGTGCTCAATACTGAGGGGACCCTCTGCAGATCTCTGGTGTCGTCTCTCCATGTAGCTCTCTGCAATCTGGTACCCTATCCTGCACACTCTAGCTATTTTGTATTCCATAGACTCAAGCTCCGTCTCCTCAACTCAGAGGGCTTGTAAAGCTCTTCCCGGCTTCCCCCTCCCCGGGCTGCCTCCTGGAAACTCTCAAAGCAGGAAGATTCATAGGACTGACCTTGTTTTTTTCCAGCCTCATCAGGATCACGGTGCTTGATTGCCTGCCGTCCACTGTCTTTAAAACCACTTGTTCTTCTCTATTTTAGAGATGGAGACGTAGAGAATGGACATGCAGACAGGTGCGGGAAGGGGAGGGTGGGTGGGATGAGCTGGGAGATTAGGATTGACATATATACACTACCATGTGTAAAATAGATAGCTAGTGGGAACCAGCTGTATAGTGCAGGGAGCTCAGCTCGGTGCTCTGTGATGACCTAGATGGGTGGGATGGGGGTGGGTGGGAGGGAGGTCTAAGAGGGAGGGGATATATGTATACATACAGCTGATTCACCTCGTTGTCCAGCAGAAACCAACACGATATTGTAAGGCAATTATACTCCAATAAAAAGAAAACACTCATTCTTATGTCTTGTCTGGTTTTCGTAGTTATTTCTGGCACAAGGGTAAATCTGATCTGTGTTACTCCATCTTGGACAAAAGTGGGCTCAGGAGTAATAGTATATGAATCTTTTCTAAGTTATAAATCCTTGCACATAAGGAGTCAATAAATATTGATTTGGATAGGTTTTCAGTTTTATTGAAACGACCTACTTTGTAGATTTCTTCAGCAAACATCCCAGAAGTAGAATCTCTGAACTTAAAAGCTGGAAGGAAGCTCAGAGGTCAACTTGCCCTGCCCTCCAAGGAGTCTGTAGACATACTGTGATGCCAGTTTTGCCTTCCATGACAAAGGCTTTTAAAAAACACACTGAGGCATCTGGTGTAAAACAATTGCTTGCATTCTTGCCTCACTGTCCTCATCTATAGAAAGGGGAAGAAGAGATGTAGAAGCAGCACAGCATGAGCTGTGATGTTGAAAACAATAAATTTGAATCCTAGTTCTGCTGCTTGGTAGCTGTGTGACCTTAGGCAACTTACTTAACCTCTCTGAGTATCTGTAACATAGAGAGAAAAATGCCTCCTGGGAAGAGTGGTCAAAGGTTTGAAAGAGGCAATGTAACTGAGCATAGTAGGTGCTCAAAAAAACAGTAGCTTATTTCTGGTATTATGATTGGATGAGGGGAAGGGGATCCCCAGCTGGACCTTTGAAGATTTCATGACTCGGGAAGTAGGCAGATGGCTTCCGTGGTCCCTGCCCTCTGTAGAAAGAGCCATAGCAGGGCTTGTCTCAGTGAGAAAAACAACCAAGTGAGCACAGGTGGGGAAAAATCAGCCCCTTCTCCTGGGAGGGCAGGAAACCAGGCACAGCCCAGCAGCAGGTCATACCCCACGGCCAGGTAAAGGTTGCTCCCTAATCACTAAATTTCAAAACTGCATCAGCGAAGCTGGGGAGCTTTAATGAGCTCAGCTGGACTGCATGGGTCAGCTCCTGAATCAGCTGCCCCAGGCTGTGGGGCGCTGGGTGCCACTGGCCGGCTGGAACTTTCTGCGGGCTTCAGGGAAGTGAGCCCTTTCAGCAATAACTTGTGCACCGGTCAAGGCCAGATTGATACACCCATGAGAGGAACATGATAACTACCACTGACCAAGTTCTTAACTGAGAGCATTTCCACCTGCATCCGCTGTACTAATCCCTTCAGCAAGCATTAGGGAACAAATTCCTTCATGACTACTCTGGGATAAGTCAAATCATGGCACTCTCTTGCATTAAAACCCTTTAAAGCCCCCTAAAATCTATCTGTTACACTTGAAATAAAGTCCAGATTTCTAATTATGCCCTTAAAGTCTTACATGACCTGAACCTGCCCCAAACTAATTTTCTCCTCCCTCCCTCCTACTTTCTATGCCTCCGCGACACCATCTTTTCTGTTTCTTTAATACATTTTTTTTTTCTGCCCCAGGGCCTTTGCATTTGCTGAGTGCAAACCCAACCTGAGATATTCTTCTATGAAATTTTTGTATATCTGACTTGGTCTCAAGTGTTAATAGCTTAAAGAGATCTTCTCTGAGCATCTAAAGTTTCTGGGTGATTTGACAGATGCCGTGCTTTCAGGAACCATTATTACTTCCATTTTACAGATGGCAAAACTGAGGTCCAGGAAAATGATATAACCTGCCTGAGGCCCCACAGCTTGGTTTCATTGCAGTTAAATCTGAAGGCAAATGACTTTTCCATTGTTTTATATTAGGCTTGCTTATCAGGCCCCCACCCGCCTCCCTCTCCTCCTTTCCTTCCTCTTCATCTTTCTTCTCCCCCTCCTCCTTCCCTTTCTTCTTCAGAGTCCTTTTAGGGTCAAATTGACCCACATGTCTCTCCTTCAATGGGACACATTCAGACCATGTTTGAATAGGAATGTAAACAAAGTTTCTGGGCCAAGGTGTTATCCTTCCTCCCTTCCTGCAGGCCAGTGTGTCTATCATTTCTTTTATTACAGACAAAATTTTTTTTTAAGGATAGAACTTTTTATAGTATGCTATGCAAACATATTCTTAGTTAACAGAATTTTACATCATTACTATTAGATATTTTTATTTATTATCTAAATTACAAGCTTGGCCTGCACAGGTGTATCCTTAAAGTCTAATAAATCGTTTCTGCTCATGTTTATAGAAAATTCAACAATACCTTTTGAATTATTATAAGTCAATCAGGCAAATCATACTTAGTTTCAAAATACAGATTTCAAAGAATATACTCTACATATATGAATTCTACATAATTCACAGCAAACAAAACTATCAAAGTGAAAGAAGATATAAGAGTAATTCACTTATTCATTCATGAAACATTTGTGAAATTTGCACTAGGTCCTAGACACTGTATCAAGCCATGAACACACACTGGTCAGTAAGACAGTAATTTCAGGAAATTCAAAATCCAGCAAGGAAGGCAGGCAAAAAATGTGGTGAGGGCTATAAAATAATTAAAAGCCAGGAATAGTAATTAAAGTTTAGGGACATCTTGCAAATCGACAGGAAAGAGACCAATATCATAAGAGAAAAAAAGAGAGAGGAAAACAAGCTATACACACACAGAAATCATACAGTGGATAAATAGATGAATAATGTTCAATAACAGAATCAAGGAAAAATAAATTCAAATAGTAAGTTTGAATTTCTCACTAATTGATTGTTTCAAAACAGTAAAAACACGTGGCTATTCGGTGTTGGTGTTAGTAAATGGGCACGGACATAAAGCCAGCGGGCAAATGATCAGTATGACCTCTCTGCAGGACAGTTTGGCATAAATGTATCAAAAGCTTTTAAAATGTGTCATGTCCTCAAAGTCATTACAGGAAAACTACAAGCCAATATCCCTTACGAACACAGAAACAAAGACCCTTAACAAAATACTAGCAAATAGAGTCCTGTGACAGATAAAGGAAAGCACATGACGAATGAGTGAGGTTTATCATAGGAATTTAAGGTTGGTTCAAAATTAGAAAAATCAATGTGCCGACAGAATAAATAACAACAACTCTATGTTCACCCTAATAGGTGCAGAAAAAGCATCTGACGAAATTCACCATCCATTTCTGATAAAAACACTAAAGCAGCCAGAAATAGAATGAACTTCCTCAACCTGTTAAAAGCATTTACAAAAACCTACAGCTAACATCGGATGTAATGGTAAAGGGCTGAATGTTCCCCCCCCCGCCAAGATAGCAACAAGACAATGATGTCCATTCTCACTACTGCTGTTCAACATACAGTGTAATCAAGTAAGAAAATGAAATAAAAGACACACGGATTGGAAAGGAAGAAATGAAACTATCTTTATTCACAAATACCATGACCAGCTACAGAGAAGATCCAAAGAATATCAAAAAAACAGCCACAAGAACTTAACAGGACAGTTTAGAATGACTGGTATGCAAAAACCGTACTTCTATGTTCTAGCGACAAAAAATGAGAAATTGAATTTTTTGAAGTATTTATAATAGCATTGAAAACTATAAAATAGTAAGAGATGGATCTAACAAATATGTGGTAAGACGCACATGCTTAAAATTATTTAAAAATGCTAAAAGACATTAAAGAAGGCCTAGATAAATGGAAAGATATGTCATATTCATGAATCAGAAGAGTCAATACTGTTAAGATGTCAATTCTCCCTAAATAGATTTATAGATTCAATGCAATCTCAATGAAAATACGGAAAGACTTTTTGTAAAAATTAACTAGCTGATTCAAAAACATATGGAAATGGAATGGTCTAAAAATACTCAAAAAAATTTAAAATATCAAGCTGGAAGACTCACACTATCTGACTTGAGATTTACCATAAAAGCTGTACTAATCGACACTGGTGTTATTTATGAAAAGATAACTATTACAGACAAAATTGAAAACAGCTCCTGCTGTGGAGAGACCAAAATTGCCAACGCTAAACTTGTCTGCTTTCTAAAGCAGTTTGTGAAATAAAATGGGTAACATTTTCTCCCTTTCAGGCCAATCCAATCCAGCATAGTGATAAAAACAGATCTCCACTCCAAGTGCAAACAGTATTTCCCTGCCTGTGAGACCCACCATTGTAGACTCTGGTCTATTTCCATGCTCGCCCTGAGCCCAAATACCTCTTCTTCCCCATTTCTCCTTCCTGCTGCTGAGACACATTGATGGTTTAAATCATCAATGCCAGATGTCGAAAGACAAAGGTAGCATTTCTCCTGCTGAATTTCCCCAGGGCTGTTGGGCTTTCTCAAAGGGAGGTTGGAGAAAAAAGCATTGGATGTGAATCAGAAAAACTCAAGCTCAAAGCTCAGAGCTTCTACTCACCAGGTGAAGGAATTGGGAAAATTAATTCCTTCTTTCTGAGCCCCAACTTCCTCATCTGTAGATTATTTGCCTGACTGGGTTATTAAAAGAAATAAAAGAGATAATAAATGTGGAATTTCCTGGTATACACCATAGTGAGGGTGAGGGTATAAAGCGGCTGTCAAAGGAGCACAGCCTCCATTTCTACTAGTTATGTTGGATGACTACTGGCAAATTACTGATTTTCTTTGCACGTTTACATTTATATATTGTATTTATAATATTTATATATAATTTATATTATCTAAAGATATAATCAATCCATTTTAGACAAAGGCACTAACATAACTCACTTGGGGAAGGGAATGCATTTTCAACGAACGGTGATAGAAAAACAGGATATTTAGAAGAAGGAAATGTGTACCTCAACCTCTGCCTCACCGAAAATTTTATTTAAAATGTATCATAGACCTAAATGTAAAAGCCAAAACTATAAAACTTTAAGAGGAAAACGTAGGAGAAAAATCTCATGACCTTCAGACAGGTAAAGATTTCTTAAGACTGAACACAAAAAACACTGGCTATTAAGAAGAGGAGAAAATATTTGCAGAACATGTGTCCGTGAGAGGACTTGTTTCCAGAATATATATATAAAAATCCTAACAACTCAATAAGAAGACAAAAAAATTTTAAAAGGAGCAGGGGCTTCCCTGGTGGTGCAGTGTTTGAGAGTCCGCCTGCCGATGCAGGGGACACGGGTTCGTGCCCTGGTCCGGGAAGATCCCACATGTCGCGGAGCGGCTGGGCCCGTGAGCCATGGCCATTGAGCCTGCGCGTCCGGAGCCTGTGCTCTGCATACAGGAGAGGCCACAACAGTGAGAGGCCCACGTACCGCAAAAAAAAAAAAAAAAAAGGGGGGCAAAATATTTGAATAGATACTTCATTAAAGAAAATTACAAATAGTCAATAACAACACACAAAAATGCCCAACTTGTTAGATATATGCAAATTAGAACCACAAGATACTGATCAATTAGAAGGTGTAAAATTAAAAAGATTGACCATACTAAGTGTTGGTGAGAGTGTAAATGGTACAACCACTTTGGAAAGGAGTCTGACAGTTAGTTTGAAAGTTAAGCATTTTCATAAGATTCAGCAGTTCCATTCTTTTTTTTAAATTTATTTCTTTTATTGAATTATAGTTGATTTATGATGTGTTAATTTCTGCTCTACAGCAAAGTAACACAGTTATACACATATATATATATATTCTTTTTTATATTCTTTTCCATTATGGTTTATCCAAGGATATTGACTATAGTTCCCTGTGCTGTACAGTAGGACCTTGTTGTTTATCCATTCTATAGGTGATAGTTTGCATCTACTAACCCCAAACTCTCAGTCCTTCCCTGACCCATCAGCAGTTCCATTCTTAGCTATTTATACAAGAGAAATGAAAATGTAGGGCCACAAACAGCCTTGTACGTGAATGTTCATAGCAGCTTTGTCTGTAAGAGTCAAAAACCTAACTGTCCATCAACAGGTGATTGCAAAAACAAATTCTGGAGCAGTGGTCTACAGTGCAATGAAACAAGCTTCTGCTACATGCAGGAACATGGCTGGATCTCAAAAACATGCTGGGTGAAAGAAACCTTGCATCAAAGAGTAAATACCATATGGTATTTAAAGAAGTTCTAGAATAGGTCAAACTAATCTATAATGATAGAAATAACTTTAATGGTTGCCTGGGGAGGAGGTGTGGGGACTCATTTTTCAGAGTCACATGGAAGCTTCTGGGGTGATGAAAATGTTATATATCTTGATTAGGGTGATGGTAACTGTTGGAAAAAGTATAATTTAAAGCAAAATCTTTTTCCAACCCAGAAAATCTCTCCACAAAGGCAGAAGAGAAAGAAAACAATTTTTACTATTAAATAAGCATTAAACTGGAATGTGATATGTATCACAGGCAATCTACGAAGAGACTGCAAAAAAAAAATTCTCCCTTTTCTATAGCCAAGCATACACGACTTATTCCATACACATCCTCAAGATAAAGGATAACAAGTTCTCAAGGAAGAGGACCCGACAGCACCATTCATCACACATCATCCATCCTAGATTCACCTGGTAACTGGGTGGCCATTTGTGTTTGCTAATTGGCTTTATCCAAAGGGAAAATAAACTTCTCACATATTTACGACAAGGGTAGTTTTGATCCTTGGAGTTAGGCTTCTACCTCCATCTTCTTTGATGTTTATGTATTTCAAAGAGATGGCTCACAGGTCCGTAAGAAAGACATTACTTGTACCTAAAGCTGGAAAGACTTATTTAGCTTTTAAAAAGAGGTACACACATTTCAAAGAGACAGAGAAAGAACTTAAGCTTAAAGGCTTGTGAAAGTAAATTTACGCTCTAACAAGTGGGACTAGGGAGAAATCTCGTCCCTTATTTCCAACACGGAGAATGAAGCCTCAACATTTTAAACTCGTATTTGCCCTTTCATGATGTAAGTGTACATGTTTGTCCAAATTATCAAACTGTACCCTTAAAATGCGTGCGTTGTTGTATATGAAAATTATAACTCAAAAAAATGATTTAAAATATGCCGCAAATCATCTGAATACTTCCACGCTTTCACATAGGGCACTGCAGAAACCTTTCTGTGCTTTCCTCGAAATTTTCACAAATTTCTCTGAGTTGTTTTCACTGTGATAACAGTGTAAGAAAAATTATAGCTGCTTTATACCCAGGTTCATATAACTCAAATTAAAGAAATCCTCTTAAATTTTTGTGGTATTGGAACCCATTTCCTTCATAGCACAGAAAAATACAATTCAAAGGGAATTTAGTAAAGCATCTTAAAATAATTTAATAACTACCATCTGATGAAACATATTGTAAGCTGGGTGTTTTCTTTCTCTCTCTCACTCCTGAAAAGTAATCGACCACCTGCCACATTCTACATTTTTGCTAGATGCTGAGTATATAATGGTGAACAAAATAGAGGTCCCTGCCCTCAAGAAGATTATAGGCTGGCAAGGTAGCCAAATGTCAAATAGATAAACATGTGAATACCTGTTTGGTTATATTGTGATAATTGTCAAGAAAAATTTCAAGGTGCAATGAAAGTTTATAAAGTGTGTGTGTGTGTGTGTGTGTGTGTCTTTGAGACTAACCTGGTAAGCTTGGAAATCTCCCCCAAGCACTGGGAGAAACTACTTTAATTGGCTCTTGCTTCCTTTTCCAACCTCATCTTGTACCTACCCTTCAACCTTGCTCTCTCCTGTGAATCCAGACACCATCTTTTTTTCTGTTCCCTGAATACTTGAAGCTACTCCTGACTTTGGCCTTTGCACATTCTGTTCTGTCTGCAACACCCTCTACCAGATCTGTAAATGGTGGGCTTCTTGCCATTGGGTCTCATCCCAAATGCCCCAGCAAAGATTTCCCTGCCCACCCCATGCAAAGACATCCCTCCATCACT
The DNA here is from genome assembly GCF_963455315.2 of Globicephala melas. Lineage (NCBI taxonomy): Eukaryota > Metazoa > Chordata > Mammalia > Artiodactyla > Delphinidae > Globicephala > Globicephala melas. The sequence continues at coordinate 30,229,582 of NC_083328.1, read as the reverse complement.
CTGTCCCTCCATCCTGCTTCCTTGACCCAGGTGATGCTGATGCTACAAGGCACTGACCACAGTTTGGGCAGCAAGATTCTAAGGAATTTCCTCCTTGGATCAAAAGAGAAGAGAGAAAGGCATAAGGTTGGTATTTTCGCCAATGGTCACTATGATTTCAGGGACTGACATTGGGCTCTCATGCGGTGGGTTCTGTGGGGCACAGTCTTGCCAGTCTCCCATTAGGAAAAAAATAACCATCCTTCACCTGTGTCAATTGCTGTGCCAGGTGCTTTCCTTGGACTGTTCCATTTAACCCTTAGACCATCTCTCACTCACAGAGGAGACGCCTGAAGCTCAGAGAGTTTCCTGGAATCTCACAGCAAGGAAGTGGTTGGTCATGAATGCAAATTCCTGATTTGTCTGATGCTAGAACTTCCCTTTTTCTACCACAGTCCACAGTTTCTTTTGAAGCTGTATTTTAAAACAACTTTTTCTCTTAAGGATCAAATTGATGAAGGATTTGATCTTCTGGGAAACAGACAGCAAATATCTGGAAAACATCTTTCTGTAATTGACTAAACGCTTTCACATCTGTGGTCTTGACCATCCGGACAGTCTCTGTGAGGTGGGCTGGGACAGTGGGATTAGAATTCTCATTCAAATTCCAGCTGGTGGCTTGGAGAGAGTCAACCCATTAATCTCGAATGCAGCTGCCAATACCCGTGTCAAGATTTGTAATATTAAATGGAAATCTAAGTCCATCATTAGCACATCATTGGCTTCACATGGGTATTCGTTATTAAATCTATGGTTTAATGGTTATCATTACAGTTAATGCTTATCATCAGTTCTACAGTCATTAGCAGAATCATTTAACCAATGTGCTGGGTTAGGAGGACCCTGGGGTGATGGGTCAATGGAAGGTGAGTTGTTATAGCCAAGGACACCTGGATCCCACTAGCCAAGTTGTAGGATGGCCCAGTTCTTATCTCCCCTTGGTTACCAGATGGCAGCCCTTGGAATGAGGCAGTCATATCAAGGAACTGTGATGTTCCTGTGTTATATTTGTAAGACTCCCATTATTTCTGGCCCAGTAGATGCTCCCACAATCTGTTTACCTGAACTCCTCAGCAAAATGGTGATATGTTCTCAGCTTTGCCGCCGGAATCAGAGGCACCTGCAGATTAACCTAGTATTGTCTCAGGAGAGGTGGGAATGATTTATAAAGACAGTGACAACATTACCATCTCCATGACGTGACAAGCCTCACACTTCTCTTCATTTGTCAGACAAATTAATCTGGATGTGTCTTTTAAACACACAGCGATGCTCACTCATAGAGCTGGAGACCGGTAAGATGGAAGGCTGGAGATGGGAGCCTCGCCAACTTTCACTCCATGCCTCATTTTTTTCCAGTCTTCTCTTGTTTTCTGATTGTTAAAGGATGTTCATTGTTTTGTCATCCCTTAAAATTTGGAAGGGTGGGATAGTGATGTCCATTCCTGAAGAAACCATTGAGAACAGTGAAAATAATTGAAAACCTTTGTGATTCTTTTTTAATTCCCTGTTGATTCATACCAGGTCTACCTCATGTAGGTAAAAGAGAATTATTATACTACGGTATGGTTGAAAGTGGAATATGGCTTGTCAGTATTTTACTTGGTTTGTAGGTGTTTTAAATTTTGTCTTTGTTTCTTTTTTCTTACTTAAAAAGTAGAGAAAAGTAACAACACCCAGTGTGACCACCAACCAAAAAGAACCAACTTGTAATATTTTTATTGTATTTATATCATGTTTTTGTAAATGGAGTTTAAATGTTTAAATATTTGCCAATATTTAAAAACAAGAGGCTTTTTTTTTAACATAAAAATATGGATTTCTGGATTGGAAACATGGGAAAAGCTTGGCAAACCCTGGGCTTGCATTCCTACATGGTAACAGTCACCTGCAATTGAGTTAGTTCTTCTCATTCCACAGGGTATGAACTCTTTCTTTAGTTTGCTGCAATCCCCACTAAGCCCTATTGCTTCACACAGCTTGGTTATCTGTTTGACCCTCTTAGGTAGATAGGTTTCTGACACATTTTTTTTTCTTGTGGCCTTCTTTCCCTCCTTCTTCTCCCCAATGGCTCCCTTGGTTTCTTAATTTGCACCCCACTTCTTCCTTCCAGCCTTTCTCCAGGATGTCAGTTTTTAAGTTCCACCCAGTTTTCTCCCTGTTGAGCTTGGGGAGGGGTAGAAATCTGAGATCCTTCAAGAGCTGTTTGAGAGAGGAAAGGATAAAGAGTTCAGCTTTAGGAAGCAATTTTAAGACAAAGCTCTCTCCTGGTAATGACTGATCAACTCTTAGCATAATTCCAGTTTATCATAATTCTGAATGAGTCTCCATATTTCTCCACCTTTCTCAATCCACACCTTCATATTCCTAGTTTGAAGACGGCCAGGATCCCAGAAGAGCAGTGGCTAGATTATTTACTGGCAATGGCATGAGATGAAGAAAAAAATCTCCATCATGCCATAGTTTAAACTCTGCAAAAATATGAAATATATTACAAAACAAAACAAAACATCATTCTTAAACACAACACAAAGGGTCGGCCACTCCAGTGTATTTCCTCTAGTGTATTTTCATTTCTTTCTGCTACAGAGTTGACACTAAAGTAATACAGTTTTGCATCCTCATTATTTTGCTTGTCATTGTTGAATAAGTATTTCATCAGGATATTAAAAATGCTCATAAACATATTTTTAATGACCTTATAACAGTCCATCATATTAATGTGCCCACATTTGTTTAACCAGTACCCTATTACCGGACAGTTGGGTCGTTTCCGGTTCTCTATATTGTAAATCACATTGCAAACAAAAATTTGTTTTTTAGAATATCTCCTTATAGTATTTTCTAGAAGGGGGATTTCTGGATTAAACAGTTGGACATTATTACCTTTGACAAATTGAAGCTTGCATTTTGTTATTTATTGTACAGATGTGGTATTTTGGTGCAATCCTCCAAGAGTCAGACAAGGGTGATGAAGAGGGATGTGGGCATTGGGATAATGGATGAAGGACGTTTGGACATTTCGTGTTTTTTTTTTTTTTGCAGTATGCGGGCCACTCACTGTTGTGGCCTCTCCCATTGTGGAGCACAGGCTCCGGACGCGCAGGCTCAGTGGCCATGGCTCACGGGCCCAGCCGCTCTGAGGCATGTGGGATCTTCCCGGACCGGGGCACGAACCCGCGTCCCCTGCATTGGCAGGCGGACTCTCCACCACTGCGCCACCAGGGAAGCCCCACGTTTGGACATTTCTTGAATGGAAAGTACAATCAAATTCTGCGGTCACCCATAAAAGTACATTTCGGTCCTGCCTAGATTTCCTGAAATTGGCTTCTTGTTAATTTCCTCCACTACAGTGGAGGTATTAGCCAAAGCAGGCATGTCAGAGCATTTTGAAGTCATTCTACTTTTCTGCCTGAATCTAAACATAAAATCCTTCCTTCCTTTTCTCCTTCCAAATTTGCTTTCAATAATTACCATGTGTTGAGTGCCTACAGTGAGCCAGACACTGTGCATGGCTTTTTGTATCATTATTCATTTAATTCTTTCCACAACACAAACAGGTAGTCAACACCATCCCAATTTTATTTACAGGAAAGTTGAAGCTTAAGAGGGGTTATCCAGCATGAGGAAGGCTATGCTTCTGGCAGGTGAACAATAGAACTGGATTCAAGTTTTGTCTCAAGCCCATGCTGATCCGCCAAGCCTACCAATAAGGCAACTCAGTGAGTTCAGCTTGCATTGGGTTAACTGATGGAGGGATGCCCCTCATCTCTTTGCCCGGTTGTTGAGTGATGTTGTGTCCCCTATGGGTCTGCTAGAGGGGATCCCGTCTGATGTCCTTAAGAATAGAGGCTAGGTGTTATCACTTCTATGCCCTCAGTGCCCAGCATATAGTAGGTACTTTATAAATAGATGCACAATGAATCTAGCTGGAATACACCAAAGCCTCACTCATAACGCCTGTGTAAGCCTCTTGGTTTTTTCGTTTGTTTAGTTTTGTTTTTGCGTAGAGTCTAAATCTTCCTGCTGAACCAACATGGTGCATGGCAACGTCTGGAAGTTTTTTTAACTCCCTTGCATCTAGTACTAGGAAGACCAGAAGAGTTAAATATGCATAAATACTGTGAGCTTAGGAACATGACGATGAAATCACATCCCAGTTCTCACGGATCCCAGCACCCCCTTTTCCTAAAAACAAAAGACTCCAGAATGGACTGGCATTTGCAAACACATATGAAATCCTTCTGTTTGGGGAGCGCCCGGCAGTCAGTGATGGGCGAAACGATTTTACGAGTGTTTTTCGTCTTCCTAGGTTTTTCTACTAAGAAAGGGCAGACCCTCAATAAGAAACACAGTGAAGTCAATGGATCCAGGCAGATCACACCGGTGCCTGATCAAAAGTGCTTGAAATGAAGTGAGTCCAGGTTCAGACGCAGGCTTTGTCACTTCCCAGTGAAATCACCCTTGGAAAGTTTCCTAATCTTTCTGAGCCTCAGTTTCCTCCTATCTAAAATGGGGACAATAATTCTTACGTTGAATTATTTCAATAAGGGCTTGACATAATAAAGGTATTTAGCAGATGGTCTGGCATTGATTATTGATTATGATATTGTTTGTTTATATCTCTATTTCTATCTATGAATCCATGTTTTCTATGTATGTATGTATGTACATATCTATCTATCTACCTATCTATCATCTATCTATGTCTGTGCCTGTTTTACAACTTTCTTTTGGCTGGGTTTCCCCCCAGTATTTTCCCTCTACTTAGTGGAAGTTTCTGCAGAAGGATAGCCTCTATATGTCTGTAGATGTTAAAACCAGGTTTTATTTTCCTCACTCCATTTTTCCTGCTGGCACATTCTTAGGTATAATATAGAGAGATGAGCAATAAGCAAATATTTAGATAACATAATGTTGTGAGCGGATGGTGATACGGAACACAAATCAAGGGGGAGGGGTAAAGGACACTGAGGGTGATTATTTCAAATGGAGTGATCAGGGAACGCTTTTCGGAAGAGTTGAACAAAGACTTGCTTGCAGTGAGGGGGCAAGCCACGCGGATGGGGGCTGTAAGTGTGTTCTGGCTGATGGGACAGCAGGCAGAGAGGTGCTGGGGCAGAAGTGGAGGTGGTGGATGCCAGAAACATCTGTGAGGCAAGAGTGGCTGGAGCAGAGTAATACAAGATGATGTCAGAAAGGAAGGCAAGGACATCCCTGGTGGCGCAGTGGTTAAGAATCCGCCTGCCAATGCAGGGGACACAGGTTTGAGCCCTGGTCCAGGAAGATCCCACATGCCAGGAAGCAACTAAGCCTGTGCACCACAACTACTGAGCCTGCGCCTAGAGCCCACGAGCCACAACTACTGAGCCCACGTGCCACAACTACTGAAGCCCGCGCGCCTAGAGCCTGTGCTCCACGACAAGAGAAGCCACCACACTGAGAAGCCCGCACACCACAACAAAGAGTAGCCCCCGCTCGCTGCAACTAGAGAAAGCCCGCACACAGCAACGAAGACCCAACGCAGCCAAAAATAAACAAATAAATAAATTTAAAAAATAAAAGAAAGGAAAGCAGGGGCCAGATCAGTTAGGGGCTTGTAGGAGGTGGTGAGGACTTTATCTGCACGTGAAGAGGGACCACTACAGGGCTTTGGGGGCAGTGAAGGGATCCAACGCTCCCTGTGTAGACAGCATGTTAGCAGCTGAGCAGATGGAAGGAGCTGAGTAGAACATGGCTGCCGAGGGGAGGCTCTTACAGGGTCCCAGTGAAAGATGATAATGGCTCCTGCTGCAGTGTTGCGGTGGTAAACAGAGGTCAGAAGTGCTCAGAATGGGCACGTGCTTTGTGTCGTTTTGTGTGAATGTATATGTGTGCGTTTCACGGAGTGGCTTTCTGCCGTGGCTACTGCAAGTGATGGGGTCTGTGTGTGTTTGAGTGTGTAGGTGTGAGTGACGGTGAGTTTTTGGAGTAGTTTGCTGATGGTGGTAGTGGTGGTGGCGGGGTGTGTGTATGTGTGTTTGTGAAAGGGAGAGATAAATGTGGCTGGACTTGGCATCCTGTAGTAGGGGAAAGTAGGAACAGTTTAGCCAGAACTAGAGTCGGTCTGGGTAGATTTGATAGTCATGAATCCAGAAAATGAAGAAACTCATCAGACTTCCTCAAAAAATGCAATATAAATTCAGCCAATGCATAAGCGGACGTTACTTTTGTTTCTATGCAACATGAGAACAATTACAGCCTAAACACCTTGCAGAAAGTTATCCCATCTCCAAGTTTGCTAATTCCATTTCTAAAATAGCTCTAAAGTCTTGGCTTGCTCAGGGTGGGGTTAATTAAAACTAATGAAGTAGATTTAGGGGTGTGCATCAGAGCCCGAGCAGAGATGCTGACGGTGATTATAGACGCTGCGGCTTCTCTGAAAGTAATTGTTGGGCGACCCTGCTTCATTTATATTCATGGGGACAGGAACCATTTTCTTGAGGCGGCTAAACCCTTCAGCGGACCCATCCACGTATTACATTTTATTTAATTTATTTATTTATTTTTATTTATTTTATTTTTTTTACATTTTAGAATTTAGATTTCTTTATTACATTTTGAGAGTTCTAGGATTTTACCTACAGGTTACAAATGACTATGCATGAGACATTACATGTCTTTATATCCTTCCTCTGAATACTGAATTTAAGAGATGAAAAACTAGGTAAGGCAGGGGGAGACAAGAGGGAGGAAGAAACTCATTTATGTACTTATGATCTAAATGTTTACTGAGCACTTAGGTGCTGGATCCTATTTCATGCCAGATTGTGTTCAAGGTACTGAGGAAACATAAACAGAGTAGACGAGGGCTCTCTTTTCACATACTTGCTTTCTAGTTGGGAGAAACAAAATGGGGAAAACATGAGTTGATGATACATGGATGCAAGAGTAACGACTGGGAATGGGTCAGAGGGAATTGGGAGGTCAGGGAAGTCCTCTCAGAGGTTGTGACTCGAGCTGAGATTCAGACAATAAAGAAACAGATGCCTAAAAATCGAAGGGTGAGCATTTGAGGTGAAAGGAACTTGAATGCAAAGGCCTGATGGTGCAAAGGGACACAAGAGGTGGGGGGGCGCTAGGAGGCCATGTGGCAGATGCAGAGGGAGTGAGCACAGGAGTGGACAGGATGAGGCTGGGTTTGGGAAGGCAAAGGAGTTTGGATTTTTTTTTTTTTTTTTTTTTGCAGTACGCGGGCCTCTCAGTGTTGTGGCCTCTCCCGTTGCGGAGCACAGGCTCCGGATGCGCAGGCTCAGCGGCCATGGCTCACGGGCCCAGCTGCTCTGCGGCATGTGGGATCTTCCCGGACCGGGGCATGAACCCGCGTCCCCTGCATCGGCAGGCGGACTCTCAACCACTGCACCACCAGGGAAGCCCAGGAGTTTGGATTTTACTATAAATGTAAATGGAGATCATTAGAAGTTTTCTAATTGGGGAATAACAAGATCTGTTTTGTTTTCAAAAGCTCTTTGATATCATATGCGAGGAACAGAACGGAGAGGGGCAAGAGTGAAACAGGAAGGTCACTGAGCTGCCGTCCAGCTGAGAGATGATGGGGGTAGAGGAGGTGGAGGGAAATGAGGAGCCAGTCACTAGTTTGAAGGTGGGGTTGCCATGGAAACAACCTCAGTGTTCGTCAATGGATGAATGAATAAACAAGATGTGGTGTATATATACGATGGAATATAATTCAGCCTTGAGAAAGAAGGAAAACCTGCCATTTGCGACAACATGGATGGACCTTGAGGACATTACATTCACTGAAATAAGTCAGACAGAGAAAGACAAATCCCACTTATATGTGGAATCTAAAAAATCTAAACTTGTAAAAAGAGAGCAGAATGGTGGTTACCAGGGACTGGGGTGAGGGCATAGGAGTGATGTTTAAAATACAAACTTGCAATGAGTACATAAATAAGTCCTGGAGATTTAATGCCCTGTGTAGTGATTATTGTATTATAATCATCAAACTTGCTGAACGACTAGATCTTAATTATTCCCACCAGAAAAAGAAATGATCATTATGTGATGTAATCGAGGTGTCAGCTAATGCTACAGTGACAATCATAGTGCCATATATATATGTAACAAATCAACAGGTTGTACACCTTAAATTTACACAATGTTATATGTCAAATATATTTCAATAAAAAGAAAAGTAGGATGGCCATGTTTTGCTGGTGAGAAAAATGTGGCTTGTGAGTGTTTGGCTTGAGTGGCTAGGAGATGGGAGACTGCTGGGGAAAGCGCAGATTGGGAAGGGTGGTTAGAACTCCCGAGTCTGTGTTTGCTTATCTCAAGACTAAGAAGCCAACTGGACATTCAAGTGGGGAAGTGGAAACAGAATGATGATGATACGAAGTAAGAGAGAAAAAGGGAGCAGAGAGCAAGGAAGACAACAAGGGGAAGATGCTCAGGTCTCTCCTGTCTTCTCTTGTGGCATCTAGAGCCATTTCCCCCTGGTCTCCATGCTGCAGGACGCAGGGTAGAGGCTTAAGCTCTCTCCTCGAATGCCCCATTGTTATTCTCCTCAAAAACCTCTAGTTCATTCCTATTGAACTCAGGTCCAAAGCATGGTTTTGGCCTCCTACAAACCTAGGTTCAAATCCAAGGATTACCAGTTGTGGGATATTGGACAAGTAATATAACCTATCTGAGCCTCAGTTTCCCCATCCATAAAACAAGAATAATAAGAAGCCCCATCTCATGGAGTTATTGATATAACGATAGCTAATCTTTATCGAGCAGTTATTAGATTATATGTGTTATTGCATCCAATCCTTAACACAGCCCTAGGATGTGGGGACTATTCTCATCCTACAGATGAGGAAAAAGAGTCTCAGAGAGGTTACATGACTGGTCCAAGACTCCACATCTAGAAACTAGGAGAGAGGAAGTGACTTTTCCAAGTTTACATCACCGATCAGTGTCCAAGATGGTATTGAAACTGCGACATCAGACTCCAGAGCCTACCCTCTGTTCCTTCCTTTCTTATTTATTTATTTATGGCTGTGTTGGGTCTTTGTTTCTGTGCGAGGGCTTTCTCTAGTTGCGGTGAGCGGGGGCCACTCTTCATCGTGATGCGTGGGCCTCTCACTGTCGCGGCCTCTCTTGTTGCGGAGCACAGGCTCCGGACACGCAGGCTCAGTAGTTGTGGCTCATGGGCCTAGTTGCTCTGCGGCATGTGGGATCTTCCCAGACCAGGGCTCGAACCCGTGTCCCCTGCATTGGTAGGCAGATTCTCAACCACTGCGCCACCAGGGAAGCCCCTGTTCCTTCCTTTTAAGCCCAATACTGGACCCATATCAAAGGCTCAAAAATTGAGAACTGCTTGTTTTTCATTGTTCTTGTTTTTATTAGTGTCATGATGTAATATCCACTTACTAGTTTGCTTCCTCATCAAACTCAGTAATTCCTTGAGGGCAGGGGCTGTGACTTTTTCACGGCTGCATCACCATGCCCAGCACAGGGCATGGGCCTCAGCGGATATGCGGTGCGTGTTGCTTAAATGAAAAACACAGGTGCAGGACAGCCAGCCGGAATCCCTTTTTTTTATTTTCTTTCTTTGCGGTACGCGGGCCTCTCACTGCTGTGGCCTCTCCCATCGCGGAGCACAGGCTCCGGACGCGCAGGCTCAGCGTCCATGGCTCACGGGCTTAGCTGCTCCGCGGCATGTGGGATCTTCCTGGACCAGGGCACGAACCCGTGTCCCCTGCATCGGCAGGCGGACTCTCAACCACTGCGCCACCAGGGAAGCCCCCGGGATCCCTTTATTTGCACGCAATGCTTCCAATGAAGTGGACTGCCTCTGCGTTTGAGAGAAGACTCTCTCCTTTCCCAGACGGACCAAGCCTTACCAGTCTACAGGAAGTGAGGAAGACAGTGGAATAAATATCTCAACAAGCTCTTCCACCCTGAGCTTTGCCCTCAGTGAAGAAAGTGTCGCCTCAAAACAGGAATTAAAGCTAAGATGTGTTTGGCATCAGCCAAGTGCCCACACAAGTGCTAAACATAGCATAAGGGAGGGCACTGACTCTGAGGCAGAACGGGAAACTTCTAATTCATTCTCTTTCCAGCCTGCGAGACAGTGAGTCTGTCGTGGGCAGGACAATTAAATTGAAATATGGCCCACCTAAGCCTAAGAGCTGTCCTAACAGGAACGTCAAGAAACCCAACTGCTAACTTTGTGGGCAGGTAGGCGGAATGAGGTCCTTGAGGTGAGGTCTAATTATCCTGGTCATGTCAATTTCAGAGCTGGGGGCTGGCCTTAAAAAACCCCAAATCCCCAGGCTCCAGTGAGATGGTTATTTAATAATACGAGATATAGTCAGCAGCAGGTTATAATAGCTTGCAATCGGCCCATGCCTCTTAGACTGCATGCCATTTCCTATGAAAATGGTGAGTTGTGTCTGCCTGAACCTCTTACCTTGGAAAGTGAATGTCCATGAGGATTGTGCTAGCTGTGGGGATCCAAGGGCAGGGAGGGGGCAAAACTGTGGCTGTCTCCCTTTCCCACGTCTCCTGACGTCCCTCCAGCAGCCCAGAGAGGAAGCTGATTGTCCTAAAGCAGAAAAGAGAGCTCAGGAATGCCAGGGGTGGGCATCCCCGCTAACAGCGACTCCTGGTACTCAGAGATGTTGGAGCACAGAGCCTGGAGGGGGGGAAGGGGAGGAAAGCTTAAGAGATGCACCTCCTCCTTTGAATGAAAGGGCAAAACGTCCCTGAGGGCCACTTGGGGGAGACTCAGCCACCTGGTACTTACAACACTCTGGAGGCATCACCCATTGCTATGAATCTCAAAATCCTAAATCAGCCTCTTGTTCCTCCTCCAACATCCCACTGGACCTCCGCCAGGACGGACATGGGGGTGAGGAACAGGAACAATATCAGATGATGCCTTGGGGGACCCCAAATCTATTTGACTTGGATTCTAAACTTGTCCTATTCCTGCCTCTTTCCTCTCTCTCCTACCTCACCCCACCATCACCATGAACTTAAAACCATTTTATGGCACTGTAGACTTTTATAGTGTCCAGGGACTTTAGAATCTGTTTCAAGTTCCCATCTAGCACTTGAACTTGAGGAAATTGGGGTGGTGTTCACCTTTCGCTTGACTACTTCTAAGACAGAATTCTCAATTAGGGATGATTTTGTCTCCCAGGGGAACACTGGCAATATCTGGAGACATTTTTGTTGTCATGATTCTAGGAGGATGCTACTGGCAAACAGTGGGTGGAGACAAGGGATGCGGTTAAACATCCTACAGTGCACAGGGCAGACCCTACAAAGGATTACCTGGCCCCAAATGCCAATAGTGCCAAGGTTGAGAAACTCTCCTTTAGGGATAGAATTCACCATCAATCCCCCCCACCCTGAGCAGTCCCCTTTACTTTCAGCTGATTCCAGTTAGTATCAGGAAGGCAGGTGTATAAGAGGCAGGTGCCTTGGGACAAACTTATATGAAGAAACTCAAGATTACACAATTCTGGGTATTGGCAAGTGGATTTAGGAAATCATCTCCCTCAAGTGATACAAGAAGATTGGAACACGATAGCCCAAAGCTATTTCCAAGGTCAGTATCCAAATTACACGGAATTCTGTGAACACAGTTGGTCTCAAGAATTGGAAGTCAATATCTGAAATCAGACATGGATGTTAGAATAAAACAGCAGTTGCAGAAAAATGCAGCTTTTCCCTGAAAATGCACGATAAAGGGAATGTGAAACAAAATGATATGTATATCACTGAAAACCGGGTTGGAGGTGGGTGGGAGCTAATGTGCAGGAGATGGCAAAGAGAAATGGGTTGTCTGATAGCCATACTTACTGATTTATTATGTGTTAAACATCCCAGTCTTTCATTCTGTCTCTCAGATGCAATCTTTACGGTTGTGTTTTGGTGACTTAAAAATTTATTAGTAACAGGATGAGATTTCCCCTCTATTCTTGGTGGGGAGGCAGTCTTTAGTAAGACAGAATAAAGAGACTGAGGTTTTATTAACAAAATAGCAACAACTACATTGGGCTCAGAAAGTCAGTATTAAGAAAAAGGTGTTCTGGGGGTGGGATAGGGAGGGTGGGAGGGAGCGAGACGCAAGAGGGAGGAGATATGGGAACATATGTATATGTATAACTGATTCACTTTGTTATAAAGCAGAAACTAACACACCATTGTAAAGCTATTATACTTCAGTAAAGATGTAAAAAAAAAAAGAAAAAAGAAAAAGGTGTTCTGAAAAGTACTATTCCACAAATTATTATTATTATTTTTTGCGGTATGCGGGCCTCTCACTGTTGTGGCCTCTCCCATTGCGGAGCACAGGCTCCAGACGCACAGGCTCAGCGGCCATGGCTCACGGGCCCAGCCGCTCCGCAGCATGTGGGATCTTCCCGGACTGGGGCACGAACCCATGTCCCCTGCATCGGCAGGTGGACTCTCAACCACTGCGCCACCAGGGAAGCCCTTCCACAAATTATTTTTTTAAAGGGTTGTTTGCTTATTGGAGATCGGGGTGTCCAAACTCTTTTGCTTGTGTACCCATTATAGTTCTTCGAGTATTCTCCCACAATATATATGTTTATAAATTGCAAACATGGACCAGTTTCAAGACTAATCAGACTGGCTTCAGAATGTCTGTTTTAACCACTGCACTCGACTGCTCTCACCTGAGGACAGTGAAAGGACTAAAGCCTCTTCTTACGACAGAGGAAGGAATCAGACATCATGCTCAGAAGCTGAGCATTTAAGGAGTTCCTTTATGATAGAGCAAGACCCCGGCAGCAAAATAGTAAAGACCAAGAGCTTGAGGGTAAGGAGAGGAGGAAGAGGCAGAAGCTAGTGAAGAGACAGACTCCCAGGGGATCCCGAGGTGGATCCTGATGGGACTGGAAGGCTTTTTTTTTTTAATCAAAGTATAGTTGATTTACAATGTTGTTTTAGTTTCAGGTGTACTGCAAAGCGATTCGGGTATACATATGCATATATATATATTCTTTTTCAGATTCTTTTCCATTATAAGTTATTACAGGATAGTGACGATAGTACCCTGTGCTATACAGTAGGTCCTTGTTGTTTATCTATTTTACATACAGTAGTGTGTATCTGCTAAGAGAAAGGCAAGGGAAACCTTTGCACCGTGTGCTGTGCTTCACGAGTGGACACAATTGTGCGTTAGGTTCTTTTGTTTCTGGTAACAACCTGGACCTGCAACCTCTTCTTGATGCCGGACAAGACGGATGAATCCCAGTAATAGACTTCCATGAGTTTTCACACAGTCTTGATACCCTGACTTTTTTTGTTTGTTTGTTTTTCTCACATGGTTTTAGTGTCCTCTGCCACCTGCCTACCGCCATGGAGAACTCAAGAAACAACTTCTTAAGACAGAGAGGGGAACAAGCAAAATGTTGTATACAAACTCATATTTTGTATGTGAACCTTTCCAGATCCTTTCAGTGTCTTAAGGAATCATCTAGAGATAATTAGAGCAGATGGGATCTTGGGCACCATGTGGTATGATCCACTTCTCCTGAATGAGGACCAGGGAGAGAGTAAGATGCTTGAACGGAATGCGATGATGCAGCCGGCAGGGAACAGAGCCAAGGCGGACACCTAGATCACTGGGCTGTGTGGCTCTTTGTTCCCTAACAGGTCAGGTTTGAAAAACATCTTTTAAGTCAAATATTTTACCAGGGTGAGCTCAGTTCAGGGCCAGTGGGAGGGTACATTTGTTTTCTCCTAAGCTACTAGGAAGCTTGATTAAACCAAAGCATAACTATACTGGAGGTCCCTATGATGAGCTAATTTTGTCTCCCCCAAATTCATATACTGAAGCCTTAATCCCCAAAACCTCAGAATATACTTGGAGACTGGGCCTTTAAAGAGATAATTAAGTTAAAGTGAGGTCGTTAGGGTGGGCCTAATCCAATCTGACTGGTGTCCTTTAAAGCAGAGGACATTTGGGCAGAGTACTGTACAGAGAAAAGACTGAGGACGCAGGAGAAGACAGTCGTCTGCAAATCAAGGAGAGAGGCCTCAGAAGAAACCAACCCTGCCAACAACTTGATCTTAGACTTCCAGCCTCCAGAACTGTGAGAAAATAAATGTCTGTTGTTTGAGCCATGGTCTGTAGTATTTTATTTTTGCAGCCCTAGCAGACGAATGCATCTCCCTTCATTTCTCATAGTAGTAACAGCAGTAGCTAATATCCATCTTCAAATGAATTTCTCATTTAGTCTCCATAAAAATTCTATAATGTAGATGCAATTATGAGCTTCTTTTTACACATGGAGAAGAAACAGACGCTAGCCTAAGTGAGGATGGGGCTGGGCCGGTTGGAGTTCCATAGCCATGCTCTTCATTGTTACTGGGGTTGCCATGGTAACAGCTGTGGTAACAGCTCCACATCACCTGTTTAACAGGAAGGTGTGGAGAGCAATGGAGGGACACCAGGTTCAATGCCAGATGTTGGGGTCCTCCATCTCATCCTTGCCAACTGCCTCCTTTTGAATCTTTAATCATTTCAAGAAATATTTTAATATTATATATAGAATGGATAAACAAGGTCCTACTGCATAGCATAGGAAACTATATTCATTATTCTGTGATAAACCATAATAGAAAAGAATATGAAAAAGAATATATATATGGGACTTCCCTGGTGGCACAGTGGTTAAGAATCCGCCTGCCAATGCAGGGGACATGGGTTCGATCCCTGGTCCGGGAAGATCCCACATGCCATGGAGCAACTAAGCCCGTTTGCCGCAATTACTGAGCCTGAGTGCCACAACTACTGAAGCCCATGCACCTAGAGCCCGTGCTCCACAATAAGAGAAGCCACCGCAATGAGAAGTCCATGCGCTGCAACAAAGTGTAGCCCCCACTCGCCACAACTAGAGAAAGCCTGAGTGCAGCAATGAAGACCCAACGCAGCCAAAAATAAATAAAAAATAAAATAAATAAACTTATAAAAAAAGAATATATTCATGGATAACTGAATCACTTTGCTGTACAGCAGAAATTAACACAACATTGTAAATCAACTATACGTCAATAAAATAAATTTTAAAAAAGAAATATTTTAAGTTCCTCCTACGTACCAAGCGCCAAGCTGGGCTCTGGGGCACCAGTACTGATCACGACTGATGTGGCCAGCCTTGCCCTCATGGAGCTATGGTCCAGGGGCACTGCCACTTCCTCCCTCTGAGTTCTTCAAGTTCTTACCTAGCCCCTTTCCTCTAAGCATGGGAAAGAAACAGCCAGCAGACCTGCTTCTTTGACTGTTTCCTTTCTTTCCATCTTCTGACAGCCATACTTCATGTCTGACGGATGAAATGATGCTTCTCGACAGTGACAAATTTATGAGTTTTGACTGTTTGTGAGGCTCCCTAATTAATTCTTTACAGACTTCTACTGGCAACTGAATTTGAGTTTTGAGTTCAAAAGTGAGTTCGGATGAATCACGGTCGACCGTTCTGCTCCCTTTGGAAAACTCACCCTCTGCGCTGCACGCTCTTCATCTTCCTGCTTGCCAGCGGCATCATTCATCTTACAGTGGTACCCGGCAGGTGGTTTCCATGGCATAGGACAACAGCGCCAGCGTCCTTCCTGTTGGCACGGAACCCCTGGGCCATCTCCTGAGCAACCCAGTAAGTGCTCCTGAAACATCTCTCCCCAACCTCAGCACCACAAGGGTTACTTTTAAATTTCTGGTGGGTGGCCTGAGATCGACACCTAATCAAGAACCTGATGTGAGTAAACAAGTCTAGGAAAGGAGCTACAGTGAGCCTCTGTCCAGAAAGAGAGGAAGAGAGAAAGAGGGAGGTGGGGAGAGATGGAAGAAGGGGAGGAAGGAAGGAGTGAGGGAGGGAGTTGAAAAAGAGAGAAAGACAAGGAGAGACAGAGAAACAGAGAGTCAGAAATATAGAGATAGAGGAAGGGAGAGAATGCACCTGAAATAGGAGAAATAGATAATAATATTAATAGTTAATATTTATTGAGTGCTTGCTCTGTGCCAGGCACCATGCTGGGTGCTTCTAGCTGCAATAACTCATTTACTCTTCATGACAACCTTATAAGGTGAGTACTGTTGTTTTTCTTCCTTTTGAAATGAAAAATAAAAGAGCTCAGAGAGACTAAATAAATTGCCCAAGTTCACATAGCTCTTAAAGCATGGAGTCAGTGTGCAAGTTCAGGTAGATGGATCCAGAGAATATACTTTTAATTACTATGGTTGAGAGACAGGGAGACAGAGAGGGTATGAGAAACTGAAAGGAAGAATTCACACACATGTACACAGAGATGCTGAGAAAGACAGAGACAGAGAGAACGATCTGGAGAGAGAGACACAGCGAGATATGCAAAAAGGACAGGGTTAAGGAAATGCGCAAGGACTGAGATAATTGACGTGCACCAAGAAAAACAGAGAGAGACAAAGAGAGAGAGATGGAGAGACACAGAGAGGACTTCTGCTAAGAGGGCACGGCCCCTTCATGCGAGATGAAAATATCTGGGACAACAGTAGCATGTATTGTAATGACAGCACGTGCCCAATGCTGATACACAGTTTTCCTTCTTTTTATTCAGTTTGCATTACCATTCATGTTCTAGAAATGCTGAAACACACTCCAGAGCTGCTTGTGATGGGACACACAGGTTTCGGAGGCACAGGTATCTGAATTCGGAGCTCTGACCCCATAGCACGTGTTTTTTTCCCAGCGGAGGGAAGCTGGGGGATGCAGCTGGGAGTTTTACAGGGGTACGTGGTGGGTGGTGGAGGCAAAGGAGGGATGGAAGGATGGAGGTCATCTGAGTTCCTTCTTTTCCATCTGTTCTGGGCCTTCCTGGTGGCTGGTAACCTGAGAGCTCGGTGCGGGTGGGGAGCGGGGGACATTGACGGCCTGAAAATTGAGACGGTTGGCCATTTGGTACGTGTGATGTGTGGCTTCTCCTTACAAAAGGCTTATGCGTTTGGAGTATCATCCTTATAATGTCTATAAGGAAATACAGTTTGCAGGTGGTGGGACTGAGACTAGAGCCCTGGCAGCCTAGATTAAGAGCCCGTGGATGGATAAACAACAAGGTCCTGTATAGCTCAGAGAACTATATTCAATATCTTATGATAAACCATAATGGAAAAGAATATTAAAAAAAGAAAGTATATATATATAACTGAATCACTTTGCTATATAGCAGTAATTAACACAACATTGTAAATCAACTATACGTCAAAAAAAAGAGACCTTGGCTCTCGGCCCACGTTGAAGCCAAAGAACGGGGCCAGTGCCAAGCATGTATGGACCCTGCAGGAGCTGCAGCCACTCTTTCAAGCAGCCTCCCTGGCCCTGTTTGCAAGGAGACCGTGGAGGGCATTAGCATCCATCAGATGGACAGGTCGAACATCCGCGACTTTCAGTAAGGAAAACAAACCTGAGTTAATTGGGTGCAAATACGATTTGGCGATTCTTAATTGCCTACCAGGCACAACCAAGCAATGCTGATACCTCTGCAAGTTTTGTCCCGCACCGCCCCCCCGCCATCATCCTTGACCCCAAATGCAGTAGATTACACACTGTTGGACGATATCCAGTTTAATTCTGCTACTCTGAATCCATCATGCTGGGGCTCAGAGAAGGGCAAGAATCCGTCCTCTATGTGTACTTGACTTGAGCGGAGCCATAATCCATCCAAAGGCCCCTCTCACAGGTCAACATGGGATTTGGACACACACCTACAAGACTATCATTATCAACAACAAGAAGTGGGTCCCAAGAGCATAGCACTAAGCTTCGTTGATAGGTAAGAACATTCTGGGGAGGAAAGATAAAGCAGAGGGTGAGAGCTTGGGCTGTGCCGTAGGACAGCCCTGTGCTTGAATTTGCTGAACTCTGCCACTTATTCGCTGTGTGATCTTGAGCAAATGGCTAAACTTCTCTGAAATACAATTTGGTTTCAAATCTTGTGCTTTCCTTATCACATGAGACACAGAAGCTACCTGAAATCCAGTCTTTGCTCCTGCACATACAGGTAATTATCTACTTAACTGTGGAGGCAAGGACTACATCAGGACCACCCACAAAGGTCAGGAAAATTGGTCAGGAATAAAGTGGTCAGGAAGGGCTTTCTGGATGAGGCAGAACTTGAGCTGTAATCCTCCTCATCATCAACACTGTTGTCATCATCATGGTCACTGTTATCACATTAATGATCACCTCTTGAATATGAATTATGGGCTAGCATGACACTAAGAGATCCACGTATTCTGCCTTTATTTCTCGGAGCCATTTTGAATTATTTATGTCATAAAAGTGGAGCCTGAAGCTTCAAGATGGAACGTACCTTGTTCAAGGTCACAGAGCTGGCAAACAGCAAGAGAGAGAAGCTCAGATCCACCTGACAGCAAAATTCAGGTAGCCCTCAGAACAGACGTTTATTTCTTGCTTTCCTCTCTAGCTGAATTTCTACAATGTTTGCAGGCCTTTTCCCTTTGAAATTGAATTGTACTTTATTGTTGGCTTCTGTTAGAATTTTGAAGGTAATCCATCTTCATCACCGATATCTCTTCCATTGGCACCAGCTTTGCCAACGTCGGCTTGTGTTATTGGTGGTCATAATGTTCCCTCAGTTTCTCTGCCAAGTAGTAAATGGTGTATAAACGAATGCTGAAGTGCACCCGAGGATCTTGCTGCTAGATTGTCCTTTGGTAGAGTGACGATTTCCATTGTTCTGGGAGTACAGGTCCCTGAATTGTCAGAAGAACGTATCCATTGAAGCCACATTGAATTGTCGTCAATACACTGACTCCTGCTCTGCAGAAGACCATTTTCCCGATTCCAGTAACAAAAGACCTCAGTGGATTGGTCCCTCTGCTAATAAGATTTTTTGGTTTTTCAATAACAAAACTCAACTTTAATCATTTGGGGCAAGAAGCAATTTGTTGGAAGGATACTGGGGCATCTCAGAGAATTCAAGGAAACGTTAAAAAAGTTTTTGGTTTCAAAAAAAGGAAAAAGCTACTCCAGCAATCCCACTCCTGGGCATATATCCAGAGAAAACCATAATTTGAAAGGATACATGTACCCCAGTGTCCACTGCAATGCTATTTACAACAGTTAGGACATGGAAGCAACCTAAATGTTCATTGACAGAGGAATGGATAAAGAAGATGTGGGACATATATACAGTGGACTATTACTCAGCCATAAAAAAGAATGAAATAATGCCATTTGCAGTGACATGGATGGACCTAGAGACTGTCATAGTGAGTGAAGTATGTCAGGCAAAGACAAATATCACATGATATCACTTGTACGTGGAGTCTAAAAAAATAGGTACAAAGGAACCTATTCACAAAACACAGAGTCACAGATGTAGAAAACAAACTTATGGTTACCAAGGGGGAAGTGGGGGGGAGGATAAATTGGGAGATTGGGATCGACACACACACACTCCTATGTATAAAATAGATAACTAATAAGGACCTACTGTATAGCACAGGGAACTCTACGTGATACTCTGTAACGACCTATATGGGAATAGAATCTAAGAAAGAGTGGGTATATGTATATGTATAACGGATTCCCTTTGCTAACACAACATTGTAAATCAACTATAGTCCAATAAAATTTAATTAAAAAAAAAAAAGGCTGCTCCAGGGACCTATGTAAAAGGAGTTTGTGCCTCATTCCTCTTGAGTTTTGTAACGAAATCCGCAGAGCTGGTTAGGTGGGCTTCTCCTCTGGATCTACCCGTATTTCATGCTTACCCTCAGTCATTTGTTAGGGCCTCACTAACAGTTCACAAGAACCAGTTATGAAAATTTCAGAAAGTTCATGAATCAGCATTTACACTAACTTCGAATCAGCCATGGTGGGAGTACTTACACCATGGGAATTGGCAAATGCTACAAGTTAAAGCTTTTTTAGGAGAGGTGGTTTACCAGCACCCCCACCCCAACGGTAGGCTATACATGCACAAGTTATCCAAAGTCATGTGGAAGACAATGAACTTTGAATCAGACTGTTGGTTTGATGTCTGGCTGGGCTACTTCCTTGCTTTGAAGTAAACTTGAGTAAGTTTCTTTTTTTTTTTAACATCTTTATTGGGGTATAATTGCTTTACAATGGTGTGTTAGTTTCTGCTTTATAACAAAGTTGAGTAAGTTTCTTAGCCCATCTGAACCTCGGTTTCCTCACCCGTAAGAGGAGGATAATAATTCTACACCAAATAGAGTTTATTATGAGGACAAAGTGAGCTCATCCATGCTGCTTGGCCCATGGGAAGTGCTCTGTGTACATTAGCTATTTTCCATCCTGCCTTGCAATCGTCTATCTGTTTGCTATCTTCTGAGTCCTCAGTGCCCTGCCAGTTCTTGGTGATAGCACTGAAATGCTTGATGAACGGAGGAAGGAAAGGCGAGTGGAACCATGGGAAACACGCACATCTTGGCTTACTGATAAGTCCCCAGCATCTAGAACTGTGCCTGACACACGGTTAGTGTTCAGTGCATCTCTTCTGAGTGAATTAATAGATGTATGAACTCTAAACCTTTTTTGGAGATATTTTGTTACGTTCTTCTGCTTAATGTCAAGTGGACATTGTCCTCCATGTATATTCCATTCATTATTCGTGTTTCTACTCTTCAACTAACATGAATGAGACCATTTTCTACCTTTATACAGCAATGTTTAAGATATTTGAAATAAGATATCTCTCCGTGTTTTTATTTCTCTGAGATGAGATTTCCAAAATGTCAGTGCAGAGAGGGGAGGGGATTCTTTGCCTTTAGGGTCACACTTAGTAATGAGGTTCTCATGGTCTTAAAGATGTGGGCTTCCAATGTTCCATCTCTGGATAAAATATAGCTCTTATATTGTCTTGCTTCATCATCTTCCCCAAGGTCCACTCATGGGGCCAGGTGGAGGGACCTAGAGAGATTACTGATCGCAGCCACACTCCTTACCAAGAATCAGACACACAACCACCCTGTCCTCTGTGTCCCAGCATGAAGAACTAAGGAGGATTTCTTGACAAACTCTAATGGAGAGCTTTCCCAGAAGTTGATTATAAACCAGAAAAGACGGGAACAAGATAATAAATGTGGCGGCTTCTGGGCAGGGAGCTTATCAGCTTCGAGTCTGTGATGCGCCAGGACATCTTCCCTCACTGAATAGCTCCCAAGCATGCCTCAGAAACTTGAAAATACCAAGACAAAGCTGGTTCACAGTGCCTGGGGGAAATTTAATAACCTTATCCAGTCTCCGGAGAGAGCCGTGTGATGACTGGAGAAAATTTCCCGTCAGGGTTAAATGGATTTAGACCCCCTCACAATACAAGCACAACATGGGGAGAATTGGGGTCATTTTCAGTGGAATCATATCTTCTTTATGTCATTTATGGTCGAGAGCATCTTTCTTGATGATTTCTGTCTTTCTGGGGCCAGGAGAGCCATCTGGTTTTTGAAGATCCCATTAAAAAGCAAACTTTTTTTTTTTAATGATAAAAAAATTTTGTTTATTTTTTATTGAAGTATAGTTGATTTACAATGTTGTGTTAGTTTCAGGTGTACAGCAAAGTGATTCAATTATACAGATATATATATTTCTTTTCAGATTCTTTTCCCTTATAGGTTATTACAAAATAGTGAGTACAGTTCCCTGTGCTATACAGTAGGTCCTTGTTGGTTGTCTAGTCTGTATATAATAGTGTGTATATGTTAATCCCAAACTTCTAATTTATCCCTCCCTACCTTCCCCTTTGGTAACCATAAGTTTGTTTTCTATGTCTGTGGGTCTATTTCTATATAAGTTCATTTGAATCATTTTTTTTTTTTTTTTTTTTTTGGGAGAAGGAAGGATTTATTACTTGCAGCAATCAAGGAAAACACCTGGGATCTTTCTTAAAGCAGCGTCTCCTGAATCATTTTTTTTAAGATTCCATATATACACAATATCATATGATATTTGTCTTTCTCTGTCTGACTTACTTCTCTCACTATGACAATCTCTAGGTCTATCCAAGTTGCTGCAAATGGCATTATTTCATTCTTTTTTATGGCTGTATATATGTACCACATCTGCTTTATCCATTCATCTGTTGATGGACACTTAGGTTGCTTCTATGTCTTGGCTATCAAACAAACAAACTTTTCAGACCAGGAAGCAATCTAAGTTCCTATCAGGCTTATAAAGTGTTACAGGCAAAAAGGGCATTGAAGATTATTAGGGACATTCTCAGACCATTATAATGGAAGAAAAGGAAAATTTGTGTGCAGACCTCTGGGTCTTCAGACCCAAATCCCCTGATGTGTGTTGTGTTTTTCATTTCCCCACATCTTTATTGGAGTATAATTGCTTTACAATGTTGTGTTAGTTTCTGCTGTACAGCAAAGTGAATCAGCTATATGTATACATATATCCCCATACCCTGATGTGTTTTTAATCCCTGGTGGAGAGTGCTTACTCAGTAAAGGCCTCAGCTGGGCTAGGAACCTCCACTCCTATTTTCTTGTTTAGTTACAGGAGCCCTATGAGGTTAGTATAACTGGTTCCATTTTACAGATTAGGAAACTGAGGCACAGAAAGTTTAACTAACTTTCCAAGGACACACAACCAGCACATGGCACAGCCAGACTTGGAACAAATATATCTGTCTGACTACATCATCCATGTCTTTCTCCTTGTCCTGGCTGCTTCTCTATAATTTATCCATCAACCACATTCCAGAGAATTCTCTGACTCCCCCCATGAAGACTTGGTGGCAGAACCTATAGGAAAAAAGAATTACATGCCTTTTGCCTTCAACATTTTAAACTTCACCCTCTTGGTGATTGTGGCTGATTTTTTTTTTTTCTTTATTGATGTGAGGGGGATTCTTGGGAAGAATTGAGAAACAGAGATTTGTGGCCACAGGGCAAGGCTGAGCAGATCTGGTGCCTTTCATGGGAAATGGCCATGTCAAGCCCAGGTTTTCCAGGGAGGATACCTCCACTTCCAGAATGCAATCTGAATGCACAGAAAACCACTAGGATGAGTTTCCATCCAACGTTTAGAGGCAGCTCTACGTGCTCACTTGAGAGTCTGGCGGAGCAAGGGGACTCACCAGGGAGGACGAGGAACTGCCTGGCAGGGACAAGATGAAGTCACTCATCTCTGCCTCCTGGATGGGGAGCCGGGCTGCAGAGACGAGAAGGCCGAAGCCTCTGCTTGCTTAGGAGCAGAGCAGGCTCACGGTTAATGCTCATCCAGTTAACTAAGCATAGAGCTTCCATACTGATGACATAAGGGCTGCGTGCCTTACGCAGAGCCCCTGGGCGGCATTCTCGATGCATCCTTTCCGGGCCTGGAGCTACAGTGGCTAATTAAGCATACCCTGCAGGGTCTCTCTGGAGCAGAAACCACCTGCCAACCTGCATCAGCCCAGACTCACTGTCCTGCTGCTAATCTTTATTCTTGAATTGTTTGACAGAAACAATCAGCCGAAGGAGAAAGGCCTTCTTCCCCTCCCACGAATGAACTTGCAGGCGATTAGTGAGGTCGCAAAGCTAATGTCAGCCTGGACTAATTTTCTGGACAGAGGAACTGGAGTTTACCGTGTTAGGTTATAAAAGCACAGTGGAGGGCTTCCCTGGTGGCGCAGTGGTTGAGAGTCCACCTGCCGATGCGGGGGGCACGGGTTCGTGCCCCGGTCCGGGAAGATCCCACATGCCGCGGAGCGGCTGGGCCCGTGAGCCATGGCCGCTGAGGCTGCGCGTCCGGAGCCTGTGCTCCACAACGGGAGGGGCCACAACAGTGAGAGGCCCGCGTACCGCAAAAAAAAAAAAAAAAAAGAGCTCAAGTTTCTAGGCTGGAAAAAGACTTCGCTGAAGTTGTTAATAGCTAAAGACCATGTGTCTATAAAAAGATACACTGACCAGTAATAAAAATGTAAAAAAAAAGAGTGTCAGAGAAACAATCAAACCTGGCAAAGCTAATCCAGGGTAGAGAGTGTCCTCACCAATGGACTTTGAGTATTAGGGCCCCACGAGAAGTCTCTCATGGTGTGAAAATGGATGCATCCACCCTAACAGAGCTTGGTGCCATTACCCATGGGCAGTAATTCAATGGGCCTGCCCACGCTTGCCTTCTGGTCTGTTAATACTCTCTTCATGCCTGGCTGGAATGCTTCCTTTTGCACATCTTTTCCGGAGGGTCAATTTGCAATGTGTATCAAGAGACTTAAAAATGTTCTTACCTGTAACCCAATAATTCCACTGCTGAGGAATCGATCGCAAATAGGGGTGAAGTTTTAGAAATGAGAATATACATCACAGAGTCACTTATAATAGCAACAACGTGAGATGATCCAATTGTCTGACCAAAGAGGAATGGGTAAGTTCACTATGGCGATCTTAAGATCAGATAGCCTAATTTTGGAGAATACAAAATGGCATGAGGAAGTACTCATAAGTCATGCTATCTAAAGACACTTTGTATAATTTTAACCCAAAAACCCAAGTAATGATAATATCAAGTGAGTACAAGTAAGATATAGTACTTTTCTATAACATGTTCCAGAACTTAATAGGTGATTTCCACTGTGGATAAACTATTTGGTTCTGAAAGTGACCCTCATCTACTGCCAGATGCCAGCATGTTGTGTGAGTGTAAAAATGGAAGGAAATAATAGCATACTTTTCTCTATTTGCCAAAACTTCCGTAATGAATATGTGTTGCTTTCACAAGAGAAATACATAATTTTCAATTGCATCATCTTCCTGATTATACACCTCTCTGTGATAACCCTTTCAAGGCTCATGATTATTGATGAGTCTTAGACTCATGTACTCTGGCTAGAATTCAGTGGTCTCCATCAGCACTTCCTAGCTTTCTTCCCACTGACCCATCCTTCAAAACTTCCTAGATCCAGTTGAGCTCACCGCCATTTATACTGATGGCGGTATACCCTTCGTAGACCCACTTTGTGGTGTTTGCCCAGCCCAGAAGCCAATGCCCTCAAACTCACCAGCTGGCTTCCCCAGCAGCCATGTTTGGGATGCTAGCCCCCTTGGAGAAGCTCATTGGATGAAGGATGGACAGATGCCTCAAACTAGGCCAATCAGATTCACTCTGTTGGGAAACTGGAGTTGAATTGAGAGGCAGCCATCCTCCACCTTGTAAGAAGCAATGGAAGCTTGTTGGCTGAGAAATGATAAAGCAGGGAGAAAAGGCAGAGGGCACTCTGGTGGCATTTGATCCCTTGATTCCAGTTTTTCCCTGGTGCACTGCCATCTTGGGTTCTGTATTCTCATATTAAATTTGGAAACCTACTTGTTTGGCTACTTGTTCAATTGGTTACTGTTACATGTAGTGAAAGAGACAGAACCATTAAGTATCCCGTGCTCACATTTTTCTAAGAAAAGTGTAGCTCTAAGATAGGTTATTCTTTCTTTTTTTGGTCAATCTGAATCCCACTCTTTCTCCAGCCCACCTCCTCTGGGGAGTCTTCTCTGATTAACCCTATTTACACTCACCTTCCAGTTGCCCATAATTGCTTCCATCTGTCCACACATCCACCTACTTCATTGTGTGTTGGCATTTGCTGTTTCATAACTTTGCACTTTGTAAGCATCCAGGGAGCTGAAAATTGGTGTTTCATTTATTTTGAATGCCACAACACCTACCACTCTGCTAAGGAGAAATTAATTTTCCTGAATGGGAATAAAACTTCAGGGCAGTAGTTGGGAAAAGTGGCTAGGGAAGACTTCAGCCCGTGTTGACAACCCCACATAAGCCTTCTCTTACTTTCTGAAAGTGGTCCCTGGTTGGTGCTTCTGCCCACAGGTTGATTCAGCAAGCACAGGTGGGTACTGGCGTGATGCAGGGGAGAGAGAGAGCTTTTAAGAGTGAGTCAGCTTCCTTTATTTCCTAGCTGTGTGACCACAGGAAAATTATTTAACTCCACTGAGGTTCAGATTTTCATTTTTAAAATAGTTAGGAATAAGTCTTCTCTTTAGAATTTTTAAATTTAATTTAATTTTTTGAGAATAAAACAAAATAACGTATTGTGGAATAGCATGGTATTTGAGAACGCAGGTTCTGGAGTCAGACTATCTGGGTTGAAATCCTATCCCCACCACTTATGAGCTGTGTGATCTTAGATAAGTGACATGGCCTCTCTGTGGGAGATAGATGCAGTGATGGCCCCACTGTATTCAGTTCTCTCTCTCTCTCCATGCAATTAGGTTGTCCCTTCTGCAGGGCTCTGGGATTGGTCATGTGACTTGCTTTGCCTCATGAGACAAGAGCAAACGTGATGCAAATAGAGACTTGAGAAGTGCTTGTCCCCTCTTGCTACTTTGGAACACTGATGCCACGTGAAAACACTCTTACTAGCTGGCTGCATGGTGAGAGAGACAGGATGCCTTGTCTCCTGGCCAACAGCCTTCCAACCCCCAGACACATGAGTGAGACCATCCTCACTCCAGCCATCAGCCTATCCCCAAGCTGACAGAATTTGCACGAGAGAGCCCAGCCAAGATCAGCTGAAGTGGTTCAGATCAGAAAAACCCTCAACAGACTCACAGAATCAAGAGCTAAATAAATGCTTGATTTTTAAAGCCATTATGGCTAGGGGATGTTTGTTAGCTACAAAAGATAACTGATACACTTCCCATGCTCACTTCTCCTTATATCCATAAATAATAATAGTACCTACTATATAAAGTGGTTGTGAGAGTTAAATGAATTGGTATGTGCACAGCGCTTTCAACATGCCTGGACACATGGTGCATAAAATGTATAATTTATCAATAGATGAAAGTTTTGGGTGTTTAGTAGGTACTGTTTAGTACACTGTTTCAGAGCATAGTAGACACTCAATGAATATTCATTCCCTTTTCTTTCAAAATGTGTTCGTTGATGAATGGAACAGAAATTCAAATTAAACCTCACGCTGATTTTCTCCATCTCTTTGTAGTCTACTAAGAGAAACCCGTGGGATTTCCACCACCAATATTTGAACTAACTTGATCTGAAAATGTCCCTCACCTTCTGACGAGACCTTTGAATCAAGCTGTCGCAGAGACTCTGGTGTGACAAATACCCACCCAGGTCTTTCTTCTCCTCACCCCGGAGGCAGCTGAGTGATCTGTGTTCAATCACCTGGGGCATCCGGGAGGCTGGTCTCTGAGATGGGTGGAGGGGTGGTGTCCATCCTCCGCCATATGCCTCATCTAAGTCATGCTGGGAGAAATCTCAAAAAGAGCAAGAAGGATTTTTTTTTAAGATGAGGCAAGATACCGATCTTAAAATAAAAGGCAGCTGACAGGCAGGCAACACAGTTTCCTTTGTCTGGAGACACCTTGGTATGAGCAGAGAGAAAGAACGCCGCTGGGAAGTCCTGACTGATGCAAAACCACTCCTTTTCAGCTAACACACGTGGGGAGATCTACAACACCTTCTGTTTGTTTGGTGGCTGTGAAATCCCTGTTTCTGAGATTCAGTCATTGTTTTCAATTTGCCTAGAGGTTCTTTTCTTCAGCGAGATGAAGTTTCCCCTGAAGAAAAGACTATTCATAAACCAGGATGGTGTCCAAAAGAGGATGGAGCTCCTGTTACTGTCCTGGGAGTCTCTGATCAGCTTCAGCTGGACACCCGGGAGGCAGGAGAGCCCGAGGCTAAGAGTGTTGTCTTTGAACTCTGCCAGACCTGGACTAGAGGGCTGGCTCTGCCCTTCACTAGTTTTAGGACCTTGGGCTAGTTATGTAATGACCCCAAGCCTTACTCTCCGCATTTGTAGAGTGGGAAGGCAGTGGTTCCAACCAACTGGGATATTGTGCAGGTTTAATAAAGTAATAAATGAAGACGGTTTAGCACAGCTCCTGGCAAAGTTAGTGCTTGATAAATGACAGCTGATACTATTGCTGTTATATCAGACAATTGTTGTATGTCTATTGTGTACCAGCACTGTGCTAGGCATTGAGGGATATAAGAAAGAAATCATTTATAACCTTTGTCCTAGAGCAAGGAGTTGACAAATTCTTTTCTGAAAAGGGCCAAGGAGCAAATATTTTAGGCTTTGTGGGCCAGCTTGTCTCTGTTATTCAACTATGCCATTGTAGCAGAAAAGTAGTCAGAGACAACAAACAAATGGGCATGGCTGTGTGCCAATAAAACTTTATTTACAAAAATGAGTGGTTGGCTGGATTTAGCCCATGGGCTGTAGTTTGCCAACCCCTGTCCTAAAAAATTGTACAGTTAAGGGTGTCTCTGGCTACAAGTAATAGAAAACCCTATTTATATGAGGTACACAGTTATTGGTGTTGATTCAGTGGTCCAAAGATGTCAACTACAATCTTTATGATTTTCTACATATTTCCTTAACACTTGTCAACCATATAACATGCACATTCAAGACAGTAAGGAGAAAAGGGGCAGAGTCAACTGAAGTGTTTCTTTTTATTAGGAGAGCCAAGACTTTCCCAAGATCTCCTTGAAGATGTCTCCCATGTTTCATTGGCCAGACTGTGTCGTACTCCCAGCTACAGTGGAGGCTGGGAAGGTGAATATTTGTCAGCTCTATCACTAATGATGGTGGTGGCCAGGAGGGAAAGGGGGCGTGAGATTCAATGTTGATAAATCAATGAAACTGTTGCACCATTCAGTAACGTCACATCCTTGAGATACACAGAATTACAACACAGGCTGTTTAATGATTTCACACACACACACACACACACACACACACACACACCCCTAACCAAAGATGTAATGGGAACAAAGAACAGAGAATCTAATTTCTTCTTAGTTCAGAATATTATAATTATGCAGTCATCAATAAGGTTATTTGAACAAGGAAATACACGTGTCTAAATGGTGATGAAAACATTTGATAAGCCAAATGAATTATCAAAAGACTGAGCATTATTTTGTTAGATCAGTTATTTATTGTCCCAAATATCCACTCCCTCCCACGCCCACGGGAAGAATACGCTCACTGGACGCATTTGTGTTGAACCTGGCCTTGTAGCTTGCTTGGCCTCAGGATGGGCAATGCACACTTTTCTGCTCCTTGACCATGGGTTGGGTCGTCTGGCTTGGCCAACGAGATAGTAGCAATCACGATACAAGCAGAGAGGTGTGAAATGTGCTTTCAACGTTGGGCTGGTCCTCTTGCACCTCTGCCATCACCATGATAGGAGCTTCCCTTTGGTAGCTGTGGGTGCTTCAACCTGGCCTCAGAATAAACATACCTGCAGTCAACCTAAACCAGACCTGCAGTGAGCAGCCAAGCACACCTGAACCCAGGCTTGAAGCAGAGCTCCTACCCCCCCACACATACATGAGCAAGAATAAATGATTGTTATTTGAAACCACTGAGTTTGGGGGTGGTTTGTTACACAGCAATACCTAACTGATACACTGTATGCTATAAAAGTACATGAATTCCAAACCCAGTAATCCAGAGCCTGTGTTGGCATGGATTAGTTATTCATTCACGATATTTTTTTGGCTGGGCACTTGACATTCTAGACGCTCTGCTAAATTTCAGGGATACTAAGACAAATGAGATAGGGCACATTTCAATGCAGTGTGGTATGTTTAAAAATACAACTAAGAATAAAGTGTGGATCTCTAAGAAAGAGGAGAGGATTATTAATTCTATGGAGAAGAGAAAGAACCAGCAGGTAAGGAAGGCTTCTTGGAGGAAAGGAGCATCTGAATTGCCATTTGACTAGGCAGATGAGAACTGGGGTGACAGTGAGAGGAGGGCGTTCTGAGCAGTGAAATCAGTATTATGCATAGTCCAGAACACCAAGGAGCCGTCTAAGCGTGGGGGGACAATTAGCAAATTTCCAGAAGGTCAGGGGTGAGGGACAAAGTAGCCAGAGAGGAATCTCTTGAGAAGGGTCTGCCATGCAATGGTGAATGACTTCTTAACCATGAGGATAATGGACAGTGCATACCTGTTTTAATTTATTTAAATTAGCAATAATTATAATACTAATGGCCAACGATTATGGAGTGCTTACTAAGGTGCTGGGGACTGGGCTGTGCCCACGGATTCCTCCCAACAACTCTAAGTGGTAGGTACTATTATTATTCCCATTTAACAGATGGAGAAACTGAAGCTAAGAGAAGTAAAGCGGCTTGTCTAAAGTCTTAGGGTAACTGCCAGAGTGGAGATTTGACCCAAGCTGCTTCCTTCCGGATTTTTCTTCCTTAACCACTGCTGTGACTGCTTCTCTGTGAAGCAAGGCTAGGAGGTGGCCAAGTCACTCAGGAAATTATCGCCAAACATATTGGAACACGTATCCCTTACATCTACAATTTCAACGATTTTATTGACTCATTATGTGAAAGTCACTGTGCTGTCAATGAAGGGTTCAAATATGAATAAGACTTGACCTTGCCCTTAAGAAATTTGAGTGACAGAAAAGCAATGCATTGCACCAACAATTCTTATCTGTTCATGAAGGTGGCTTCCTTGAGGCAGTGGCTCCTGAACAAGGCTCTGGGTCAAAGCACCTGAGGACAGGAGGATATTTGGGTTTTCTTTGCTTTTTCTTAAAGGTAGAGCTTCCAGGTGTCACCCCAGATCAACTGGGACAGAATCTTTGGGGTGCCAGTTTTGGAAACTTTCTCCCTCTCCCTGTCCCTCCTGTCTACCTTCCTCTCTCTCTCTCTCTCTCTCTCTCTCTCTCTCTCTCTCCTCTTCCCAGGGGATTCTGAAGTCCCAATGAAGGTCAGTTTCCAAACAGCACATTGGCAATCCCTGTTGGTTCTCCTCAAACTCCCCAAGCTATGGTGTGCTTTGGGCCAGAGCCTCCTCCAGCCACTGGTCATGCATGGCCGTTGGCCACTTCCTCTGGGGTGAGTGGTGCCTAGAGGCTAATTATAATTCCAAAGGGTCTCCACTGAATTCTAAGAACTGTCCATCTTTCCCCTTTCTTCCTGGACCGGTTCTGTGAAAATGCCCATTCACCTCAAGCCACTGTCAAACTCACAGTATCACATCTAGCATGGAACTCCTCCTGGACTCATCGGTGGCTACTCCAGCCTTTTTTGGGTCGAAAGTGTTGACCATAGGAGGGATCATGGCAGAAGTTTCATCCATACTGGAATGAACAGACTGAGTTGTGCTCAAATTAAGGCTCGCTAAAGCTCATTGGTCAAAAGAGGAACCAACTTCTCTGGATGGACATGGGATACACTCACTACTGCCATTCTGGTCGACCATCCTAGAGAGTGGGGGACATAATAACACAGGCACACTCTCTGCTCAGGACTGTAGTGGATTTGAAAGTATTTTTTTTAATACTAAAATCTTTCTGGGATGAGTAGCTTAGTAACCAATCGGTACTGTCTAAGATAGTCCTACATGATGTGAGCCAGTGCACGAAAGGGTTGAATCTGCATTTCCTTAAAAAGTCTTAGATCCCCTGTTTTTTTCAGAAAAACTCCCACCCAAAAAGTTGAAATGGAGGAGATTTTCCTGTTGGTTTACCAGCTTAGTGACTGTAGGAACTGCAGTGGGCTGAGTGGTACCCCTCTCCCCGCTCAAATATGTCCTAATCCCTGGAACCTATGAATGTGACCTTATTTGGAAAAAGGGTTTTTGTAGATGTCAATGAATTAAGCTTATTTTGAATCTTCTGGGTGGTCCCTAAATTCTATGACAAGTGTCTTTACAAGAGTGAGGGAGATTTGACAGACAGAAGAGGTGATGTGGCCGTGGAGGTAGAGATTAGAGTGATGCAGCCACAAGCAACGGATGCTGGCAGCTACCAGAAGCTGGAAAGGCAAGAAATGGATTCTCCCCTAGAGCCCCTGGAGGAGGCCCTGCTGACACCTTAACTTTGGACTTCTGGTTTCCAGAACTGTGAGAAAACGAATTTCCTGTTGTTTTAAGCCCCTCATCCGTGGTCATTTGTTATAGCAGCCTCAAGAAACTAATACAGGAACTAAACTTCCATATCCCCTGTACAGACCAGAAAGGACTGACTCTGACAAAAAAGTATTCGGGAAAGCCCGGAGGGGTTTAGGGATCCGACAGAGTCTCCAATAAAAAGAAATAAATGCTGGATCGGGAGGGCAGCTGAGTACCCCCGTGGGTGGGCTGGACTCCCACACCGGCTGCAAACCCAGTAGCCATTGTAGACTTTTCCCTTCTTGGCTGTCAGCTTTGGAGCCGTGGGAGCATTCTGTCTGTTCCTCAAATAGGACTGCAAGGGAGGCAATCCGATTTTACTTCGATATTTAGATCCACAGTTAGGCCTGATTTCTGCTGAGGCGGTGGAAAAAAATCTCTGAGCGAACGCACATCTGTACTCAGTGGTGTATCCATGGGAGGACGGTTTTAGCTCAGGTTCAAGTGTGTGGGTCTGTGTTCAGTCAAGTTGAATAAAACTTTGCTGAATGTTTCTTCTATTCCCGTCTCTGTCCTGAGCCTTGGGGCTACTGAGATGCATAAGACACTGTTTCCACCTGAAGAAACTCACAGTCCAGTGGTGGAAATGAGAATTCAGTGCACGATGGTACGTCTTAAGCACATTTGTGCATATATGGTACATGTGTAACTACACTTGTGGTTTTGTGGGCGTGTGTCTCGTGTGTGCACATGTCCACCCCTGCCCGTCTCAGTGTGAATGTGTACACGCTTGGTGTGCAGATCCATGTGTTTGCTTTCGTCCACACAAGTGAGTCTATATCCATGTGCAATTTGCACATGCATTTTCCAAGATGAATGTGTTATCTGTCTTTATTTGTTTATTATTTTTGCCGCACTGAGCGGCACGTGAGTTCTTAGTTCCCCAACCAGGGATCGAACCTGCACCCCCTGCAGAGGAAGCGCGAAGTCTTAACCACTGGACCGCCAGGGAAATCCCTGTTATATGTCTTTAGAAAGGTTTTGTCATGTTTGCACAAAGACTAATCGCTTTCTCTTTTTCTCATAGTCAGAGTCAGTCCCAGCCAGGGCTTAGCACAGTAACTGATACCCGCCCCCCGTCAGTTAATATTTCATGCACCGAATGTCACATGAAGTGGCTGAATGGCCAATGTGCTGTCCACCAGATAAGCCTCCCAGATAACCCTTCTCATTCCCCTCTTCCCAAGACCCTCCTTCACCCCCTGGTGTAGTCTAGAAGCATGCAGATTCTCCATTTTGTCCTGCTCTCTTTGCCGTGCCCCAGATAGATGCAAATGTCTTAGTCTTCGGCAATTTTGTTGCTAATCCCCAGTTAGGAAGGGATGGGTCTCCTGCCCTTAAATTCAGAGATCTTATGACCTTTGCGGAGGCAACCCTGAGCCTGCAAGTTGTATTGAAGGTTGGAGGTGATGGGTGTATCTTAAAGCATCCAAGGCCATCCAATTGTGGCCCCAAAGCTCACTTACAGGTCTTCACAATGGCAAAGCCACTAAGAGGATTTGCTGTTCAACATCAGGAAATAAAAAGTTGATGAGAGTGTGGGGATGAGGGAAAAAGCCATAGAGAAGCAGTGCCTGTTGGGAAATGCCACCAAATAAAGCCTGTGGTTTAGTCTCGGCTCTGCTGCTCATTGCTCTGTGACCTTGAGCCAGTCACATCCCTCTCTGAGCTTTAGAGGGGTTGAGTAAACATTAGAAACACCTAAAAGGACTGGTTAAAAAGAAAACTACCTGGGCCTCACTCCAGAAGCACTGAATCAGGATCTCCAGAAACGAGGTCCGAGGACCTGTATTTTTAACATGCTTCCCACGTGAGGCTTCCATCCTCTGGAGTTTGGAAGCAAATGGACAAGCTGCCCCCTGACGTCCCTTTCAGATACTCTGGATATTTTTCTGGGAGAGAAAATATTCGCAGAGTACAGTGGGGATTTGCTCAAGGAAAAGAAATGAAAACTTTCCATCTTTCAGGAAATCTAAACAAACTGTTTGAGGAAGCATCACAGGAGGCTAGCAGGAGAGAGCCCAGGGCTGGGGGTCTGGCCCTCAAAGCCAGGCTGGCCGGGCTCCAGGACCAAGGACGTACCGCCAGCCTCTCCTTATCGATTCATCTCCCCAGCCCCTGCATCAGGAGAGCATTCTGAACTTTGAAGCATTTTGCAACTGTAAATCAGAAGCCCTGCTGCTTAATAAAGGGCCATATTGTCCCAATCCTGTGCAGTACACGGGACTAGCATTTTCCAACTGATGCTTTGCAAACTGGGTCACAGGTGATCCAGTCCAGCTATACCGGTAAATGATGGCAATACTAATGACAATGACTTAAGTTTTGTTGAGCAGTTATCATACACCAGATGCTATGTCTAGCCCTTTATAGGAATTCACCCACTTAATCCCTGCAACAATTCTTTGAGAAAGGTGTTATTATTACCCACATTCCAAAGACACGAAAACTGAGGCCCAGAGAGGTTAAGTGACTTGTCCAAGGTAATACAATACAGTGCCTCTGCTAGCCTTACTAGTCTATAGGCAAATCAGGAAAAGGTACCCTCTTTTGAATTAGAACAAGTTGCCCTTTTGGGCAGATACAGCTCAACCAGTGTACAGCTTGGCAAGTGGTTAACATCTTTACATAAGAAAGAAGCAGCCCCTTGATCCAGATGGAGTCA
The DNA here is from genome assembly GCF_963455315.2 of Globicephala melas. NCBI lineage: Eukaryota > Metazoa > Chordata > Mammalia > Artiodactyla > Delphinidae > Globicephala > Globicephala melas. The sequence continues at coordinate 30,194,937 of NC_083328.1, read as the reverse complement.
ACCCCAAGACGGCTTGACAAATACAGGGCAATCTGGATTTCAGCCCCCACTCACTCACCTCCTCATCTGTATGCATGTGTGCAGTGCACAACCTGCACAACTGTACTGAGTAGACGTAATACCACAACTAAGTGGTGAAGCTAATGTTTGACCCTAAGCTGTCTGATTCTAGAGCCTATGCTTTTGACCATAACAGATTTCAAATATTGGCAATATGTAGGAATAGTTTTCCTTCTTTTTAAAATGGGAGATGTATGGGAGTCTTCTAGTGCACATCAGGTGGCGTTGCATGGAAGGTAGTGGAGAACAGATGGGTTACTTACTGCTCAGTCACCAGGTGGCTGACCACTCAGCAGTGCACTGGCCACCAGAGATTTTTGGCCATTATAGTTAAAATTTTTTTTTCTCAATCAGATATTTTTAATGCCTACCTGCAATGAGTCCATTGTTGGTTTAAAATAGGATATAAGAGAGATCGTGTGGCTGAACTACACATCCCTGGGAAGCATGATAATTCTGCAAATGAGGCTCAGAATGGTCTTTAACAAGTTCCATAGGCAGCGTCCATCTGACCAGAATTCTTATTTAGCACATCTGGTATTCCAAAATGAATGTTAAAAAGAGAAACTTTTATTAAGCACTCTCTAAACTCAACAGTAAAGAAACAAACAATCCAATTAGAAAATGGGCAAAAGACATGAAAAGACACTTCATTAAAAAGGATATACAGATGGCAAATACGCACATGAAAAGATGCTTAACATCATTAGCTGCTAGGGAAATGCAAATTCAAACCATAAAGAGATTTTACTACTCACCTAACAGAAGAGCTAAAACAAAAAACAGTGACAACACCAAATGCTGGTGAGGATGTGAAGAAACCAGATCACTCATATATTGCTGGTGGGAATGTAAAATGGGACAGCCGCTCTGGAAAATAGTTGACAACTTCTTATAAACAAAATGTACATTTACCATACAGCCCTGCAATTGTCTTATGGGCATTTATTTCAGAGAAATGATATTCTATGTCTATATAAAAACCTGTATATGAATGTTCATAGAAGCTTTGTTTATATTAGCTCCAAACTGGAAACAACTCAAATATCCTTTGATGGGTGACTGCTTAAACGAACTGTGACATCCATACTATGGAATACCATGCAGCAATGAAAAGGAATAAACTATTGTTACATGCAACAAATTGAATGGATCTTAAGAGAAATATGCTGACTTTAAAAAGCCAGTCTCAAAAGGTTACATACTGAATCCCACATCTGGGCATATATCTGGAAAAGATGAAAACTCTAATTCGAAAAGATACATGCACCCCTATGTCCATAGCAGCATTATTTACAATAGCCAAGACATGGAAGCAACCTAAGTGTCCATTGACAGATGAATGGATACAGAAGGTGCGGTATATTATTCTGTGGAATATTACTCAGACATAGAATGAAATAATGCCATTTGCAGCAACATGGATGGACCTAGAGATTATCAGACTAAGTAAAGAAAGTCAGAAAGAGAAAGACAAATATCATATGACATCATTTATACGTGGAATCTAAAAAAATGATACAAGTGAATTTATTTACAAAACAGAAACAGACTCATAGACATAGAAAACAAACTTCTGGTTACCAAAAGGGGGAAGGGGGTGTAAATAAGGAATTTGGGATTAACAGATACACACTACTATGTATAAAATAGATAAATAACAAGGACCTACTGTCAATATCTTGTAATAACCTATAGTGAAAAAGAATCTGAAAAAGGATATATATATATATATATATATATATATATACATATATATGTAGAACTGAATCACTTTGCTATACACCTAAAATATTGAAAATCAACTATACTTCAATTTAAAAAAAGATTACATACTGTATGGTTGCACGTATATAGCATTATTGAAATGACAAAATTATACAGATGGAGAACGAATTAGGGGTCGCCAGGTGTTAGGGATATGGTGGGAAAGAGGTGGGTGTGGCTAGAAAAAGGTAGCACCAAGGAGGCTGGTGATGGAACAGTGCTGTATTTTGATTGGTGGTAATTAAACAAATCTATACATGTGTTAAAATTGCATAGAAACACACACCACACATACACAAATGAGTGCACAGAACACTGGTAAGTTCTGAATAAGCTCCGAGGATGTCAATTTCTTGGTTTTGCTATGGTACTAGAATTATACAAAATGCTATTATTGGGAGAAACTGGGTGAAGGGTACATGGGACATCCCTGTACTTTCTTTTTCTATTTCCTGTGAATCTATATTTCAAGATGTGCAATTAAAATGTAATTAGGAAATTTTCCTACACTAGTAGGTTATAGAAGCTCTATAGTATATACAATTACAAATTATGCAAGTCATAATAATAAATAATACACCAAGAAGTAAAAAACAAGAAAAGATACTTTAATCATAAATATCACAGTATCTGATTCAGTTTTTTATATACTAAGAACAAATATGATCTACTTTCAAATGTGGAAAGGGTGGTCTAAATCCTCCATGCATGCCTCATTGTTTAAGACCTGTTCTGGAGAAATTCTCACACATATGCATAAGAAAGCATGTGTGAAGATGCTAATAGCTACACTGTTTACAACAGTAAAAACTCAAAGACAACCTAAATGTCCATCAACACCTTATGGGGTTCCACGTTACGGAATACTGGACATCAGGGTAAGAATGAAGGAGATATTCACTGGCAAGCATGGAAAGATGCTGAAGATCTCCTTAGGTGAAATAGAAGCCTGATATTTTCATGTAAACAAAAGTAATTTGCAGAATGATAAATTCTGTGTGTTATGTATATATACATTAGTATTATATATACAGTTTTTTTTGAAAATCGTGGGGCATTTATTTATTTACTTATTTTACATCTTTATTGGCATATAATTGCTTTACAATGTTGTGTTAGTTTCTGCTGTACAACACAGTGAATCAGTTATATGCATTCATATATCCCCATATCCCCTCCCTTTTGCGTCTCCCTCCCATCCTACCTATCCCACCCCTCTAGGTGGTCACAAAGCACAGAGCTGATCCCCCTGTGCTATGCAGCTGCTTCCCACTAGCTATCTATTTTACATTTGGTAGTGTATTTATGTCGATGCTACTCTCTAATTTCATCCCAACTTCCCCACCCCCCCGTGTCAAGTCCATTCTCTACCTCTGTGGCGTCTTTGTTCCTGTCCTGCCCCTAGATTCATCAGAACCTTTTTTTTTTTTTTTAGATTCCATACATATATGTTAGCGTATGGTATTTGTTTTTCTCTTTCTGACTTACTTCACTCTGTATGACAGACTCTAGGTCCATCCACCTTGCTACAAATGACACTGATGTAAGAAATCAAAGATAATACAAACAGATGGAGAGATATACCATGTTCTTGAATTGGAAGAATCAACATTGTGAAAATGACTATGCTACCCAAAGCAATCTACCAGATTCAGTACAATCCCTATCAAACTACCAATGGCATTTTTCACAGAACCAGAACAAAAAAATTCACAATTTGAACAGAAACACAAAAGACCCCGAATAGCCAAAGCAATCTTGAGAAAGAAAACTGGAGCTAGAGGAATCAGGCTCCCTGACTTCAAACTATACTGCAAAGCTACAGAAATCAAGACAGTATGGTACTGGCACAAAAACAGAAATATAGATCAATGGAACAGGATAGAAAGCCCAGAGATAAACCCATGCACATATGGTCACCTTATCTTTGACAAAGGAGGCAAGAATATACAATGGAGAAAAGGCAGCATCTTCAATAAGTGGTGCTGGGAAAACTGGACAGCTACATGTAAAAGAATGAAATTAGAACACTCCCTAACACCATACACAAAAATAAACTCAAAATGGATTAAAGACCTAAATGTAAGGGCTGACACTATAAAACTCTTAGAGGAAAACATAGGCAAAACACTCTATGACATACAACACAGCCAGATCCTTTTTGACCCACCCCCTAGAGTAATGGAAATAAAAGCAAAAATAAACAAATGGGACCTAATGAAACTTAAAAGCTTTTGCACAGCAAAGGAAACCATAAACAAAATAAAAAGACAACTCTCAGAATGGGAGAAAATACTTGCAAATGACAAAGGATTAATCTCCAATATGTACATATAGTTTTTACATTAAAAAAAGAGGGAAAACACACAAGCATATATATATTTGTATAAATGAAGAGAAGTATTATTTTAAAAGATGTATCCCAAACTGGTAGTAGATGTTCAAAGATTAGGTCAAACATTTGCCAAGGGCCGAGCCATGTGCTTTATAAACATCTCCTTCAATCCTCACAATCACCTGAGGAAGCCAGTCCTGCTTGTAGAACTCCATTTTCCAATATGGTGGCATGGAGGTGGGACGTCACATGTCCAAGGCCACGCATCTGAGCTGGGACTGATTCCTAAGCCAGTGCATGTATCTCTCCACTAGGCTGACCTCAGACCCTCTTGTTGGGTCCATTGGGAATGGCCAGTCCAGGGTCTGAGAGAAAATGACTCATGGCTGGAGACTACAGCCACGAGTAAAGCAGAGCTGAGCTGGGGCAAGAACAGCCCAATGAAGGGGCTGAGTGGGAGTCCAGGCCCCCACCTCTGAGGCCCCGCTTTCACTGCACCCTTTGGCCAAAACTGTAGTAAGTCAGGCCACTGTCTGTGCAAGGAAAGCAAATGACAACACCAGGCTGTCCCTGTCAAGTCTAACGTCCCTGTCACGTTAGACTTCACGCTAACCCCCATCTGCATGAAGTCTGGGAGGGGCTGGCTGGAGAGCAGGGCGCCCCCATGCATCTCCTCTCTGAAGCCTGGCTCTCTGGAAGGAAGGGAAGTGCCTGGGTCGGGGTGGGGGGCAGTGGTAGGAAGAGAGAATGGGAGGGGTCAAAAAGGAGGGCTCTGGGCTTCCCTGGTGGCGCAGTGGTTAAGAACCCGCCTGCCAATGCACGGTTCAAGCCCTGGCCCGGGAAGATCCCACATGTTGTGGAGCAACTAAGCCCATGCGCCACAATTACTGAGTCTGTGAGCCACAACTACTGAAGCCCATGCGCCTAGAGCCTGTGCTCACAGCAAGAGAAGCCACCGCAATGAGAAGCCTGCACACTGCAACGAAGAGTAGACCCCGCTCGCCGCAACTAAAGAAAGCCTGTGCGCAGCACCAAAGACCAAATGCAGACAAAAATAAATTTTAAAAAAAGAAAAGGAGGGTTCTGTTGAATGCCGCAGTGGAAGTGGTCCCCTCCCCCAATCTGTTTATTTGATGAGAACAGGTGGGGGTGGGGGAAAGAGAAGGAAACTAAGACTGGATGACTTTCACCTTGTGGACATCAGCTCCTCCAGCATCTCAGTCATCATCCCCCCTATGGCTGGGGAGCCAGAACATCAAGGAAGTTGGAGGACTTTGCTTTTTAAATAAAAAAATAAAACCCCTTTTACTACTCCTGTTTTCAACTCCCCATTTCCCCTTCCCCTCAGCCTCTGGCAACCACCATTCTACTCTCTGCTTCTATGAGTTCGACTCTTAGATTCTTCTTATAGGTAGAATCATGCAGTATATGTCCTCCTGTGTCCGGCTTATTTCACTTTGCATAATGTCCTCCAGGTTCATCCGCGTCGCTGTGAATGACAGCATTTCCTTCTTTTAAGTGGGTTTCACGAGGATAGAGGCCAAATTTGCACTGTTAATTACTGAATCTCTAGCCCCCAGCACAGTGCCCAGACATAGCAGGTGGCTGATAAATGTGGAAACGTGGATCCTGCATTAAAAATAAAGTTTTCATAGTGTTACAACTGTAACGAATACACGGAAATATTTGGTGATCCAGGATCTTGATTCACTTACGCCTTTAACTACTGTTTATCTTATTTATCCTCTATGATGTACGTGGCTTTTCCAAACACTGGGAGTACAGTGCTGACAAAACAGACATCATCCTTGTCTTCAAAGACAAAGCGCACTGTCAAGAATGGAGGGGCCTCACAGTGGAGCTGTGGAAGCTGAGGTCTTTGACAAATGGAGCACATCGGGGTCTGCTGGTCCCTGAAGCTGGTGCCTGGGCTCAGGGTCCTTCATGCCTCCCGGGGAAACCCGTGTATATTTCCCCACTCTCTTCAGATTTCTGATTATCAGGGCATTTCCCTGCGGTCTCCATCAAGGGAGCCTGTTGGACACCATGGAAAAATACTCAAGTTGAAGTCAGAAAAGAATTGGGCTCTAATCCAGCCTCTTCCCCTCTCAGAGCCCCGCAAACCTGGGGACGTCACTCAGACCCTCTAAGCCTTACTTTCTTCATTAGTAAGAAGAGGTTGATCCTATATCATGGGGTTTTGGTGATGATCCAGTAAGGCCAGGCACATCACGCACCAGGCTCACGGCTGAGCCCGTGGCACCTACTCCGCAGAGGCAGGGTTCCCCCCTCCTCTCTTCTCTCATTGTGTTCTCCCATTAAGGGCTTTTTTGCATTTCGGGGCCTCAGGGAGGACCTTGGTCATCCTGCTGTCCCCAGGGTAGATAAGGAAACTCAACTCTAAGGAAGCTTCTGGGATTTCTGATAGAGTTCATTTCTTGATCAGCAATCACCTGAGTTTTGAGAAACAGACAAACCCAATACATTCGTTTGTCTGTTATTCCAATGCCCCACGAGGCTGATTTTTCTTTAAAGACAAAGGATCACATTGCCACTTAGATGTTTAAAAATGTTTGTCTCGTTCCTTTTGTCTTTCCTTGTCATTTGTTTCTCTCTGAGCTGGTTGGTGATATTCTCTTTCTCTCTTTTTCTAATCATCATCATCGTCGTCATCCTCTGCCTTTCTAGTGAGTACATGTTTCAGGGAGTCATATGACATAATTTAATACTCTTTACAAATGTACATCCGAAGTGTGGGGCATGACCTAAATGGATTTGCTGGTGCATTTTTTATTTTCTCCTTTTTCGTTCCTGGATGTTTGCCAGGAAAGAAAGAATTGCAGCTAGGAACAAAAAGAAGAGATTTGGAGAATATGCCTTTTCCAGACTCATGGACAGAACTGTCTACTTGGCCTCTCCCGAGGGATGTCCGACTGGCATCTCAAATCCGAGGAACCCCAAACTAGACCTCCACGCACCTGCTCCACCATATCTTTCCCATCTTTGATGACAACCCCGTCTTTCCGGTTGTCTGGACTCATCTTTGATTGCATTTTCTCTCACACCCCACATCCAGTCTATCAACTAATCCTGTTGGCTCTACATTCAAAACATATCTGGAATCTAAGCAATTTTCACTGTTTCCTCTGCTCCCACTGTGATCTCACTCACCATTACCCTTCACCTGGATTTCCATCAAGTCTCCCAAATCATCTCCTTGCTTCCTCTTGGTCTGTTCTCAACACAACAACCGGAGGGAACCGTTTGAAACGTAAGTCAAACTGCATGTTTCTTATCTTTCCTTTGCTTGCAATGTTGCGCCAACTCACTCAGGCGAGAAACCTAATTTCTTACAACTGGTGTCGCGTTATCTCTCTGACCCATTTCTCATTCTCTGTGGTCATAATAACTGTAATACCTAAAGGTGATCACGTGCCAGAGGCTAAGACTGTAGATGTATTGCTTGCTCAATCCCATAACAATCTTATAAGATAGGTACTATCGTGATCCCACTTTTACAGGTGAGGAAATTGAGTCACAGAGCGATTAGGTGGCTTGCTTACAATCTACTTCTTGGAAGTGATGGGCCAGGATTCCCACCCACACACTCTTTTGTCATCCACTATTTTTAGCATCACTAAGTGAATCTTGCCCGCAGCAATTACCACTGTGGTGTAAAAGGAATAGGATTTGAACTCTAGCTTCACCACTCACTAATCATGTGACTTCAGGCAGGTCACTTTACCTTTCTGCATCTTAGTTTTTCACCCATAAGATGGGATTTGTAATAGCGTTGGTATTATTATATAATAGGGTTGGTATTATCATCATGATAAGTGAGAGGGTTGGAAAAATGCCTCTCACACATTTAGGATGCCATTAGTACAAGATCTCTCTTTGTCCCTGTCTCCTCCCCTAAAGAAATGGTGAAATGGCATATTCATCCAAGAGACAAGATATTGAAAAGAACATCCCTCTGATGCCAGCTGCCAGAGTACACAGAGATTTCAAGACTCCCAGAAACACAAAGCACTCCATCATTTCAACTAGCTTTAGGATCCTTCTCATGTCTTTGACAGGAGGACATTTGGGGTTTCCTGTCCATGTCCAATAATTCACATTTTCTATGGGGCATATCAATTATGCATCCACTTGCTTCTATTAATATTTCAGGCTTCATAAGCTTCAATAAAACATACATTAATTAGAAGTCTGCAATCAGATCATCCTTCCCCCATCTCCTCCCGCTACCAGCTTTATTTCCAAAGCCAAGCATTAGAGTGTATGGTCCACAGTCATAAATTATTGAGTACCATCCTTGCAGGGCAGGGGTGTGCCCCCCCACGTCGGGTCAGAACCATTGGTTCAAAGAACCCTGGTAAGCAGTCGCTGAGCAAAAAAGGCAACCAAGCTCTATTGTTTTTCCTTTTTAAAAAGAAATTAAAATTATTCATGAAGTGCTGCTCAGCTGAACACTTGGATCTCTTCCCCTAACAGCAGGGACAGATTTCCTGGCCAGCACTGGCTGATAAGGAATTTAACATTGGTTAAGAGCGAACATCTCCTCCAAGGGAGGACGTTATTACACTTAATGTTTAGGGAGTCTTGGCAGCCCCTGCTGAGAGGTTGCCAAACAAATTACGTTAGGTCAGTATTTTTGCGCTTGACGGGATGAACAGGTGGCCCACATCTGTACTGCACACATCTCTATTCACCTGGATCAAGTGCAATGCAGGTGTATGCTCTTCAGATCTCCAAAACATGGATTGACCAGCAGGTTCAATAGGTCCTCTGACAGCACACGTGCAGTCACCGGGAACAGCAGAATTGGGACACTGCTCTCACTTGTGCGGCAAGCTGAGAGCCGGGGCACCTATAATGGTTTTCTCCCAATTAGCAGATTAGGCAGAGGACAGGAAGGAGGCTGATGCTGGCTCTCAGAGCGCCCCCTATGTGCTCAAATGCCCACAGGCACAATGAGAACAATCAAAGCGGGTTGGGTGATGAATGCGAACAAGAAACCCAAGGCAGGACAGCCGGGACACACAGGTCTTAGTGATGGAGCCAGGCTTTGAACACAGGTCTGTCTGGCTCCAAAGTTTTCAAAAATCCTTTCGTTCATGACCCAGATCACAAGATAAAGTGCGATGAGCTTTGTCAGTCAACAAATGGCCAGGGGTTTCTGTTGTAAATCAATCCGTGTTTCCAACTTTTCATGGACAGGTAAGTGGTGGTCCTCTCCATTCTAGAAGAAAAAGGATTTTGGTGGCTGCAGGATTCATCCCATGTGCTTCTACTGTTCTTGCTCTTCTAAAGCCTTTTGCTCTGGGAATTCCAACAAAGGCAACGCCATCACCTGCCATGTTCCTCCGTAATGATGCTCCGTCTTTTGAATTCTTGGCTTCCCTTCCCCTCTGCACACAGACCTTGGCTTCAGTCATTCCTGCCCTGAGCGCAAGTCGGATCAAGCCTAAAAGGTCCTTTGCAAATTTAAGAGTTACCGATCCAACCGCAGAAGCTCGACAGCACTCTGCACCCACCATTAAAGGCAGGGGGTTTTGACAATTGCCCTGTGCCCTGCACTTCGGTTGAACGTGACCTGTGTGAATCCTTTATCAGTTCATGAATCACCCAAGTTTACTTGAAACGTGATCTTCAGTTTTGGTTTCTGACATGCCATCCTTCAGCAACCTGTGCCAACTGGAAAGGATCTGGTTGAAATCCCTTATAAAACAGCTGCTTTTATAAATTGCCAATGGCTGTGAAAATTGGTGTTACCTTTTAGGAAAAAAAGTTGGGACACAAATCAAGAATTCTTAAGACTGTTCCATGCTGTTTTACTCAGTAATTTGACTTCTGTTGATTTATTGTAAGGGAATCCTTCTTTTTTTTTTTTTTTTGCGGTACGCGGGCCTCTCACTGTTGCAGCCTCTCCCGTCGCGGAGCACAGGCTCCGGACGCGCAGGCTCAGCGGCCATGGCTCACGGGCCCAGCCGCTCTGCAGCATGTGGGATCTTCCCAGACTGGGGCACGAACCCGTGTCCCCTGCATCGGCAGGCAGACTCCCAACCACTGCGCCAGCAGGGAAGCCCGGGAATCCTTCTTATATCCTTGTATCATTTATCGAGCACCTTCTCTGTGCCAAGCCAGAGTTGACATAGACTTCTCATTTATCCTCAACACTGCCACAGGGCAGGTAAAAATATCGTACCCATAGAAACATAAGGAAACTATAGTTCAGAGAGGTTGAGTCACTTGTCCAAGTCCTTCAGCTGCTGGGCAAGAAAGGATTCAGGTTTCAGCCCCAAACACTTTCCTTTAGACAAATTGCCCATGCAGTTGGCCACACTCCAGAGCAATGCTATTTTGGAAGCTCCATTTAATAAATTAAAATGAGTTTTATGGGCAGATGAGTAATTATCTGACTTGAACCCAATTAAAAATTGAGTCCATTCTGCCTGAGTTAGAGGGATTCTTTTGATGAATTCTGGACAAATGGATTTCTCCTTTTAACCAGAACTCCAAAGTCCAGATGGCCAGGCTGTCTTCTGTACAGAGTGTCCACATGGGTTTGCATGACGGACCCACCCACGCCCACTTGTCCGCATGACTACATGGCGTATACGTGCGCCAATCAGGGAAAAGACTCTTGACTCCTGCAACCAGACCTTACATTCTCAGCAGCCAAGTTGTTTAATTGGAACGTATTTCTTTCCAGAAGTTCAGTGAAATTCAGAGGGCCTGAGCTTTAGAATTTCTAGACCTGAGTTTGTAAACGGGCTCTGTCATTTAGCAGTTGTGTGACCTTGGGCAAGTCACTTCACCCCGTCAGCATCGTTTCTTTCATCTATAAGTGATGGAATGAGTGGTCGGGGACTTTGGTAGCAGTTAACAGAAGCTAAGCCTGGGTGTCATAAGGAAGTTCACCACCAGAGGACCAGTGAGTCATTTTCAGAACCATGAAGGAGCTTCAGCTGCCCAAACGTCCCAGCAGAACTAGTCGTCATCACTCCCAACATCACTAAGAGCCTTCATGGTCCTCAGCACCGGCCCTGGACATTGGGTGTGCTGTTAGCCTGGGAAATTGAAGGAAGCCACCACCACAGCCATCATCCGTTTGCAAAATGGATTTCACTTGTCCTCAGTTTCTTGATGCCTCCAGCTCCAGCTCCACTTTGGAGTTGGTGCAACAGACTGGCAGAGCTTGGCGGCCACTGAGACCCGTAGAAGTGGGTATTTGGCATTTTTATCTTCTGAAGTGGGAGGTGGGCTCTGCCTCAAAAGGTGGGAAAATGTTCTAGGTGAAGGAAGGAGCTTCAGGTGCTGGGTAGTTAAAAACAGAACTCACTACCAATGCAAATAATCATCCCCATTGCTTTGTTTCATTCATTCATTCATTCATTCCACAAGTGTTTACTGAGCACCTATTATGTGCCAGGCACTGTGCTAAGGCTGGGCTACTGCTGGGAAATAAAGACTTATTTTGAAGATTTACATCGTTGCTCAAAACAACGTTACGGACATGGATTTTCATTTTTTGAGCTCATGGGTTGTGCCAGGCGGGGTGCTGGTCACTTGATGTCTGTTTGTCTCACTGTGCAAGTTGATGAAACGTTATCTCCAGAAGATCACAGTGCTATTATAGCTACAAGATGATACCCAATAGCTGGTACACAACAAAACTGAATTTTCTCTCTCCTCAGCCCAACAGTGTCAAACTCTGATCCCGAGAGATTAGGTTTTCTTGCTTTTCTTTTAGACGTCAATGAGCTTAAAAATCAAAACATGGAAACCTGGCAATTTTGTCTAAATGCATGATGTCAGCTGCTCCAGCTCAATCACGGAGGACCAGCCGCCAAGCAGGTGACAAATGGGATGAAGGGCTCCGGGGCACTGACGTGCTGCTTCAAAAGGCTTGCCGTGTGCAGCCTGGGATCATCTGTCGCCAGGCCCCTCCCTGTGCTAAGGGATATAATTAAAGGCATGTTTCTATTTGGGAAGTGACAGACCGAGCTGGCTTTCGGGGCTGCCACATCGGTCATCCCAGCCTGTTGCTATCTTGGGACCTGGGCTCGGAGCATGGTTCTCCCTAAACCTTTAATGCCCTGAGACTCAGTTAACTCAATTCTACAATTGTCACAAAAACAATACCCAATCCTGGGGTTGATGAGAAACTTAGACAAGGCTAGCAAAACGCCTGGCTTACAATATTATTGGTAATAGGGAATCACTATTATTATTGTTGTTGTTGTTATTATTACTGTTTCCCCAGCTTTTTGTCACTTATTGCACGATTTTAGTCAAGTCACTTAGCCCTTTGGGCCTCCGTTTCCTCATCATTAAGCTGAGATACCTCTTCCAGCCCATCTCATGGGAACACTATGAGACTAAGCAGAGAAAGCAGATATGCCAACACTTTAAAAATGCCCTTCTGAGCATGGAACTACTCCTTTGCTTGATAAAACAGGAAGGGAAAATGCCATCTTGGACTGTGTCTTCACTCAAAAGCCTGCCTCTTGGTAACGGGTGACTTGTTATCCGAGCACCACTTGGTCTTCTGTAAAACAGGGCTCCCTGCCTACCTCTTAGGGTTACTGCGAAGATCAGGTAAGGAAATGCATGAGAAAGTTCCATCAATTATTGTGTGTTCTCCCAACGACACATGGTAGAGTGGTCAGGCTCCCAGACTCTGGGTTCAGACCTCACCTTGTTTCCTCACTGGCTGTGTGACCTCAGGCCAGTCACGTAAGTGACTTGGGCCCGACCTCAGTGCTCCCCACACGCTGACGAGAATTTGAAACTCCTGGGGATCTCGTACAAAATGCAGATTCTGCTTCGGGAGGTCTGGGCAGGGCCTGAGATGCTGCGTCTCCAACAGGCTCCCAGGGGATGTTGATGCTGGAAGTCTGAGGACCCCAGTCTGAGTAGCGTGGGGTCAGGTGTGGCAGATTCAAGCCTTGGGCCATCGGGGAGTTTTCAGATTTGGGAGCAAGTTGACAAATTAATAGGCTGATGTGAGGATCAAAGGATACCGTGAATTTAAAGTCCTGAATCCACAAATCTCGGCTCAGCAAAGCGTTCCTCACATCAGCTTTCATTCACGGAGCCGCTCCTATGAGAATCAATGGGAAGTAACTTTCTATATGTCAGTCAACGTGCTAAGTATTCTGACATGCAAGCATCTTATTTACTCGTTACAACAGCCCTATGAGGTGGGAACAACTGTTCCCCTATTTTGCAGATGCGAAAATGGAGGCTCAGAGAGGTTAAATGGGTTAAATTATTATCAATCTAACACTTCTTTTAATGGACATGGTAAAGATATTCCCCTTCTTTGGCTTTCTCATCTTCCTCTTTTAATAAAACCACCAAGGGTCTGAGAAGATCCAATCTGTCCCCAGCCCCTGTTACTGCCACGTGGGAGCAGATGTGAGGGCACCAGCTATATTCACCCTCCTTTTTATTCCTTCCTGCAGCCACCGTTTCTTTAGCATCCACTATTGCAAAGCACTGTGGATAAAGTAGGGGAAAAGACATGTTTCCTGCCCTCATGGAGCATACAGTCTAGGGGGATTCAGACATTCATCAAAGTAATGCCACAGATAAACAGGATTCCAATTTGTTGAAAGGAGTTATGAAAAAAAAAAGATGTGGGTGTTAAGAAAATGGGGAATTTGATTGAGACTCTGTGAAAGCTTCTGTGTGGAGGTGACCCTGAAATGATATGAAAAAGGTGAGTAGGAGTTAGCTAGTTCAAGGGGAAGGGTAATGGGCACTCCAGCCAAAGAGAACAGCTTGTGCAAAGGCCCTGTGGCAGGAGGAGCATGGCACACGAAACCAAAGAAGGCACATGTGGCAGGGGCAAAGGGAGGTGTGAGTTGAAACTGGAGAGCTGTCGGGGTCAAATCCCAGAGGGCTTCACAGAGCATGTCAAGGATTCCAAGGCTTTGTCTAAAGAGCCGTGGGCAGCCATTGCCTATTTTAAGCAAAGGAGGAGTGAACAGATCAGGCACGAATTTTGAAATTGCTCAAAGGGATTGATCAGAAGGATCTGGGAGGAGGATTTGAGCAGAAAGAGAAAGAGGAATGAGGAAACTATTGCTGTGGTCCAGGCAAGAAAAGATGAGGACCAGGCTGGGGTGACCCAGGCAACAGCAATGGGGAGGAGGGGCCTTCTGTAGAATGTACATGGGAAGTAAAGAAAAATGATGGGGCTTGGTCATGAGGTCATGCTAGAAGCATAGTAACAAAGTTGGGGGGCTTCCTGAGTATCCCCCAATATTAGGGGGGATGATCCTAGTGATCACCTTGTTCTACATCTTCCTTAGGGGCCAACAGGTCCCAAGAGGGGACTTATCCAATGTCATACAGCTAGATGGGCGAAGGCAGGGTGCAGGACCGGTTCTGAGATGATGTATGTGCTGAAATTGGTTCTCCCTTTAATGATGCTGTTAGAATCTCTATTCTCAGGATTCCAGGTAATCCATCTTCCCCTCAACTGTGATCTTTTGCTAGAACCACAAGCAGAAGCTTGAGGTTCAATGCAGGAAGACTTGGGTTCAAACCCCACTGGTGCTTGTAAGTATCTGCTCTGGAGAAGCGCTTGTCTATATGAAACTAAGGATGTGCACAGGAATCTTCACTGCAAAACTGCTCTTGGTAATAAAAAAAATTGGAATCTACCTGAAAGTTCATCAATAGAAAGAATAAATAGAATATGGTATATTTATATGATGGAATGAAACATGATCATCAAAAGGAATGAATTTACATCAGCTGAAGAGGTAAATCTCAAAGACATATTGTTGAGTAAAAATGTGAGTTGCCTAAGAATAAATTCAGCGTGATACCATTTATGTAAAAAAAATCACAGAGGATACCGTATATTTTATGGACATATTTATGAGCATGTGAAATAAAAAAAGGTCTGGAAGTTCTGATGTTCTTAACATTGTTTGGAGGTGGGAGATTTTTATCTGCACATTTTAACTTTATAAAAGGGAAATAGATTCATTTGTTATAAGAAGAAAAACTCTGGCTGTATGATCTCAAACAAATAATATAAACTTTTCTGAGCCCCTGTCTTGTCACTTTATAATTCTACAAATGTTTACTGTGTTGTCTGTGTAAGTTGCATGAGCCCCTCCCTCAGAGGAGCCAGTCTCCTGGACAGAAAATGAGTCATTGAACAGAGAGAACAGACAAACCAGGTATCAGGGGCCCCAAAGAAGGGTCACCACCCAGCCTGGGGTACAGGGAAGGGCACCCTGGAGACTGGATTGAACTGCACTTTGAAAGGCAAGAAAGTTATTAGCCAGTTTCAGGATGGTGGGGACAGGTGATGCAAGCAGGAAAAACAGTGCGTGCTCCGTGTCAGGCTGATTAATTACCATTTAATGTGAAATGAAAAAAACAAATGCTGCTGCTATTCTAAGTTTGTTTTATTGCTTTTTGAAAGCCAACACCATCAATAGGGCGGGAATTATATTTAGCACAGCAGGCTGTTTTGAGGAAAGCATCCAGCATATAGTAGGTGCATAACAGATGCTAATTCCCATCTCATCTGGTGTCTCATGTAACCCACTGTAGTGGGCTGAATAACGGCCCCTAAAGATAACAGGTCCTAATCCCTGGAACCCGTTTATGTACTTTATTTGGGAAAAAGGTCTTTGCAGATGTGGTTAAGCTATGGATTTTATGATTAAGGAGGTTATCCTGAATTATTCTGGTGGGTCCTAAATGCAATCATAAGTGTCCTTGTAGGACAGCGGCAAAAGGAGAGAACAGAGACACACAGGAGAGGAGGAGGCAATGTAACCAAGGAGGCAGAGAGAGGTTGAAAGATGCTGACCTTGAAGACCGGAGTGATGCAGCCACAAGCCGAGGAATGCCAGCAACCACCAGAAGCTGGAAGAGGCAAGGAAGGATCTCTCCTAGAGCCTCTGGAGGGAGCAACATCCTGAGTTCAGCCCAGTGATAGTGATTTTGGACTTCTGTCCACCAAGTTTGTGGTAATTTGCTACAACAGCCACAGGAAACGGATGCATCCACCTCTATTATCTGCAGTTTTCTTTATCCTTACTGCATTGTAGCAAAGATAGCCAATAAATGCATTTGCAGTAAGAATGTGAATTCTTGGTCTCCTAGGAGAATGATGCTCAGTTCAATTGAGCATTTCAGACATTAGAACAGTGTTGAGTTCTGGCCATAAGGCCAGTTTGAAATATTTGTTGCATTATCTGGAGGAAACTGACAGCCGCGGGGAAGGTTCCTGGGGTCTTATCCAGGTAAAACCATCATCTGAGGCTGTCTTAAGGACTGGACTGGGATGGAGAAGCAGAGGCATCCGCAAGAGGAAGATGAATTCAGCTTCGTGGAGCAAATACAAGGAGTAAGACACAGATGGAATAGAACAAGCCATGACAGATAAATAATTGTTAACGAATGTGGACTGTTCAGCTACTGGGTGTGGGCCATTGTACTAAGAAGCGACATCTGTTCGATCATCACATTCTTATTACTCGTAGAGAAGCCTGTTTCACAAATTAGGGATCTTAGGCTCAGTGAGTCTGCCCAAGGTCACAGAGCTGGAAGGGGCGGTGCCAAGCTTTATACCCAGGTCTTCTGGATTTCAAAACTAGCTTTCTCGAAGTTGGCTGAAGACTGGGGAAGGTATTCCAGGTGTACCTGCCTGGGGGTCGCATTTCTTACGTCCTTTCACTTTATGTCTTGCAGATCTGCCTGCTACCCAGAAGCCTGATTCTCATGCCAATATTTTCGAGGTTTTTTTGTTTTTTTAGGTAGACTCATGCCAACCAGAGGTGGTCCAATTATTTCTGGAAGTTCATTTGGGCTAATTCATTAGACTTGAGCTGAGGAGGAGTGAGTGTGGTGTGTGTGTGTGTGTGTGCACGCACATGTGCCTGCACACACGAACACATATTTGGTCTTATCAGCTCCCTTGTCTAGGGCTGCGCTAAACTACTGTCTTTTGGGGAAGAACATTGCCACTTGGTGTCAAGCTGATTAATTCCTGCTGCAGCTCTAATGAAAAACCACATTTCTGTCCCAACCTTGTTACCTTCCATATTTTCTGTGAGTTTTTTCTTCTTCATCTAGCTTCAGAATCTGAACAGCTTTTGTAATCTTCGAAGAAGTCTGTGGGACTTTCTTAGGTGACTCTTTCTGAGAAAATGGGGGAAAAATGACATTGCTCCGGCTTCTCACAAATTCGAGGTTGTGCGTAGCTCCTCAAATTATGGGCCATTGAAAGGTAATCTCTTGTTATCATAATTTACTAAATCCTGAGTCTGATTCTGGCAGCTCCTAATGTAGTTCATGGAAAGATCGTCATAGCTAATACCAAACTGGCTTTGTGTCAGTTGCATTTTACATATATTAACTCATTTTAAACTATGCAACCATTCTGTGAGACAGGTACTATTATTAACCCCATATAAAAGATGATTCAGCTCAGATTCAGAGAGGATAAGAAAACTTCCGAAGGCCACACAGCTATTAATGCTAGGGTTTGGATTCAGGGGTTCTGGATCAAGGTTCCTGGATAAGACGCCAGGAACCTTCCCCGCGGCTGTCAGTTTCCTCCAGATAATGCAACAAATATTTCCAACTGGCCTTATGGCCAGAATTCAACACTGCTCTAAGTGAAAATAGCTTTATTTATTTCTTTTTTATTACACAGAAAATTCGTGGTAATATTAGAAACTTCAAATAATACCAGAAAGGATAAAAAGACAAAAAAACTCACCGAAATTCCCAGCAGTCCTAAATAACTTATTAACCACTTTCAATATTTTAAAGAGCATACTTCCAGCCATCTTTCTAGTGCTTAAAGAAACACACACCTCTATACTTTACAGGAGCGGGATTATAGGATACAGGATGTTCTGTCATTTGCTTTTTCGCCCAGATGATGGTGATTATAATGGACAAGTAAAGCAGAACCAGAATAGGAGAAATATATCCCGTATCAAAGTGATGAATACAAGCTCAGGGTTCTCACAGCCTAAGTGTAAGTGCTAACCCCGGGGAGAGGGGTGTTGGAGCGGGGGGGGGGGGGGTCCATATGAGAACAGAAGGAATCTGTGCTAATTCCCTGGGCCTTACTCACTACACTCCTTGACCAGAATTCATCCAACCAACTCTCTGTACCACAAACAAACATGATCCCAGCTACCCTCTTTCCATGGCCATTCAAGCCCCAATACTATTTGCGTACAGTCTAGGCACTGATCATCATCTTATAAGGGAAAACCGCTTCCAGAATAACTCTGAGCCTTCAAAGGCTGGAATCAGAATAACTCTGAGCCTTCAAAGGCTGGAATCAGAGGTAAAATGATGGGGGCGGTTGCTGTCCATTTGACTCAGATGAAACCTCCACATATTGTATCACTTCTAAGTTGAAGTAGAAAAAGTCAAAAATGACATTAGGGAGGAATATTCATTTAGGCCAGTTCCTGGATTTTTCTGTCTAATGGAATTCCTCTCTGCACACTCATTACCTCATCTCCGAAAAAACTAGATTTGGAAGTAGTCTTGATGGTGCTTCAGGAAACAGGCAATTTTATCATCTCAGGGAGGTCACGTGGTATGACTATCTGAATAACTAATGTTTGTTGCCACTTATCAGGCATCAGGCACTTGGAAGCATCTTGCATTCCACCCTGAGGACACCCTGGTGTGGTAGTACTGTGGTCATGAACATTGAGTAGGTGAAGATGCTAAGGCTAAAAGTGGGTGGGTGACCCCTCTCCCCCAGGCTACCCAGCCAGCAAGTGGCAGAGCCAGGAGGTGGATCCAGGGCTCCCTGAGTCAGATCTGCCCTTGTAGCTGCTATGCTGCTATGCTGGTATTGATACATAGTAGGTATCATCTCAACATTTTCCCTTCCTTTCCCCTTTCATAGGGGGCTTTTAATGAGGAGAAACTTTATGTCCTCATCATCTGATTGCATTTTTTCAAAGCACTCGATTGAAGTATGATTGACGTACAAAAATCTGTGCATACTATTCACAACAGCCAAGACATGGAAACAACGTCCACTGACAGATGAATGGATAAGGAAGGTGTGGTCTCCAGATATATACAATGGAATACTACTCAGCCATAAAAAGAATGAAATAATGCCATTTGCAGCAACGTGGAGGGACTAGAGATTATCATTCTAAACGAAGTAAGTCAGACAGAGAAAGACAAATACCGTATGATGTCACTTATATGTGGAATTTAAACTATGATACAAATGAACTTATCTATGTAACAGAAACAGACTTACAGACATAGAGAACAGACTTGTGGTTGCCATGGGGGAGGGATTGATTGGGAGTTCGGGATCAGCAGATGCAAACTATTATATATAGACTGGATAAAAAACAAGGTCACACTGTATAGCACAGGGAACTACATTCAATATCCTGTGATAAACCATAATGGAAAAGAATATGAAAGAGAATGTATGACTATATATAACTGAATCATTTTGCTGTACAGCAGAAATTAACACATTGTAAATCAACTATACTTCAATAAAATAAATTTTATAAAAAACAAAACCAAAAAGCTGTGCGTGTTTTATGCATACAACTTGATGAGTTTGGAGATACACACCCATGAAACCATCACCACAATCTATACCATAAGCGTAACCATCATTTCTAAAACATTCCTCTCACTCAATTAATTATCACTATTATTTTGCGGTAAGAACATTTAACATAAGATCTATCCTCTTAGCAAATTTTCAACTATACAGTACAGTATTGTTAACTCCAGGCACGATGCTGTCCTGGAGATCTCTAGGACTTATTCGCGTTGCGTAACTGAAACTTTGGACTTTTTGACTCATACTTCTCATTTCCTCCTCCCTAGCCCCTCAGCATTCTACTCTCTGCTTCTATGAGTGACTAGATTCCTCATATAAGTGGGATCATGCAGTATTTGTCTTTCTGTGTCTGGCTTATTTCACTGAGCATAATGTCCTCCAGGTTCATTCATGTTGCTGCAAATGTCAGAATTTCCTTCTTTTTTCAAGCTGAATAATATTCAATAATAATATTCAACTTTATATATATATATATATATACACACACACACACACTGTGTGTGTGTGTGTAATACATACACCACATTTTCTCTTTTTTTAAGGGTGTGTTCAATTTTTAATTCAGGTATACTTGATGTACGATATTATATAAGTTGCAAGTAGACAACGTAGTGTTTTACAATTTTTAAAGAATTATATTCCATTTACAGTTATTATAAAATATTGACTATATTCCCTGCATTGTACAACATATCCTTGTAGCTTATTTATTTTACACACTGTAGTTGAACCTCTTAACCCCCCACCCACATCTTGCCCCTCCCCCCTTCCCTCGCCCCACATTTCCTTTATCCATCTGTCACTTAATTGTCATGCCACTCTTCAGTATTGATGTGCAAACTATAAACGAGCAGTGTGAGATCCCCAATCACGTTACCTGCGCATGATGGCTGATCTCTGCCCGGGCAGAATAAGACAGCACTGGATCAAATCCATACTTAGCAGCCTTGTTCACCTGTAACTTGACCTCTCTGAACCATTTCTTCATCTGTTAAATGGGAGCGATAACCCCCGTGCCCCCATCAGAGCGTCTTGGTGTGGATTAAACGAGATGATGCGTAGCTTAGGGACTTGCATGTGGTGGGCGTGAACTAGATGCTAATACTTAATCCTCTTTGGAATCACAGAGGCCTGTGCATTGATCACGGGATGGGGCTCTTCCCTGGAGGTCAATGCAACCTTGGGGAAAGGATTTATCCAGCACTGGGGCTAAGGTTAGAAATCAGAGACTCAGAAATCGATGACAAGGCAGTTATGGCCATAACTTCTCCACTTGGTTAAGGCATTCAGGCGCTTGGGCCTCAGTTAACTCACCTATGAACTGGGGAGAATAAAAGCTTCCTTGCAGGGCCGCTGAGAGGATAAAATGAGGTGACACTCGTACTAAGCCCAGAACTGCCCCTCAATCTTGACGGCTTCTCTCCTCGTCCTTATAAGTAACTGATCTTAGTTGCCAAATACGTGTACTGGGATTTGCCCTTACATTTCGTGTCTCCTCCGGGTTAAAGAAAATTATGCTCCTGTCTTCTCGCATATTGGAGCCGCAGCTAGTTCTGAGCCTGGGGATTTAACGTCTTTGCAAATTGCCCGATTCTGACATTTACCGTCCTTTGCTTGTCTGCGGCTGGTTCCTGTGCAGAGAGACAGCTGCGGACTTTGTTCTGAGCAGAGGCCATGCACGCTGCAGCCTGTTTGTGGGGCAGGAGGGAGAGAAGGTCTGGGCTTTCTTTTTTTTTTGAAGTCACAAAAGTGTCAGTAGTGGGTCTCATCATTGTCTCTCATCTGGGATGCTGTAACTGGTCCCCTGAGCCCATGCTTGCTTCTTCCAGTCTTTTCTCCATACAGCTGCCAATTGCTCTGAGAATCCTTAAGAATGCCCCATCGCATCTTGTTGCTGCTCAAAACCTTCCAGTGGCTTCCACTGGTCTCAGGATAAAGATGAAATCCTTCCCAGGGCTCATAGTGAGAAGGAGAAACATTCTCTTTCCTCTTTAGTCAAGCCACACTGGCCTGCTTTTTTCAACTCGATTTTGCGTATTTCCTTCCACGACAGGGCCATTTCACATGCTAGTCTTCCTTTGGGTGGAGGTGCATTGGGGCATTTTGGGTTAGAGGAAGAGGCACAGTCAATAAGGTAGGACATGCAGAGGCCCAACGCCCTGAAAACTGCACACGGCCGCCATATGCAATTTAACAGTAGGCTACAATGTACAATTTTATTTTTCCAAGTTACACACATTCAGATGCTCAAATCAATCATACCTCTTGTTTGCTTGCTCTCACTCTCTCCTTTAAGATTTTCTAATTCATTCTCTTTTGCTCTCTGTCTCTCTGGGTCCCCGTTTTTCTGATCCCCTAAACCTGTACTTAATTTGCCAGTCGAGAATTCTGGAGTCAATCATGGGCTTTTTAGAAAAAAGAAGAAGGAATTGAAAGAGAACAGAACAAGGAACATTTAAAGAAGACAGGAGGTCTCTGGAACAATACCACTATCATTGTCATGATCATTTTTTAAATAATAGTGACAATAATGACAAAATCACCCACATGCTGGCTCTATACAGTGAAGCAGGTTCTTGCCTGGATCCTTCTCAGAGCTCTTTAAGGAAGAACTCTTATCATTTTATAGGTAAGAAAAGCTAAAGGTTGTGTTGATGCCCAAGGTCACCAAGCAGCTGGAGACGGAATTCACATTCAGATCACCTGACCCCAAAGCCCAGGTTCTCAACCCAAAGCTTAGCTCAACATGAACACTTGGGTTCCTGAGACCAGGAGGTCCCTCTAATAAATATTAGAGATCCGCTTTGACCTGGAGGCTCAGCTTGCAAGAATGGGAGGATCTCAGACACATCTGAGTTGAAGACCTTGCATGTTACAAAGCAAGAAATGGAGGGGCTCAGAACAGGCCTGGCGTGCACCGGGGGTGTGTGTCAGTTTCCCAGGGTTGCTGTAACAAATTACAACGAACTGGGTGGTTTAACACAACAGAAATGTGATCTCTCACAGTTCAGGAGGCCAGAAGGGTGAAATCAAGGTGTCAGCAAGGTTGGTTCCTTCTACAGGCGGAGGATCTCCTTCCCACCCCTCCTTCCTTCCCTCTCTCTTCTCACAGGGGTCAGATCCGCACCATGGTCTGAAGACTCTCCACACCTGCTCCTGCCCTTTTCCCTTTATGCCTCACAGGCATCCCCCCTCAATAAATCTCTTGCACTTCTAATTTCATCTGGACATCTGCTTCTCAGAGAACTCAAATGGACACAAGAAGAAGATGAGAATAGAGACATACATCTTCAACTTTCTTAGAACCCCTGATGCTCTGAAACTCAAGAACTCCAAGATTGTAATAACTTATAAGGGAAAAGAATCTGGGAAATAATACATATATAAAACATATATATATATATATATATGTAACTGACCACTTTGCTGTACACCTGAACTAACACAACACTGTAAATCAATTATACTTCAGTTAAAAAAAAAAAAAGAAATCCAGGCTTCATGGTCCTCCATCCACGTGGATGCCTGGGCTTTCACTGCATTTGGAGCATGTGGCAAAGACGGCGCCAAGGGTAGCTGGCTGGCTGGCTCCTCCCTACCTATTCCCATCCACTGCCTTGCTTCTTCCTGCTACGGAGCCTGGAAAACCTCAGTACTCATTTCCCAGCCTTTTTGGGTTGAGAATTGCTTTCCTGATAAAGGAAGACAAGATGAAGTCCAGCTCTACCTCTTTCTCCACTTTTTTCAGCCTTGAATACGCACAAGGTGCCTGGACCCCCAGCAGCCACTTGAGAATGCGAGGTAACAATCATGAAAGAAAGACGTAGAGAGTCGCTGAGACCCCAGCCTTGGCATAATCAAGCCACGAATGAAGAGCAGCTGCTGCTTCACCGCTGGACTTCCTGTTACATGAGAAAAATAGACCTTTGTCTGTGTAAGCCACAGTGTGTCACTTGCAGGTCAGAACATGCCTAAATGATGCAGATGACCTGACTTGAAATATGTGCTCTGTGGATTTGAGCCAAAGAGCTCAGGCAAGACCAGCCGCACCTTTTGGTACAGGCAGAATTTCACGGACAGAAGGGTCAGCAAGTGCTCAGATCCCTGTGCACTTGGCAGCCCATGGAGAAATATACCTGGACTTGGCATCACAGGGCTGTGGAAGACCCTTCCTTCCATTGCTTTCTGTCTTTGTAGGGGATGAGTGAGATATTTGGGCTCAGTTTCTCTTCCCTACTTTATCTGATGAGCAGGAAGAGACAAGAGACAGAAAGAAGCTGGTGTGACAGTGGGAGTTTATAAGAAAGAATATAAGGCATCACTTATCCAAGTGAGAGGGGGTGGGACCCACAAGGGGTGGTCCTGGGAAGATCCTTGCAAGGGAAGACACAAAGGATCCAACCACGCACCCCTGTGTCATGAAGGGGTTAATTATTTTTTCTATTTTAAAAAAAATTCAAGTCCACTTTCCACATCCCCCCAAAAGCCCACATCTCCACCAGCTGAAAGTGAATCACCCCCTCACACTCAGAGTACAATTCGATGTCATGTTTTTCACTTAATATCAGCAGTGGTAACACTGGAGCACCAAAAAAGCCCAAGTAATTATATGCCTGTTTTCTCTGCTGTTATTATTTTCATGGAGCAAAGGCACCTGTCACGTTAATTATGCCCTTTTTATAAACATTTCCAGCCAGCCAACCAAAAATGCATTTGAGGGGAGGGGTTATGTGTTGGAGGGAGAGGATTCGTATGTACAACAGATTTTCAGATTTTCCTTGAGTCCAACGATACCCTCGTTCACACAAGGCTGCCAGATTTTCACCCAGACCATCAGGGAAGATGATTCGCTGAACTTTAAAAAAATGAGATAAAATAAAGAATCCTTGGAGGAGGAGAATCAAGAAGGAAGTCAACCAGACCTCCCTGCCTGTGTTCAAAGTCACAAAAGTCACAGCATGACATTGAGGATGAGGTTTCCTAAAGAAAAATAGAAAAAAAAGAAATGTGCACCTCACCGCTGTATCATCTAGGCATTGTGGAATACGCCTTGACAGGTTCTTTTTCCTACTTACACGTAGAGGCATACGATACAGTGAACGGCACACATCTTAAGCGTACAGTTTGATTAATTTTTTGGAAATTTTTTATTGTGGGAAAATATATAAATCCTGAATTTGCCATCTTTATCATTTTTAATTGTAGAAGTCAGTGGCATGAAATTACAATCGTGATGTTGTACAACCATCATTACTACTTTTTCCAAAATTTTTCATCATCTCAAACAGAAACTCTGAAACGTTACGTTTGGTGAATTTTTACATAATATACAATGTGTAGCCAAAATCCAGATTGAGATAGAAAACATTCCCAGCTTCCAACTGGCTCCCTTATGCTCTTCCCTGGTTAATGCCTTCCCAGAGGTAACACCAGTCTGACCTCTATCACTGTGGATTAATTTTGCCTGAAAGTTAATATTAGTGGAACCAGAGAGTATGTATTAGGCTTCTTTCAATCAACACTGCCCGTGAGATTCATCCATGTCATTGCATGAATCAGCAGTTTGTTCTTTTTTTATTACATGAACATATGACAATTTATTTTTCTTCTCCATTCATTCTCTTATGAACGGACATTTGGGTTTTTTTTTTTTTTCCAGTTTGGGGTTATTAGAAATAAAGCCTCAGACTCATGGTCATAGAGAACAGACTTGTGGTTGCCGATGGGGAGGGGATTGGGGGAGGGATGGAGTGGGAGGTTGGAGTTAGCAGAGGTAAGGTATTATATAGAGAATAGATAAGCAACAAGGTCCTACTGTATAGTATGGGCAACTATACTCAATATCCTATGATAAACCATAATGGAAAAGAATATAAAAAAAGAATGTATAATATATTTATGTATAGCTGAATCACTTTGACGTACAGCAGAAATTAACACAACTTTGTAAATCAAATATACTTCAATAAAAAATAAATTTAAAAAGAGAAATAAAGCCACTGTGAACATTACTGTGTAAGTCTCTTAGTGAACATGGATTCTCCTTTTCCTTGGTCATAATATTAGTCTTTTAGGGCTACCATAACAAAGTACACAGACTGGGTGGCTTAAACAACAGAAATTTATCTTTTTACAGTTCTGGAGGCTGGAAGTCCCAGATCAAGGTGCTATCAGGGTTGTTTTCTCCTGAGGTCTCTCTCCTGAGTTTGTAGAGATGACCCTCTTCTCTCTGTGTCTTCACAGGGTCTTCCCTCTGTATATGTCTCTGTCCTAATCTTCTCTTCTTATAAAAACACCAGTTATGTTGGATTAGAGTCCACCCTAATGACCTCATTGAACCTGAAATCCCTCTTCAAAAACCCTGTCTCCAAATACAGTCACATCCTGAGGTATTGGGAGTGAGGTCTTTAATATATGAATTTGGGGGGACACAATTTAGCCCATAACAGCCACGTATATGGGACTGACATCACTTGGTCACAGGATGAGCATGTGTTTAGTGTTAACAGGTATTTCCAGTTTTCCAAAGAAATTGTACCAAACTCCCACCCCTGTGTGAATTCCAGTTCCTCCATGTCCTTGACAACACTTGATGTTGTCAGTCTTTTCATTTTAGCCATTCTGGTGGGAAGGTAGCAGTATCTCATTGCAGTTTCCCAGGTACTTCTTTTTTTAAAAATAAATTTATTTATTTATTTTTGGCTGCATTGGGTCTTCGTTGCTGTGCGTGGGCTTTTCTCTAGTTGCGGAGACCAGGAGCTACTCTTTGTTGCAGTGCGGGCTTCTCATTGTGGTGGCTTCTCTTGTTGTGGGGCACAGGCTCTACGCATGGGGGCTTCAGTAGTTCTGGCATGTGGGCTCAGTAGTTGTGACACATGGGCTTAGTTGCTCTGTGGCTTGTGGAATCTTCCCAGACCAGGGCTCAAACCCATGTCGCCTGCATTGGCAGGCGGATTCTTAACCACTGCACCACCAGGGAAGTCCCCAGGTACTTCTTGAATATTAACTCAGCATCTGATTTGATAGTTCCCCTCGAGTTCATATACTCTCAGAACATATTTTGTGGTCATACCTTGGGCGCTGTTTAGCTCACAGAGATTCCTGTGGTGCTTTTGTCTACATAAGTCTGGGAAGTGGTGTTTATTCGTGGGTGGATGGAGAAATTGTGGGTGATCTAAACTGACATTTTTATATCTTTACAAAATGTCTCAAAACTCCTCAATTTGTGTGTGTTACTTTTCTAAGAAAAACGCAGCCTGATTTTTAAAGGGAAGGTGGAAACATCAGGAAATGTGTCTGCTTGGGCATCCCTGGAGTTCTGGAGAAGTGATTCTGGGGTGCAGTTGTAAGTGTGTTTTCTGATTGGTTTCATTTTTCAAATAGTTCAGTCATCAGAGAGACTTGGGGTCACCCACATGCTGTTGGGAAGCTTCTAGAAGAAGACAGAGGATGGGGCTTGATTATTTGAGACATGCATGCACAAGTACAGATATGTGTGTTTGTGTGTGCATATACACATACACATAATTTTTTTTTGAGTGACCTGTACCAGAGGCTGCCCCAAGAATCTTCTCAGCATCTTAATGAGATTGGTGGTAGCACATCAACAACAATACTAATAGCAATAATAATAATCACTCATTTATTTATTGATGTTCAGAGAGGTTAAATGACTCACCCAAGGCCACACAGCTTAAAAATGGCAGAGCTAGGGGTCTGAACTCAGATCCACCTGACCCTTACTTGTTGACATCCTACTGCCTCTGTTATGGTCCGGGCTTCTCCCATGCCTTCCCTGCAGCATCCCTAATGCTCATGATTCTGCAAGGTGGCTGTTGTGATGGCCCATTTTACGGATGAAGAAACAAAGGCATTTGCTCAAAGTCATATGGTTAGTCGACAGGGCCGGGATTCAAACCCCGTTGGTATGACTCTTATTTCTATGATTGGTATTATTATTTCTATGATTTCAAGTCTCTCTCAGGCAGGCTTTGCATTATCTTTGAGTGACAGGTCCATCTACCAGAAAGTTCACACTTGCATTGAGCTGAAATTGGCCTCTTTGCAACTTCACACAATTGCTTCCAGCCCACAGCCCAGCATTCGGCACTTAATTACATCTTGTCTTCTATTATGCAGTAATTGTCTCTTGTGGTTCCTCCCTTCTCCCCGGCTCATTTGCCAACTCCTCGAGGGCAGAGGCCAAGTCTTGTAGTCCGAACACCTTGCAGAGTTGCAGAATAAGAGCTTATTAAATAAATACTTGTTGATTGAAAGTTCCCACCAGGATTTCCTCCTGGGGCCTCAAACCAGGTGTGTGGAAGACAGTGTAGGAAGATCGCAAGGGATTTGCAAGTTAAATATGCATACAGTTTGTATATAATTTGCATACTCCCGCTGTCAACATCCAGCAATTTTACATTTAAAATGATATTGCTCCCCTGAAGGCTGTCATTTCTTCAACCCTCTCTTCCTTCCTTCTTCAATATTGTGTACATATCAAATCAGAACATGGGGAGTTTACACCCTACATGTAAAGTGAATAGAACCTAGGTTGCAGCAAGAGACGGTTAGAGTAAGGTTGCCTGGTTGAGACTTCATTTGCCCTTTCAAGGGTAATTGTCACACGTGTTTACTGGTGCCCTCAGACACAATTACTCACTCTTACATTACTTTTTTTTCCACCTGCAGTGACATCACCACTGCCTTCTTACAGTTGCAAATGATTGGAACCTTACTCAAAGCAGTTAAAGCCAAGAAAGAGAATTTGAACTCATTGGCTTCTGTAACTGAACAGTTTGGGGACTTCAGACACAGCTGGAGGTGGAGACTGAAATGATGTCATCAGGGGTTCATCAGAGTCTCTCTTCCCTTTTCTCTACTCTGCTTACAGTCCCAGCGCAAAGAGCTTCACTTACTCAACAGATGAAGTCAGAAATCCCAAGGCTGTGTCTCATTGGTCTGACCCAGGTCATGTGACTGTCTCTACACTAATCACCACGTCTGGAACAAAAATATACTGATTAGCTAGTTCTTG
This sequence comes from Globicephala melas, assembly GCF_963455315.2. Classification (NCBI taxonomy): domain Eukaryota; kingdom Metazoa; phylum Chordata; class Mammalia; order Artiodactyla; family Delphinidae; genus Globicephala; species Globicephala melas. Next base: position 30,166,116 of record NC_083328.1, on the reverse strand, counting down.
GGTGAGTCCTTCTCCATCCCCCAACCGTGTGGTCTGAGAGTGAGGATGAGGAGCTGTCCAAAGAGAAGTCTAGGGGCTTTCATTAAAAGAAGTGCAGGTACAAGCACAGACACCCTCCACCAGTAGGTGCTGGGTAAGTCTGTCTCTCTTCCTAACCTGGGGACTCCTCGGGGGCAGGAAGTTGGGAGACTCCTCATGAAACTACATGTGTAAAAAGGGGTAGAAAAAAAGAAACCTTCAAGGCACTAGAGAGTCCTTCCTTTCCCAACTGTTTATTGAATGGCAAGCATTGGGATGACAAGGATGAGCAAATGCAAAGGTGGTCCCTGCCCACCGTGGGGCGTACAGTCTTGTTGGCAAGACAGAATACACAGAACAGACTTGAATAGTAAGAGAGTGAAGTTCATATACTAATTGTTGTATGAACAGATTCTTCTCTGCAGCCTAGAACACTCAAGATGATAAAAGAGTAATAAAGTGACATCTTACATCCTCCTCATAAAGCCCTTTTAAACACCTTTATAGCAACTTCTAGGACAGTAGATGCAACGTTCCCCCCACGTTATAGATAAGGGATGGAGACTCTGAAAAGGAAGCATACCTACAACGTGCCAGTAACCAACCACACTGCGTGCCTCTGTGTGGAAGACCCTATTTTCATTAACCTGCCCAAAAGCCTTGCGAAGTGTGCTCATTTCATAGACGAGGGAAGAGCCCCTCAGAGGGGAAGAAACTAGCCTGACAGCAAGTGGCGGAACTGGGGGCCCAAGTAAGTGACTTAGCATCCCACAAGACCCAAGGCTAGGTCAGAACTCACTGCTGGAGCTCAGGGCTCCAAGTCCAGTGCTCATCCCCTGACCTAGCTTGGTGCCCCCTCTGCCTTCAAGCCACGTCTGTCATCCGGCATTACTCTGATCCGTCATTAGGCTGTGACTCTTGCAACTGGACAGATAGCTATCATCAGCCTTGACCCAGAGGAAGAACAAGGTTTCCTTTCTGCTTTCCTTGCCAGAGCCTTGCAGCCCTGCCCCAGAAATGCCAACCTCCTTTTCCCCGGGAGTTATTTCTGTCCCCTCCATCACTCATCGCTAACCCTGTTCCAGAAGCTGGGTGGTGACGGCGGCAGTGGCGTGCAGCCAGCCCCACCAGGGCTTGGCTGGGTGTGTGTGGCAGCCGAGATCTGGCCTATTTTGCTCATGTGATGAGCAAAGGCCTGCTTGCTGTTCTGCCAGTGTGTCGTGAGAGAAAGGGAGGGGTCGAGGATGCCTCTGACATTTTTTGTCTGAAGAACTAGAAGTTGTCGCTGACTGAGATGGGGAGATGTTGGCCAAAGCAGATTTTGAGCAGGGTGGAGTCCAGAGTTCAGGTTTGTATCCATTAAGTTGAAGATGCTTGCTTGACATCCAAGAGGAGACACTAAGGGGCAAATGCATATGGGAAGAGGATGAGGCTGGAGATAAAAATGTGGGACGCGTTGTCATAGAGACAGTAATAAATGCCATGGGATGATTGAAACAACTAGGGAGTGGGAGTTTAAAAAAGAGAATGAGTTAGAGGACAGCATGGAGCACTTCGACCTAGAGCACAGGGGGATAAGAACCAGGGAAAACTGAGAAGGCGTAGTGAGTGTGTAGGAAGTTACCCAAGAATCAAGATGGAGGCCAAGCGAAGAAGGAATTTCAAGGAGGGAGCAATTAATTGCATCAAATGCTACTGCTAAATTGGGTTCGGTCAGAACTGAGGATTCACATCAGTTTAGCACATCAGATATCACTGGTGACCTTGGGCGGAGTAGCCTGGTGGGGAGGTGGGGAAGAAAGCAGGCGAGAACGGGCAGAACATTGAGTGGAGATGATTCTTTTTACAGGTTTGCAGTAAAGGAGAGCAGATGGGACAGTCTCTGGACAAACCAGGGATGATTTTTCTCAAGCTGGGAAATATTGTAGCACATTTGTGTTTTGATAGAAATGAAAAGCAGAGGGATAATTTTATGATGCAAGGAAAGAAATGGGGCAGTTGCAGGAATACTCTCCCAGAGCGGCTGGGGCGGGTGGGATCCAGTGGACCACTGGGGTTTTGGCCTTAGATTCCAAACCCAGGCTCTCTCTACCCTGCCAGGGAGCCTCTCCCCATCAACACGGTGCTTTCTTGCCTTCTCTGCTCAGAACCACTGCAAACTTCCCGAAGAATGCTCCTGTTTGAGAGAACAAAGCCTAGGATGGAATACTTGCTATTTCTGCTACCGATAACCATGAATTAGAGAGAAGAGAGAAACAGGAGGTGAGAGAAGACTTTGAGCTATGAATTGAGGTGTGCACGCTGTGAGTGTGCTTGCAAAATCACCTTGCTTGGCATGTTTTCAAGGTTGGGAGGCCATTTCAAAAGGAAGCTGAGACAAAACGAACAAACACCACTAAAATACAAGTGGTGGCGCGAGCTGAGAAGTTTAGCAAAGATGTGACGTTTACCACTGCTTCCAACTTAAAAACAGTTGGTGTTTAATAGGTTCCTTTCAAGGTCATTCAGGCAGCAAAGGTAAATTGACAACTGGGCAAGACCTTGGAGATGGAGAGAAGAGAGGACTGTGGTCTTCAGGGAGCTGGAAGGCCAGTAAAGTATTATTAACACGGGATGTTCACAGTACAGCAAGTTATGGATGCACAGAACAGGGTTAGGTAACCTAGTAAATCTGAAGGAGGCAAGGCTTAGGCAAGTGTCAAGGAGGAGTAGGCTCTATGCTGGGAAGTGTAAGGAAAAGTGTGTCTCTAACACAGGGAACAGCATGTGCAAAGCCTACGTGGTGTGAAATACCAAGGCACATTAAGACAACATCAAATGTCTCTATACGGATGGAGATGAAACTTTACCCGGAGCACCACGAGGAGCCACTGAAAGATTTTAATTGTGTTTAGAATTCAGAACACAAAGGAAGTCAAAAAGCAGGGGTCAGGGGCTTCCCTGGTGGTGCAGTGATTGAGAGTCTGCCTGCCGATGCAGGGGACACGGGTTCGAGCCCTGGTCTGGGAAGATCCCACATGCCGTGGAGCAACTGGGCCCGTGAGCCACAACTACTGAGCTTGCACGTCTGGAGCTTGTGCTCCACAAAAAGAGAGGCCGCGACAGTGAGAGGCCCGCGCACCGCAATGAAGAGCGGCGCCCGCTCGCCGCAACTAAAGAAAGCCCGCGCACAGAAACAAAGACCCAAAACAGCCAAAAATAAATAAATTAATTAATTTTTTAAAAAAACAACTGAGCTAAAAAAAAAAACTCAAGCCCTCTTTAAAAAAAAAAAATTAAAAAAAAAAAAAAGCAGTGTTCAGGTCCCAAGGCATTCCCTCAGTGAATGAATAGGTTAGCCTATTTATCACGTGTTGTAGTTGAATTACAGCACTATCCAGGGTTTGGGAGTCCAGAGGCAGTTATGGGAAGAGGAGGAAGGGTGTTCTGTTTCATGACTGTGTACCATGCCAAGGTCTTGTGCGTAACTGTAAAACAACTGTTCTTCAAATTAAGCTTTAAAGAACAAAGTTTTCCTTTTTTTAATGGAAGCATACTTGATTTACAATACTCTCTTAGTCTCAGGTATACAGCATAGTGATTCAGTATTTTTGCAGATTATACTCCACTATAGGCTTTTACAAGATAATTTCCCTTTTCAATGATTTTGCCATCTTTTTTACACTTTTTTTACACTTTTTTTACACTTTTACTTTTTTTACACTTTTTTTACACTTCAATGAGAAATGCTCAGTTTGGTGCTAATAGATCTTTAACATATTTTTGGCTTTTTTTTTTTACTGCCTACGGTACACTTTGCCTTAGATTGTTTGGACAATGAAAGAGTATCTTAGGATATTCTCAAAATTTGGGGAGACCAATGGAAAAGGAAGGCCAGATTAAGACATGTGGGAGCACAAAGCAACCCCTTCAAACCAGTGTTCTTCCACCTTGTTTAGCATCTATTTAGAGGAAAGGTGTGTAAGGCGTGAGGGAGAGTGAGGCACTGTCCCGAGGAGCAGCTATCATTTCTCCTGCTGGAGGAACTCAGCCACACGGGAAACTCCAACACTCCATTTAGCCAAAGCAAACAAACAAAAGTGGCCCCCAGTATTTGAGATTTGCCCTCCATAGTGTACACTTTAGTTCATCTGCCCTGCCTACAGTAGGCGGCATCCACTCACTCCAATTTCTCCAATCATCTTCCCACCAACATTGCTCTCTATGACCAGAGTTCTATTACGCATTTCACTCCATCGTGTTACCTCTCCAGGGATGTTTTAGCTTCCCTTAGAGATTAGGGGCAAGTGTCTGCTTGTCTCATTTTTTTGTGTGTGGCTTAAAACAACGTTTATTTTGTTCCCCAGTCTGTAGTTTGGGCAGGGCTCAGGGTAGACAGCTTGCTAATGCTCCTGGCATCAGTTGTGGTGGCTCAAAGGCTGCGGCAGGAATCATCTAAAGGTTCATTCACCCCCCCACGTCTGGTGGTAGGTGCTGGCTGTTGATCAAGACCTTAGGGAGGGCAGCCAGAACACCTACATGTAGCCTCTTCATGACTTGGGCTTCCTCCCAACATGGTGGCTTGATCATGAGGATGAACATTCCAAGAGAGAAAATGGACTGGAAGCTACATCACTTTTATGACCTAGCTACAGGCCATGCAGCATCACTTCTGCTACATTCTCTTCATTAGAGGTCAGCCCATATCTGAAAAGAGAGGAATTAGACTCCATCCCTTGATGGTAAGTTACAAAAAATTTGTGGACACATCTTAAAACCCACCACAGTCCACCCTACAGCCACGAGTCACTTATATTCCTCCCACATGCAAAATAGAGAAACTCTCCCAAGATCCTACCCTAGAAGTTTCATCTATTTAGAGCATTGGGTCCAAGCATCTTGCCATCTAAATCAAGTCCAGGGAATACCCTGGCAGTCCAGTGGTTAGGAAACTGCGCTTCCACTGTAGGGGGCACAGGTTCGATCCCTGGTTGGGGAATTAAGATCCCTCAAGCCCATGCATGGTGGAAACAAAAAAAACCCAAACAAACAGATCAAGTCCAAATGACGCTCATTAATCTCTCCTTTTAACACATTGAAACCAGGTCTCAGGTTTAGAACCTCACAAGAGGTCGGTAACCCACTAGTATTAAATAAGGTTTGATTGATTGATTGATTTTTATTGAGATAGAATCCACAACAACATTTTATTTTATTTTACAGTTCCCTTCCATTAGTGTAAGCAGTATTGGTTTTCCAGTCCTAGTACTAATGTTTAGTTTTCTTTCAATACTGCTTTTTAAAAACAGTGATTTTAAAGAAAATAGTAATTAAAGAATAGGCTAGGTGGCACTTGGATATGGAGAAAATTGTGAGAGTGGGTAGTATAAAGGAATGAAGTACGGGTATTTGTTACAATGTGGATAAACCTCAAAAATATTACCCGAAGTGAAAGAAACCACCTACAAAATGACACATAGTGCTTGAGTCCATCGATATAAGGTGTCCAGAAAAGGCAAATCACTAAGCAGATTAGTGATTGCCTGGAGCTGGGCATGGAAAAGGGAAGCGACTTTTTTTGGGTGATGGAAATGTTCTAAAATTAGATGGTGGAGTTGGTTGCACAACTCCGTATATCTACTAAAAATCGTTGATTAGTACGCTTAAAACGAGTTCATTTTACGGTATGCCTCAATAAAACCGTTGAAAAACTGTGAGAGCTCATGTGAATGCTTGGAGTTTTTTGTTGTTGATGTTTTGTTTGTTTGTTTTGCGGTACGCGGGGCTCTCGCTGTTGTGGCCTCTCCCGTTGTGGAGCACAGGCTCCGGACGCGCAGGCTCAGCAGCCATGGCTCATGGGCCCAGCCGCTCTGCGGCATGTGGGATCTTCCCGGACCGGGGCACGAACCCGTGTCCCCTGCATTGGCAGGCGGACTCTCTACCACTGCGCCACCAGGGAAGCCCGTTGATGTTTTTTATTTATTTTATTTTATTTTATTTAGTTTTGGCTGTGTTGGGTCTTCGTTGCTGTGCGTGGGCTTTCTCTAGTTGTGGCGAGCAGGGACTATACTTCGTTGCGGTATGTGGGCTTCTCTTCATTGCGGTGTGTGGGCTTCTCTTCATTGCAGAGGCTTCTCTTGTTGGGGAGCACGGGCTCTAGGCGCACGGGCTTCAGTAGTTGTGCCACATGGCCTCAGTAGTTGTGGCACAATGGCTTAGTTGCTCCACGGCATGGGGGATCTTCCTGGACCAGGGCACGAACACGTGTCCCCTGCATTGGCAGGCGGATTCTTAACCACTGCACCACCAGGGAAGTCCCGTTGCTTAGAGTTTTGGAGACATTAGACAGTAACAGTAAGAGGGTTTTCAAATTACGTTCATCATAGCTGCCCACTTTGAAGGACAAAATATGAGAAGGGCCCATCAGGGCTGGCTCAACAGCATTCTGATCTGCCCTTATTTGTTTTAGAAGCAGTTCAACGTAGAAACATGGAAATTGCTAGAAATGAACAAAGCTACCCACCAGAGCAAAGGCGGGTCCGCCCTGCCCAGCATCAGCTGATGGCATGAACCGTTGTATGGGACCATTTAACCTCTAGGTCTCATGGTTCATTTATGAAGGTGACTCACGCCTCATTTATGATAAAAAGAAGGTCAATGTGTAAACAACTTTGAATGAAGCTTCTTTGGGAACGGAAGAGGCCAAGACAACTCGGCAGATAGAGTTTGGCTTTATTTACAAGGACGTGCATCTGTCACTCGTGGCAGGGTCTTGGGATCTTGGCACAAATGGACCCACAAAAAGCTTCACAGAACCGAACCCATTTGTAGGTCGAAGACTGCCTGATTTGGACTTTAGTAGTTGATTTCTTTGGAGGACAAGATCCATAAGCTGAGAATGCCTGGGAAGCACTGGGCCAGAATATGCAGGGTGGACACCAGCATCCCAGAGTCTGATTTGGTTTTCTAGACTTTCCACTAATTGTAGTAATTACCATCTGTGATTTCCTTTATGGGTCGGCAAATGAAGACTCTGAGATGAAGACAGCTGAGCAAATGACGGGGTAGGCCCGCCTCCCTCATGGAAATTCCGTCTGCAGGAGGTCAAACACCGCCCCCTACCCCCAGTGCAAATGGAGGGATGGGATGGGAACGGATCTAGGGTAGGTCATCCCAACTGTGAGTCCAGCCATCTCTGCATTCAGGGACAGGGGTTATTTCCTGCTGCTTTTTTAACTCAAGCATAGCTTCTTTTTTAAAAAAAAAAAAAATTAATTCATTTATTTATTGAAGTACAGTTGATTTACAGTGCTTCAGGTGTACAGCAAAGTGATTCGGTTATATATATATATTTTTCAAATTCTTTTCCATTATACGTTATCACAAGATATTGAATATAGTTCCCTGTGCTATACAGTAGGTCCTTGTGGTTAATCTATTTTGTATATAGTAGTGTGTATATGTTAATCCCAAATTTATCCCTCTCCACCCTTTCCCCTTTGGTAACTGTAAGTTTGTTTTCTATGTCTGTGAGTCTGTTTCCCTCTGTTTCCTTCTTTGATGCCTATAGGAGAAAAGCTCTGTTAAAAGCCACAGCAATCCTTTTAAAACAAGTAAATGAATCCACACTGCTGCTCAAATCCCTCCAGTGGCTTCCCATCTTATTAAGAATAAAAGCTGCACAGTAGGTTCTATATGATCTTGTTCTGTGCTGCCCACGTACGGCTACTGAACACTTAGAATATGGCTAGTTTAAATTCAGATATGCTGTGAGTGTGAAATACACAGTGGGCGTCTATTCCTGTATTTGAAGGCAATCTGAAGAAACTAATGTGAAGATGCTCATTAAGACTTTCAAATATTATTTCAGTTGAAATGATAATATTTTAAGTATATTGACTCAAATAAAATATATTAAGGTTATTTTCACCTTTTAAAAAAAGTGTGGCTACTAGCAAATTGAAAATTACATTTGTGAGTACATTGTGTTTCTATTAGGTGGCATTAATCTAGCCCCTGCTCATTTCCTGACAGCTATACTGGCCTCTCGTTTCTTTGTGAACAGGGCAATCATGCTCTGGGCTTTTGCACATACTGTTCACTAATCTTGGAGAGCACTTCACTTAGCACAGATATGGCTCCCTCCTTTGCCTCATCCAGGTCTCTGTTCAAATGTAATTTTATCAGCGACGTCTTCCCTGAAACACACTTTCTGAAGAAGAACTCTAATCATTCCAATTACCTTTTCTTGTTTTATTTCAGTTCCTAGTACTTAGCATTGATGTTACACTGTGCCCTCAATTTGTGTGTTGCATGTAAATTTCACAGGGCAGAGGCTTTGATGTACTCATCACTGGATCTTCCAGTGCCTGGCATGGACAAGTGAACTGTCTGATCACACAGAGCTCTGTCTCATGAGGGAGACAGAGGAGTGAGCAGATTTCTTCACTGCATTAAAATAAGTGTTATAAGAGGGAAGGCTAGCCTGCCAAGGGATGCAAAGGAGGATGCTGTTCTTGGTGGTCCACCTTTCATCCAGTCTCCCTCTTCTTTACTTACAAAATCTTAATATCCTTCAGGTACCCAAGCCTCCCCTGTAGCCAAGTCCCTCACGGGGCAGAGACCCCATCGCCACGTGGACCTGATCTTCCTTGCCAGTGATTTGTTCAGGAGTGGGCATGTGACCCAACTCTGGCCAATGAGGATATGAGGGCTTACTGAGGGGATACTGGGAAGGTCGTATTGTTTCCTAGAAGAGATGGTCTCTCTTTTGCTTCGAGGCATGGTCACGTATAGGTGTGACACAGGAACTGCTGCAGCTATCTTGTAACAGCTTGAGGATGAAGCCAGCACTTAAGATCAGTTGAGTGGAGGGAGGAGAAGCATCTGGGTCTCTGAAGATGCCATTGAGCTGATGAATCGACTAACCCTGAAGCCTGTACTTCTGATTCTCCATGGAAGACAATAAATATCAAAATGTTTAAGTAATTTTGAGTTAGGGTTTTGGTGACATGCAGCTGAAAATTTCCTGGACCTGATACCTGACCTAGTCTTATGGGGTGTTGAGGGAGGCTTCTGTCTCCCATTGTGTTCCCCAAGAAGTAGATTCTGAATTGCAGATTTTCATGCAGGAGATTTCTCAGGGGATGCCCTTGATATCAGCACCTTTGGGGAGTGAGGGAAGTGGAATCAGGCAAAGGGGGAGTTGAACTGTGATGCGAGAGCGCTAAGGCTTCAGACGATCCCTCTGGATGAAGCGAGCTCTGGAGCTGGGACGGCCCCAAGAGTTGTACTTTCTCGAGACGAAGAGGTCAGGTTGATATCAGCCATGTGGAATAATTATTGGGTGTGGGTTGGCCCCAGGAATGTGGAGTGACTTTGGGTGGGATAGTTTTCTTTGGTTGAAGACATTTCCTGGACAGAGACTTAAGTGACAGCTGTCAGCCACTTGTATCCCAGTAGCCGGAAGTGAATCTGAGTAGCTTACCACAGCCTCCTAGAGGAGGTGCTATCTAAGCTATGGTCTAAAGAGGTAAGTAAGAGTTAACCCCGTGGAGGGCTGGGAAAATGGAGACCATTCGAAGGATAACAAACAGCGTTTGAAAATCTTGGTGATAATAAAGGGCATGGTGCATTCTCAGTGTTGGAGAGGTGACCCTTTTCCTCCCCACCCTAAGTGAGCTTCAGTTGGGTTTTCTGTCACTTGCACCCAGTGAGTCCTGACTGGGATGTACAGGTGGCAGAGCCAAGATTTGAACTCTGTCCTCTGTGATTCAAGAGTCCATGAACTTTTACTCCACATGTCATACTGTCTCCCCAGTTAAACAAAATTTCCCTGAATCTGAGTCACTTGAAGTGTCTCTAGGCAAGATCTTCACGGTGGCCACTCTTTGAACATGAGGTTATATAGGTCATTGCCAAGAGTATTGACTCCCACGTACTTTTGTACATTTCACCTCTTCTAAATGTAATTTCTGTTTATGAGCTTTTCTTTGTCCCACTCCTGTGCAGCAGGAGTTCCAGGAAGGAGAAGGAGCAGGGCCATGGAAAAGGCTGGAAGGGCGGGCACTCAATCATAGCAGGAGTCCCATAAACTAAATCCTAATGATGGAAAGAGATTACTTCATTCACAGTAAATCAGTGACTTGCAGGCAGGGCTTCTGTTACCACCGCTGAAGGCCATATGTGTTTCTGGAGTGAGTTCATCAAGTGAAAGGAACAGCTAGAGACCAATCAACGTAATGTTGAGGGAAGGGTCTTGGGGCCCCGTCACCAAGAGCTGCACAATATTCTGTGGGCTCTTTAGCTGAGCACTTCTCTCCAAAGCAGCCACACTCCCAGGTCAAAACAAATCAGGTTATAACTGGGGAAAGAAGACATTGCTCTCTTAAATGTATACCTGGTTCCGATATTTCCCCACCTCTAGACTTTTGATCATGCTGTTCTGTCTGCCTAGAGTGCCTGTCCTTCTCCTTTGCTTAGAAAACTCCTAGTCACTCTTCAAGACCCAGCTTGTGAAGCGTCCTTCATTGCTCCCAAGGATGAGTCCGTTGCTCGCACCTTGGAGGCTTCTCAGCAGTTTGCACGGACCCTTTCCACAGCATTTTCTCTCGGTACATAACACAATGTATTATAGTTCTTACTTTGAGCATCTGATTCCCCTCTAGACTATGACCTCCTTTAGGGGAGGGACGTGGGCCATTTGTCTCTGTAATCTCAAGGTTGCCTGATACATGGTATGTCCTCTGTGAGGGTTTGAAGAATGAATAAATGACTGCGTGAGTATGTGACAGAGTGAATGAGTGTGAAAGTGGACAAATGAGTGTGTGTTGCCTGAATGGTGAGTGAACAAGACAGCAAGTGTGTGATGGTGTGTGTGTAAATGAGAGCCTGTGTTGACTACCGAGTGGGCAAATGAGTGAGTGAATGAAGGAAAGCATATGAGTAGCATCAGATTTCAGAATTCAGTCTTTGTCTCTGTTTTTCACTGAGTTATAATTAACATACTATATGATATCAGTTTCAGGTGTACAACATAGTGATTCAATATTTTTATACATTATGAAATGATCACCACAGTAAGACCAGTCACCATCCATCACCATAGTTACAGTATTATTGACTATATTCCCTGTGTGTTCATTACGTGCCTATGACTTATTTCTCTTAGAGCTGGAAGTTGTACCTCTTTTTTTTTTTTTTTTTTTTTTTCGGTATGCGGGCCTCTCACTGCTGTGGCCTCTCCCGTTGCAGAGCACAGGCTCCGGACGCGCAGGCTCAGCGGCCATGGCTCACGGGCCCAGCCGCTCCGCGGCATGTGGGATCTTCCCGGACCGGGGCACGAACCCGTGTCCCCTGCATCGGCAGGCGGACTCTCAACCACTGCACCACCAGGGAAGCCTGGAAGTTATACCTCTTCATCCCCTTCACCTATTTCATCCGTCCCTCCACCTCCCTCCCACTGATAAACCCCAGTTTGTTCTCTGCAGGTCCATCCATGTTGCCGCAGATGGCAAGATTTCATTCTTCTTTATGGCTGAGTAATAGTCCATTGTATATATATATATACACCACACCTTCTTTTTTCATTCTCTATGGATGGACACTTAGGTTGTTTCCATACCATAGCTGTTGTAAATAGTGCTGTGACAAACATAGGGGTACAGAATAGAGATTATCAAAATGACAGGAAACAAGTGTTGTTGAGGATGTGGAGAAAAGGGAACACTCATGAACTGCTAGTGAGAATGGAAGTTGGTGCAGCCACTATGGAAAACAGTATGGAGGTTTCTTAGAAAACCGAAAAAGGAACTACCATACAATCCAGCAATTCCACTCCTGAATATTTATCAGAAGAAAAGGAAAACATTAATTCAAAAAGATATTTGTGAACTTTTAATGGTTTAATTCCTTTACTACCCAGACTTGGGTACCCTCTGTACCCACCAATCACTGCATTGTGTAGCATAATTTCCCTAAGGACTGGAAGACTTTGTTTCCAATGGTAAAGGAGTAGGCATGGAGGCATGGCAAAGCAGGGTGTACTGTAGTTGGAGAAAAGCAAGAACCTCGTGGGTGTTGGGATGATAAAAATCCTAGAAATGGCTCCAAAAGTCCTTATGGTGAAGGTAGATACACCGTTACTCCTGGATTCATAAGTTGTTTTTTTTTAAAGGGAGAGATCTTTGACAATAGGGTAAACTCTATGGGCCTTCTTCCCAGAAAGTACGTACAATCACACATAAGCACACACACATACATGCATAGTTATGTACATGATTTTAGACAGTTAATGGAGCTCCTTAACCTAGCTAAAGGCTACACAGACCCTAACTTGGGGATTGCACATGTCTGTTTCAGCTTACCATGTATTCTCACAATGCATCCCAGAGCCTAACACAGAATATTAGGGCTGTACACATTTCTATTGAATTGGGTTGAATTGAAATTCTCTAACTCGAGCCGAGAAGCAGAGCCATGGACCTGCCCACTTTCTCAAAGTCTCATCTACCTCGGGAATCCTTGAACTACGTACAGTGTGGCCCCAGGAACTGACTCTATACTGATGCAATAATCGTTCCAGACACTTTCCATCTTCAACCCTCACCAGGACATACGAATTGTTCCTTCTGAAAGCCTCATAAGGGAAAATACAAGAGTGTAAAATAGGATTCACATCCGGATGAGCAACCAGAGCTCCGTGTTGGAACAACCTAATGAATGGTGATGCCCTAGGCCTTGTTCTTCAGTGCCACAGGCTATGCAAATAACACCCGAGCTTCTAATCTGAGCGGAGCTCACTAAGCCCCAACCTAGAGAAGAGAGCCCAGATCGGTGAAAAAATTAACAGCTGAGATGGTACAGAATTTGGATTCAATTTACCCTGAACCTGGCCCTTAATGAAAGGTGTTTAATTTCATGAATACAGCTTAGAATGTCTCTCTTGTTCAGAAGGATTTGTATGAGGGCATGATGAGTAACTGTCAAATCACTAAGGGGGCAGAATGGCAAAGGTTGAAAATGCCCGTCATTTGTGGTTTGACCAGGGTGCAAAGAAATAGGCATCTTTACCTACTGTAGGAAGGAGTGTGAAAAATGCAAATATTTTGGAGCGCGGTTTGATAATATCTGTTAAAAATGTTGTCGAACCCAAGATCGTGTGCCCGTTGCACAGTGAGGCCAAACAAACTGAAACCTCAGAGTCTGGAGCAGAGAAACTTATTGCAGGGTCAAGCAAGGAGAACGAGCAACTTGTGCTTAAAAGACCTTAACTTCCTGGGTCTTTTCATAGGCAAAATTTGGGGTGAAGGATGCAGGCTGTTTGTTGGTGGGGAGGTAACATGGTGTTCCAGGAATCTCAATTATCAGCCTTCTGGTTCCAACCAGGCTGGTGTCTAGGTGCTGTGCTCAGCCTGAGGTCAACATTCTCCACCTGGGTGGGGGGCCTTCCTTCCTGGAGAAGAACTCAGAGATATGTGGTTATGTACGTCCCTTGAGGAGGGACTAGGATGCTGCTTTACCTCTGCACTACGTTTCTTGACTGCCCCGCCCCTGTTTCTGCATTCCCTGCCTTTTCTGATTAGCAACTGTTTGAATCTGCTCTTTGGAACTCGGGGAAGGTCAAGGAGGCTGAGTGAAGCCTTTTTTCCTACAAAGAAGAAATGGGGGACACAGAAAGGATTTGTACCCAGGAGCGCCTCACAGGTCCTACTCAGTTTCATTATTAATATGACTATTTCTAGGGAGAACTGAGGAGAAGATAGGTAATGGGATCAATACTTAATTTTCACTGTATATACTTTGTACTGCTTGAATCTTTACTATGAGCATGTATTACTTTTATTCACTAAAATTACTTTAAAACAATAAGAAATTTATTTTAAAAATAAGCACTGATGTCTTATATTCATTTGTTCATTCATTTACTTAGTAAATGCTTACAGAGCCCTTCTTAGGAGCCGAGGTTTGATCATCCAGCCTTCAAAAACATGTGACCCAACATTCACCCATTGAGAGGATTGAACAGAATGATATACCTTTTACAAAGCTTCCTAGCCACACCACCCAGCAAGCCTCATAGCTCCCAAAGTTTGCTGGGGGAAGAAAATAAGAAAAGAAAGGGGACGATGATGTTTGAGCATCTGCTGTTTTCCAGCCACTGCACTGGGCACTCTGTTTCCCATCCCATCCGATCTGTTCTTCTCATCACTGAATTCCTAGCACCTCGGTCCAGGCTTGCATCTGACAAGCAAATGCATGATTGAATTTATAAATAAAGAAACAAATGAATTTAGAGGCAGGGTCCCTCTAGGAAGACGGAAAAAGTAGCCTGTGGGAGGGCAGACTCTGCTTAGCCCAGGGCCCAGAGTCCCCACCGAGCTGCTGAGGGCAGGTTGAGACAATTGGCTTTTCTGTTGCTGCCTCTGGGGAGGAGTGTGCAACCACCACTCAGGATGCTTGCCCAGGGTCTGAACAGGAAATGGCAGGAAGTGTGCCCCTAGGAGGCCTGTTTAATATTTTAATATTATGTATTTTAAAAATCTATCTCCAGGACACACTAGTCTGTTTCTCTCTGATCTTAGTATATGCTTTGAAACTTAAGGGTTTCTGGAACCTTTTCCTCGCTGGGGAAAAGTCTTGATTCTTTTCAACAAATATATACTAGATACTTTTATTAAGAATGTTGAGAAATCACAACTGATCCTTTCTCTTTTTAGGGAATGCTTTACTCCACTTTGGTCTCGGTGCTCATTCTGTGTGACTATGTTTGTCTCTCATAGGTAGAGTGGATCATGTATGATGTTGGGGTTTTCTTTTTGCATCAGCTACTAGGAAGCTCGGAACCCAACTGTGCCGTCCATTTTTAGCACCATTTCCATCTGGTCTGTGTAGATGGCTCTTAGCTCCATCTTTTCTAGTACTCTCCATGTCCTTTTCCTTAAACTTATTTTTTCTTGTATTAAATAAACCCTATAAAGACCTTTTGGAGCAAGTCAGGTATACCAGTTTCCTAGGGCTGCTGTAATAAATATCCTCTAATTTGGTGACTTAAAACAATAGAAATTTATTAGCTCACGATTCTGGAAGCAAAGGGTCTGAAATCAAGATGGTGGCAGGGCTGGAGAATTTGTTCCATGTCTCTGTCCTGACCTCTGATGGTTGCTGGTAATGCCTGGTGTTCCTTGGCTTCTAGATGCGTCACCTCTGTCTCAGTTTCCCCATCTTCAAATGCAAAGAATGGATAGGATGTCCTAGAATCTTCTGGTTCTAAAGGTCAGTGGCTTGCCCAATGGGGAAGGGTTGCTGACCATCATTGGATTTTATGGGTTCATGTCCCAGAAAGTGGCCCTCAAGGTGAAGTGGGGAGGACTATTAGGGTCAGATTCTAGATGGGGGCCAGGACAAGGTGTCCTGGTGACCAAGGGATGTGGATCAAGATAAGCAGAGTGAGGGGAGGGAGAACAAAATCATCATCAATAGCAATATCCTTGACATTTTTCCCCAGGCTTGCCACACCAGAGGGAGTCCCAGAGCAGCACTGAGTATAAATCCTGGGGCTGGGGTGGTGTCTGTTGTGTCCCCACACGACTGCGTGTCTCAGAGCCTGGCATGGAGGAGATTTCAAACAGTATCTGCTGACTGGCAGTGCAGGTAAGTCATACAGATCTGGTTCACATTCTGGCTCCACCTCTTGGACGAATGAACTTTTGAGCCTCTGGAGATGCATCTGTAAAATGGGTACGACATTTGAAACTTAAGGGTTTCTGGAACTGTTTCCTTGGTGAGGAAAAGTCTTGATTTTTTTCAATAAATATATACTAGATACTTTTTTTTTTTTTTTTTTTTTGCAGTACACGGACCTCTCCCATTGCGGAGCACAGGCTCCAGACGCGCAGGCTCAGCGGCCATGGGTCACAGGCCCAGCCGCTCCACGGCACGTGGGATCTTCCCAGACCGGGGCATGAACCGGCGTCCCCCGCATCGGCAGGCAGACTCCCAACCACTGCGCCACCAGGGAAGCCCTATACTAGATACTTTTATTAAGAATGTTGAGAAATCACAACTGATTCTTTCCTTTTTAGGGAATACTTTACTCCACTTGGGTCTGCCCCGCAGGGCTGCCCCGCAGGGCTGTTTAATCCTGGCATCTAGAATTTGCCGGTTCAGAGTCTGGGTTCTGAGGTTGGATGCTATGAGTTCCAATCCCACCTCTTGTACTTATCAACTGTTAGGTTTTAAGCAAGACTCCTGAACTTTCTGTGCCTCGGTTTCCTTATCGATAAAAAGGAGATAATCCCACTTCACTGAGTTGCAGGGAGGATAAAATGAGATGTGCTCAGCACAGGTCCTGGGTCGGTAATTCTTTTCTGTTCTTTAATAATATGCAAGGATGCAGGAAGGGCTTCTCTGACTGTCCTACACTTAACGGAAGCAGAGGCAGTGTTGTCCCCCTGCAGCCCCCAGACCCCTGGAGACTCAGGATTCCCTGCTTGCCGATTCGGGAGGCTGGGCAACACCCTTTTAATAAAAATAGAAAAGAAAGGTTTTTTCTTAGATGGGCTGGCTTGCTGAAGAACTCTCAGAAACCCATTAACTCCAGTATTACTGAACATCTGAATGCAATTTACAAGCTATAATAACATCTCTCTAGTTAGCAAATGTTTATGCCTCTCTATAATTTTCTTTTCCATATGAAAATAGACCTGTCATACTAACGTGGTCGGCCAGCTGCCTCTATAATGTCGTTAATAAGCAGGAAGGATCATCCGCTCTGCAGTCTGATGGGCTTGGTGTACATTTTTGTTCCAAGCGGGCTCAAGGAAGAATGGATCTCCAGCCCTGGGAGCTAATTCACACGGATCACTCAATAGGTAGAAAATGTGGGACCCGAGAAGAAAGGAGTTAGGAGGCAACAGACCTGCTCCCGACTGCAAGCACAAAGCTGGGCTCATCTATAGTGAAATGGTACCCCAAGTTGGGCGGGTGGGTGTGTCAAATTCCCCCATAGGACTGCTTACGAATATAGATTCCTGGGCCTTATCCCAGACTTACTGAATTAGGATCCCTGTGGGTAGTGCCTGGGCATCTGTATTTTTTAAATGTTTCTTTGACCACCTGGTGGTTTGTATGCATTTCAGATTATGGAGAGGCTAAATCATTATAGCACAGAAGGAAAGACAGTTACGTTTCAGAGGAAATGTTCCTTTAATACAACAGATATGGGTCATTTAAGCTTTCCCCTCAAAGTTTCCTTCCCTTCAAATAACTGGATAATTTAGACTCCCAAACCAGCCTCCTAATCGTATTGTCTGAGGCATCAATTCAGCAAAACTGAGTGCCTACTCAATGCACTGGTGTTTGTGGCTGGAACTGAAGAAAGACGTGGCCCCTGTGGAGGTTGCATCTTAGCAGATAATTACAACAAAATAAAAGCGGCACCATGAGTGGGGGAGGGGGAGCATGGAGCCCCAGGGAGGGGCGCTGACCTAGTCTCCGGGACACAGAAAGCCGTGAAGAGGGAGTGACAGCTAAGCTGATGAGAAGGACAGGTTAGTGGAGGGAAGCGGGGGGGGGGGGCAGGTGGGAGGAAGGCCATGTGACTGGGTCCCAGGGCTAGAAGGAGCTTGGAAGGTCAGAGGGGCTGTGGAACTTTCTGCTTGGCTGGTGAGAGACAGAAAATGCTGAAAATGCAATCAGACTGCAGAGGGAAGTTGGGTGTCACGTTAAGTTCAGACTTTATCCTGAGGGCAGTGGGGAGCCACCTGAGGCATTCAGCGAGGGAAGACCACGGTCATGTTCATGTTTTATAAAGATCACGGTGGCTGTGACATGAGATATGAATGAAGGGGGCAGACCTCACGTCTGGGAGACCAGCTGGTGGGCTGCTGCCATTGCCCAAGTGAAAGGTGAAGGTGACCTGGGCTAAGGTATTGACAGTGCAAGTGGAGACCAGGCGACAGGCCAAGGCACGTTACAGCGGTAAAAGCCACTCTTTGGGTGAGTGATCAGACACCAGACAATATGGGACATATTTAGGAAGCAGAATAATCAAGTGACCCTCCCCCCCCAGCCCCAAAGCAATGACGATGGCCTCTATTAGTTTTGAGCTCTGATTTTTTTTTTTTAAAGGAAACAGAATTCGGTAGTCCCAGGAGCACAAGAAAGGTTTTAGCTGAAAGTAGAAGAAACGCTTAGTTTTATTTTGTTTCTTTTTGCTTTGTTTTGTTTTGTTTTTTTGGCCCTCCAGAGAGCATGCCGGTCTTATTTCTCTGACCAGGGATTGAACCCGTGCCCCCTGCCGTGGAAGTGTGGGGTCTTAACTGCTGGACCACCAGGGAAGTCCACTGATTTTTTTTTTTCATCTAACATTACCTCACATGCAGTTCCCACTCCATGACAAACTTTTCACACACATGATTGAGAGCAGCTGCACAATATTCTACTGTGCAGATGCACTATGATTTTTAAACCAGCTCTTTTGAGGTATAATTGTTATGCAGAGGACTTCAAATATTAAATGTGTACAATTGGATGACTCTCGACATTTGCAAACACCCGTGATGACATCAATATGATCAAAGTAATAGACTCATCCAACACTTCCCAGAGGGTCCTTGGGTTGGTTGGTTGGGTTATTTATCTATTTATCTATCTATCTATCTATTTATTTATTTAGAACCGACTCATCTAGCATAACTGAAATTTTATACCCATTGAATTCTCCCACACTTCAGTCCCTGGAAACTACCATTGTAGTCTCTGCTTCTATGAGTTTGGCTATTTTAGATATAAATGGAATCATGCAGTATATGTCCTTCTGTGTCTGGCTTATTTCACTTAGTATAATGTCCTTCAGGTTCAACCATGTTGTCACAGATGTCAGGATTTCCTTCTTTTTTTTTTTTGCGGCACGCGGGCCTCTCACTGTTGTGGCCTCTCCCGTTGCGGAGCACAGGCTCCAGACGCGCAGGCTCAGTGGCCATGGCTCACGGGCCCAGCCGCTCCGCGGCATGTGGGATCTTCCCGGACCGCGGCACGAACCCGCGTCCCCTCATCGGCAGGCGGACTCTCAACCACTGCGCCACCAGGGAAGCCCAGGATTTCCTTCTTTCTTAAGGCTAAATAGTATAACAATTGTATACAGACCACATTTTCTTTATCCATTCATCTGTCGATGGATACTTGAGTTATTTCCATATACACCACAATATATTTAAACAATCCACATGGCTGCACATTGAATTGGTTCACATATTATTTGTCACTATTATAAAATATGCTACAGTTATTATATATTGACTTAAATCTTCTCCCATATTTTAGACATTTTTGGAGAATAAGTATTAGAGAATATTAGAAAGTTTCCTTTTTTAAAGAGAAGGTAGACTGAAAGGAGGACTCAGTGCTGGTTTTATTGGGCAAGGGCCTTCTCTCAGTTCAGTTTACTTGTCTGTAGAATGGGTTCTAAACGCGATGATCTTGGAGCATCTACAGGCACCATCATTCTTTGGGGTGGCTCAGACTATCAGCATAGGGCAGCTGACCCTGACCCGGGACTCTTGAGAGGTCATTCCAGTGAGGCCCCCTCCAGCCAGCAGCTCCTTTAATGGCCCAGAGGGAGCACCGAGGGAGCAGAGCCTGTCGAGGACTCCAAGTAGCAGAGGTTGAGAACACAGGCTCTTCACTCAGACATGGATCTGAATCCACTTACCAGCTGTGTAATCTGGGTCAAGCTAATTAGCCTCCTTGGGCCTCAGTTTCATCATCTGTAAAATGGTAGTAATGACAGGACTTAGTTTATTGGGTTCTAACAAATGAGATGAACCACGTAAGGTGCCCGGCTGATTTCAAGCAGCAAGTGAAGATCAGCTCTTGTTATTTTTCCCATCTCAGTACCTCCAATCGTAAGCAGTAGAATCATTACAGTGTCCTGTTTGAGAGCGGAGACCCTGGGGTTCAAGGACGGCTCTATGACCTTGGTGGCCTCTCTGAGCCTCAGGTTCATCATATGTATTGATAAAATGGAGATGATAACACTTCCATACGAAAAAGTGGCTGTGGGGACTTCCCTGGTGGCGCAGTGGTTAAAAATATGCCTGCCAGTGCAGGGGACACGGGTTCGAGCCCTGGTCTGGGAAGATCTCACATGCTGCAAAGCAACTAAACTCGTGCACCACAACTACTGAGCCCGCACGCCACGACTACTGAAGCCCACGCGCCTAGAGCCTGTGCTTCGCAACAAGAGAAGCCACTGCAATGAGAAGCCCGCGCACCGCAACGAAGAGTAGCCCCTGCTCTGCAACTAGAGAAAGCCCACGTGCAGCAACAAAGACCCAACGCAGCCAAAATAAATAAATAAATTTATTTAAAAAAAAATGAAAAAGAAAGAAAAAGTGGCCATGAATTTTTAAATGAGTTAAGCATGTGACGCTCTTAGAGCAGTGCCTGGTGCATACTGAATATCAGAGCAACACCAGCTCAAAAGAGCGAGTTTCTTCCAGCTAATGCAGACGCTGCCCCAGGAGCTGCCACTCTGCTGAGTGCCCACTACGGGTCAGGGACATTGTGGACGCCTCACACACAGTGTTCAGAACCCCCACGACAGTGAGTCAAAGCAGGACTTATGATTCATCCCACTTTACAGATTGGGAAGGTGAGGTCCAGGGTGATGACCTGATGTGCCCAGGATGCTGGCTTCAGAGGAAGGAACTCCATCTAACTGCACACCCTGTGTCCGTCCCGTGACATCACCTGTCAGGCTCCTGGTGATTTCTGACCATTGACTCTGAAGAGAGTGGAGACCTGCCAGATAAATGGTGTCCTTCAAGCCACGATGAAAAATGATCACTTTTTACTCCAAAGAGCTCGGATTCTAATTAATTTACCAGCTTCCTTTGTCCAAGGCTGGTCCAGAAAAGACTGGCTTGATAAGGGACACTCTGTGCCTGAGGGTCAATTTGGGACTTGGAATCTGTTATATCTTTTTGAATCAGTGCCAGTGGTCTGATTTGCTGTCATGAACTTCCTAGTAAATGAGCCATTTGACTCAATTGCCCGTGAGTGTGCCAGGATTGGGATAAGGGAGACATTACCAAATGAATCCCTGTCTTCTGGAAGGTAAAAATTGAACCCCTTGGCATGGCTTTCATGGATACAAGCTGCCGACAGCAAGCGGAATAAAGCCAAGGAGAAACAAGGAAAAATGAAAAAGGGCCAGGGAGAGGGGCACATGGGGACATTGCTTAAGCTGCTTCGAGTTTTTTTTTTTCTTCCTCCTAAATTCGCTACTGAAAAGTCCCAGGTGAAGCTGTCATCACGGTAAATAGTTCTGGAAGAGTTTTTGTGGCAAGAGCATGGGTAGGAGAAGCGTTTTGTAATTCACGAGGTGAAGCCAGCGCCTCCCATCTGCCACCCCCTCGTCCCCATTTTCTTGACTCTATCCCAGCACCAGGCGTTTCACCCAAGTCAAGGCTCAAAAGTAAGCAGATGCCGGAATAAAGATTCAGATCAGTAGATGCCGTGCGAGGAGCGTGGCTTTGGAGCTGGGCTGACTGGGGTTGCATTCAGCTGTGTCACTTACTAGTTGTGTGGTGTTAGATAAGCATTTATTTATAGTTTCTTCTTTATAAACCCCAGATATTCATACTAATCCTTCTGGGTTGTTCTGAGAGTTGCACAAATGAACAACATGGATGGCATAGGACTTGCCACACAGCAGGTGCCCAGTAAATGCTAACAAATACCAAAGGATGGACAGGGTCCCAGATTCTAATTTTAAAATGAGGGGGTGGGACCAGAAATTCTCTAAAAGGCTGGCTGCTTCAGTCTCCACAAATTTCATGTCTCCAGACCCTCCTATAGCAAGGACTTTATGAAATACCTCTAAAAATTGGGGAAATCTATTGCCTTTCTACCCCTGAACCTCTAACTATTTCTCCATCAGTGTCTGCCAGGTTGAGGTCCAGGACTGAAAGGTTGCCAGAGAATGGCTCTTCCTTCTAAATGCAGTGACAAAAGGGTTCATTCAGCAGGGGGAACATCCCTGGTTAACTGCTACCCATCCCCCAGGCCCCAACTCACCCATCGCTGCTTCAAAGTGTGGCCTGTGGACCAGCAGCATTGGCACAATCTGAGGGCTTGATATAAATGCAGATTCCCCTTCCCACCCTAGATCTGCAAGTCAGAATCCGCACATTCACAAGGTCCGTGCTGAAGCACACATACACCTGAAATTGACAAGCATTGCCCTGAGCCCTAGACAACGTCAGCTCCCCATCACATCCTCTCAAGGATCCTGTATGTCTTCTCTGTGGCATCCTTCTCTCCTGTAAACAATTAGCTACAAGTTAACCCCGCTATCTGAAAGCAGGCTTTCCTATATAACCTTTCATAAGCTGAAATGGCGTAAAGGGAAGAAGCAATTATATACCTTTTTTTGAAAAGCAGAAATCCTCTTGGGATTTCTTTCAGTTAGCAAAAACAAGTACTGTTACTGACTCCAAGCTTGTACTGCCCGCCACGTGACAGGTCAGTAAATTGAGAGATGAGTCGTTGGGCAAGGAATAGTGACTATTTGGAAACCAGCAGACTGAGAAGATGATGGACTGGTGTCCCAAAGAACCATCTTGCCAGTTTCTTTCCTAGAATGAAGGGGGTGGGGGAGGGGAGGAGGTAAAGTAAAAAGGCAATAAGTTGTTGCAGATATTTCCTGGTTCCAACCAGACTCCCAAGGGGATGTGTTAATTGCTTCTTTTCTGCAGTCATTCACAGGCGGGCCTGGTCAAGATGCTTCCTGTGTGTTAAACAAAGGTATTTTAGCTTAATCCTCAGGCATGGGAGGCAGGGTTCCCAGAGATGAGCCATTATGTATACTTTAAGCTACAGTCAGCATCCCTTTAGTGACTAAACGTGTAGCAAATCAATAGAATACAAAAAAGTAAAAGAAACCGATCCAATATGGAGTCAGATCTGTTCTTCTCCAATACAGTAGTGATGCAGGTCTTTCATAAAAGCAAAGTGGTGAAAAGCAGTCTTTTGAAAAGTGGGGGATACCTGTGTCTGGTACATTTTTTTGCTTGATTTCAGCCTTTTCTTCCTAGAGAGTTGACTCCTCAAAATCAGGGTCCGGGTTTATCTTGTTCACCTCCATAACCCCCAACTGTGGTGTGATTACTAGCGGTTCTATATTGGTTTGATATGATGTCAAATTCACTTTTTTAAAAAACGGCTAAGAATGCAGTTGTTCTGTTCTAAGGAGGAAATTGTTTACGCTGCTGTGTCCATTGTCGATATCTGTGGTTGTCGACAACCGTGCAGTAGCTCAGCTATTGGGAGCCCTGCTGGGGGCTTACGGATGAGACCACGTGGAGGAGTGACTATGACCAGGAGACCTTAACTACCAAGAGGTTTGACCCTAACTCGAGAGTGTTACATCTGGGCAAGGCGACTCTTTGCTGATCTAAATAGCTCTCTAAAGACCTTGGGGCATTAGCTCCTGCTTGAGCAAAGCGACTCTTTGTCAGCAGTGGTGAGAACTGTGCAGCAGCTCCAGGAGGAAATCACCTTGCCCGCGAACATCCGTGTCTTTGCTCCCTAGCAACGTGCTCTAGCAACAAGGGACTTTTTCTTTTGCCCCAGAAGCTGGAGTCAGCTTGCGATTGGCTAAACCCCTCTCCCAAGAACCAACTCATAGAGAGGGTACACCTCGACTAAATTTGGACTTTATTTCTTTCATCTCCCCCTGGCCTGGAAAAATAGTTCACTGTTAACCTCTTATTAGTTTGGAGTATGTTATTTCTTTATTGGCTTATTAAGAGACATTATCCTCTATGCTATTTATTATAATTCTCGCAGTGAAACTGCAGTAAATAAATTATTGGCAAAGACAATCTCAGTCTCTGAGCGTAATTTACTGCTGGTCCCCCGCCCCAGACCAAACACTAGCACCACAAAAGAAGCCACTTGATTAGTATTGTGGAATGAATGAAAGAAGAATTGAAGGAAGGAATGATGGCCAAGGGCTTCTAAATCTTCATAAGGGGTCCAAGACACACCAAGGGTCCAAGAGGCCAGCCCTTTCCTCGGCTCCAACACAAGCATCACCAGCACCCTGGGGGGTCTGTCTGAGCTTTATGTGGGTGTTATTGAAACAAAAATGGAGGGGAGAAAACCCCCAAATTATAGAAGAGGTTTATCTGTTGAGTCTGGTCAAGCAAAGGCCATGTAGTGATAATACCACTGGCTTGGGGAAAAAAGAGTAGACAGATTTCCTGAGATTTTGTGCACATCACATTCCCTGAGTTTCTCACCTTTGAAAACAAAAATACAAACGTGTGCTCCCCCAAACGTCCCATGGTGATTGTGGCGGGTAGTATTGTGACGGGGGAAAGATAATATCCCCTCTGCCCTTCTGGATTCTTGGCTGTGAGACCTCCCTGTAATAAAACACATGAACAGAAGAAAAGCAGAAGTTTAATAACATGTGTATCTCCTGTATGCATGGAAGAGACCCAGGAAATCTGAGCAAATCCCTGAAATGGTTCAAGCCATCGCCTTAAATACCATCTCCAGCTAAAGACAAAGGATGTTGGTCGGGGGGATGGGGGAGCCAGTTTGGGGAGGTGACCAGGAAAAGCACAGAAAACAAGGGTCTGGTTGCAGTGCAGATTTAAATCATTGCTTTCTTCACTGATAGACTTAGGGTCGTCCTTCTCTTCCTGATACAGAGAGGGAGACGCCCTCACAATTGGAGATTTCCCTTATACGCGTAAACGTCTCTTACACAAGGGTAATCTCCACTCAGCTTTCAGAGCTGCTCCTATATCTGCCGTCTCTCAAAACGGATCAGCCCCAAATAATCCCTCTGCCAAAGAGACACACACCCTGGGGCAGTAAATCGCGCTCCCCTTCAGTACACGACCGTGATTCTCCATAATTACGGTACCATTCAGCCATAGAAAAGAATGGAGCTCTGACACATGTCACAACCTGGATGAACCTTGAAAACATGATGCTAAATGAAAGAAGTCAGACTCAAAAGGTCATAGATTGTGTGATTCCACTTACATAAAACATCCGGGATAGGCAAATCCAAAGAGACAGAAAGCAGACTGCTGGTTGCCAGGGGCTGCAGGGAGGAGGCGATGGGAAGTGACGGCTGCTGGGGGTGCGGCTTCCTTTACAGATGATGGAAATGTTCTGGAACTAGGGAGGCGTGATGGTGGCACAACATGGTGAATGCGCTAATTGCCACTGAATTGTGTGCTTTCAAATGGGTAACCTTACGCTACACAAGTTTCACCCCAATTAAAAACAAAAATCACACGACGGGCTTTTCAAATGCCGTCCCTCTACCCCATTGATTCTCATTCTTTTGATCTAAATAAAGGCCCAGACATTGGTTATTTTTAAAAGTTTCCCAGGATGTTATAATGGGCCGTCAAGGTTGAGAACTACAGGCTTAAAGAAAACTGGTGGGAAGGGTGTGACTGTGGTGTCCAGCCCCCCAGGGTTTGGATTCCTCTCCATGTCCTAATTGCTAATTCCCTGAACCTGTTTCCTCAACTGGGAAAATGCAAGCTATAATATTTACCACATCGGAGCTGCTGTTAAAGTCACATCAGGGCTTCCCTGGTGGCGCAGTGGTTGAGAGGCTGCCTGCTAATGCAGGGGACGTGGGTTCGAGCCCTGGTCTGGGAGGATCCCACATGCCGCGGAGCAACTGGGCCCGTGGGCCACAACTACTGAGCCTGTGCGTCTGGAGCCTGTGCTCCGCAACGAGAGAGGCCGCGACGGTGAGAGACCCGTGCACTGCGATGAAGAGTGGCCCCCGCTTGCCACAACTAGAGAAAGCCTTGCACAGAGACGAAGACCCAACACAGCCAAAATAAAAATAAATAAATTAAATGAAGGCTCAACATTTAAAAATATATATATATATATTAAAAAATCAGCTCATGCTGGTAAACACGTGGGCTTGACATCTATTAGGTGCTAAAAAAATTATTGTTACTATTATCGAGTAGATATGAAACTTGCTTGTAAAAGTTAAGAACAGCCATTCAACCGCAAGCGAGTGGGATTTTTTTTTTTAACTGTTATTCCAGGATGCTGGGCTTTGTGGGGTGGGAATGGGGAAAGACAGACGTAAGGATGAAAAGTTATCTAGAAAATTGTTTTCTCTGCATATCAGCGTGTCTGTATAACGTCGAATGAAAAAAAAAAGGTAGCTCCTCATCACAGAAAGACCCTTTGAGCTATTTTTTTCTGTCTTTGGAAGAATAAAATGAAAAAGCAAGCAAAGGGGTCTAGGACTCCTTGGCACTGAGTTGGGTCTTATTTTATGGCATTGAGACGTGGTTGTTTTATCTCTACTGCTAAGAGCCTCAATCTAGTGCATTATGTCCTGTAGTTGAGTTGATGGCAATGACTGATGAATTAAGCTTACTCCCTAGCTTTCATTGATTCTCTAGCTTTACTTTTCCTCCACCTCAATTTCCTGGTCAATCCAGGCATGCATCCATTCTCTTCTTTCATTGCTTTCCTGGGAGTTGCCTCAGTGTCACGTGGCTGTTCTGACCTGGGGCTCTTACCTCAGACAGTCCCAGTGGATTCTTTCCCAGTTCAGTTCCTTCCTGGCTGTGTGACATCAGGCAAGTTTCTTAACCTCTCTGTGCCATAGTTTTCTCATTTCTACAACAGGGATTCTAACAGTATCTGCCTCGTGGGGTAGTGAGAGGATTTAATGAGATAGTATATTTACGGAGAGCTTAACATAGTCATAAAGTTAGTGCTGAGGGATGGATGGTACCACTTGTTAGCATCCATTCAGCTCTGATAGTATGAGGTCACCTTTCCTGGGCATGCTTCTTGGTCTCAGGCATTTGGGGATTTTGGGGCCCAGGTCAGGCTACCCCAAAGTATGCCTCAATGGCATACTGATTATTTTGAACTAAAGTTTGAACCTGAGCTTCATTAGGTCCTGAGACCAGTGTGTGATCTCAGTTGGAAGACTGTGGGTTTTGGCCCGGGTCGAGTCCTGGCACGTGGGTTCAAGTCCCAATCTGAGATGCACGTTTTCAGCAGGGCAGGGGGAAATTTCTTCCTTCCTGACACATGTAATAAGTAGTAAATGCTGGCTACTTATTTTTAACAGTACTGTGAAACGTTTGCAGACTTTGGGGGAAACAGACATAAAAGCTCCTGGGGGCCAGGGCTTGTGTCTTTTATATCTCTTGTATCTTTCCAGCACTCAGCCCTTGACAGCATGGTGTCATGGGGAAATGTGATCATTCTTTCCTGTATTTAAAAAATAACTTGCCTGAGGAGTAATTTTATGAGAAATCTATGCATCCTTGCATTTTATGCCTTGGATTTTCTTCTCCTGCCTGCTGCCTGGGCTTAATAAAAACACAACTGAATAGGAGCAGCATCTGGACAAACTGAGGAGGGCTTTAACTTTCCGAGAACAAATGCAACATCACAGAGCATCAGCCTAGTGTACAAATGGGCAGGCAATTTGCTGCAACTGCTGCAGCTGTGACCCCCCCAAGACCTGCTGCCCTCCTCAGCTACTGGGACAGGGACACTCAGGCGTGACACAAGTCTCCATGGAACTTAAAGCCCCATAGAGAAAACAATATTCAAATGCAGAGGAGAGGTGGTAACTCAGCACACCAGGACCTGCAATTAAAACAGATTCGGATATGAGCTCAGACCCAAAACTTCAAACCCACCATTGTCCCAGAGTCTCTGTTGGCCAGTGCATTTGTGCATGCATTTCTTTTGTTCTTTCCACTGCCCACATTAGTTGTTTTAGAATCCCTTGCTATGGCTAGTGTTCCCCCACGCCCATGGGACCCAATCCATTGATTTGTAAATCTTAGATAATGCATCTCTTCAAAAACTACTTTGATCTTAGAAAAAAAATCACAGGATAGGGATTCCCTGGTGGCGCAGTGGTTGAGAGTCCGCCCGCTGATGCAGGGGACACGGGTTCGTACCCCGGTCTGGGAAGATCCCACATGCCATGGAGCGGCTGGGCCCGTGAGCCGTGGCCGCTGAGCCTGCGCGTCCGGAGCCTGTGCTCCGCAGCGGGAGAGGCCACAACAGTGAGAGGCCCGAGTACCGCAAAAAAAAAAAAAAAAAAAAAAAGCCACTAGATGAGATGCCATCAGAAATCTGCTTAAAATGAGACTAAGCATAAATGAAAATTTTCAAACATGAAAAAACTTTTTTTTTTTTTTAATTACTGGGCTCGGAACAAATTTTAAAATGTTAAGCAACTTAAGTTCCAACGGGCAGGTTCAAACAGCTGTTAATCAGGGAAGGGAGGGGATGCAGAGATAAGGGAGGAGCAGTCAAGAAACAATAGTGCAGCCTTGGGGCAGAGTCCTGAGTCCCCCTCAGGGGATGCACATAACAATATCTTTGAGCTGTTTTGCAGATACTGAAACCCCTGCCGTGTGGGAGAAGTTAACTATATGCTGCCCACCAGCACGTAGACCCCAGACCTATTGGAACCAGAAGGTTGATGATGCTGACTCCCACTTACCTCACCACCAACCAATCAGAAGAAAGTCCACGAGCTGATCACATCCTCCTCTTTGAACCATTACTATAATACTCCTCACTACCCTTTCCAGGTCGGGACACTCCGTTTTGAGAGCATTAGCTCTCTGAGGCCCCCTTTGCTTGGCAAAGCAATAAAGCTATTCTTTTCAACTTCACCCAAAACTTTGTCACCGAGATTTAATTCGGTGTCAGTGTACAGAGGCCAGACTCTGCATCAACATCTGTGGGCTTAAACATCACAGGACTTGCTACAGAGGAGAAGCCTGCTCAGTTGGGAGGGGTGAAGCCTAGTAGTTTCAAGCAAAGGCTGTGGAGTTAGACTGCCTGCTTCAAATCCAAGTCCCATCACTTAGCAGCTGTGTGACCTTGGACAAGCTACCTAACCTCTCTGAGCCTCAGTTCCCTCACTTGTAAAATAGGGATAACAATAGTATTTACCTTTTCAGCTTGTGGGGATCAAATGATATTAATACATTGTCTGGATGTTAATCCGTTGTCTGTCTCATGGTAAGTATTGGCCCCTAGGATGCTAGCTATTGTTATACCTGTCCACACTGAATAAGTAACTGGATTGGGTGATTCAGGACCCTGAAGATGTTACTTATCTTCACTTTGGAAAAGTCCTAGGAAGGGCTTAATGGCCACAACCCCAATTTATTCATGCTTTGCTGTCAAATGATTACATCCAAAACACAAATCCCAGAGAAGCTTAACACCCAAAGACAGTCAAGAAACATGAAGGAGAACCATGGTATCCTTGTTTGGGGGAGACCCTAAAGGTCACTTGTTTCTCCCATGATCCCAGTTGTCTGCCCTCATTCTAACAATGGAAGCTTCAATTCAAACGGGTACATTTCATTCAATGAGACCTAAGATTTCCTGAGTGTCTGCCCTGTGATAGGCACCCTGCTAGGTACTTTTAAATTCTTTGTCTCATTAAATATCCTCCCAATGCCATGCACGGTAGGCATTTTCCTCCTATTCCCAACAAGGTGACAGGCAAACAGAAGCAACTTTTCCTATGTTGCACAGCTCATAAGCAGCACATCTGAGATCCATCCCCAGCCTCTTTGCCCTCGAAGCCCTTGTGTATCTCACTACATCCCACTGCCTTCAGGAAAGTAAAATGAGATTTGCTGAACTGAATGAATAACCTTTCCTCCCTCTAGAAATGGAGGTGTGGTAGTCAGAGCCTGGATTTCAGGCGAATGCCATTTTTAACGTCCTCTTCTGACCCCATTTAAAGCCTCTCTCCTACAGTCTCCACTTTCCCAAAGGCCAGGGGAGAAGTTCATAAACCGGCATTATCCCATGTGACACTTCCCTCAATGTAGGGGTCAAAATCTTTGGCCTCTGGGAAATAACCTGCTAAAGTGAGTCTCTCTGTGAAACCCAGTGGATCATAAATAGTCTTTCTTCTTTCTTTGCAGCTCTTGCCTCCTCGGTTCGGCAGATGGCAGCTGTCCCTGCTAAGGGTTTTCTTCGGCCTGCTCTGAGTTTCCCACTCCTTTGAGGAGGAGGTGGGGATTCGGGAGAAGAGAGCAAAGACAGAAGAATCCAGAAGCCTTTTGCCCCAGCTTTGCTGCTTCCTGGCCATGCAACCCCGGGCAAGACTTTTCCTCCCTGAGTCTCACCTGTAACTTGAGGGATAATTTATTCATTCGGCAATAGGTCTGTGGAGGTCTATCTATCAGGTGTCAGGTGCTGTGCTGGGTGTAGGGAGTAAATACCATCCCTGTCCTAGTTGAAAGGTCCCCTTTGCTCATGACAGTAGAGTTAAGAAGAAAGGGAAGAAGAATCGCACAGATGAGCCCCACAGATGGAGTGACATCTGCTGAGAGCGTAGAGTAGAGAGAAGGGACCTGGAGGGTGTGTTCGTGTCCCTGAGGTTAAGATGCTAAGGATGAATAAAAGCCAAGACCGTGCAGAAAGCATTTTAAGCTGAGAAAACAGCAGGTTCAAAGGCCCTTCTGGGCAGTTATGTGGGGAGGAAATGAACTGATGCACAGAGGGCCAGGCGTGGCTTTCGGGGCAGGAGGGATCTTGACACTTCCTTGACCCAGGTCCTCTGCTTCCTCTAAATCAAACAGATGTGGGTCTGTCTGAGGCTCTGTCCCTGTGATGGGCAGTCTCACGGTGGCTTCCATACGCACATTTAGGTCAATTAAGTTCTTTTTTTCTACTCTCCCTCATATCACACAAAATTAATTTTAATCAATTTTAATAAAATATTTTATTTATTTATTTTGGGGCTGTGCCGGGTCTTCGTTGTGGCATGTAGTTGTGGCACATGGGCTATTTAGTTGCGGCATGTGGCCTCTAGTTCCCTGACCAGGGATTGAACCCAGGTCCCCTGCATTGGGAGCGCAGAGTCTTAACCACTGGACCACCAGGGAAGTCCCTCAAATATTTAATTTAATTTAAGTAAAATTAAAAGGAACACATTAATATTAATAATTTTACTAATTATTTATTATTAAATAATAGCAATAAGTATTAATTTATTTCACAGTCATTTGCACCAGATAATGTAGCTAGTTATGAACATGTCAAACCAGAAATATATTAATTCTTTTATTTGACAAACATCTATGCGCCCATCTCTATGTTGGATGTGAAGGATGCAGAAATAAAAAGACACTCTCCACACCCTCAAGGCATTTGGGGGATGCATCACATGTTAGAATTAAATGCTTGACTGGGAAAATGCCTTTAAACCAAGGGAGCAAAGGGATTTCACGGAGCAGTGTGGTTCCCCGCCTCTATGGACTGGTGCCAGGCTAACCCTATTAGAATCAACCAGAGACTTTATTAAAACCAAAGAGTAGACATTCCTTGACGTTAGCTCCTAGAAATTCTCCTTCAGTAGGACTGAGCTGGGGTCCAGGCGGCTGTATGTGACAATATACATGGAGCCTTGCCAAGCAGGGAAGCCCACCCAGGCCTCAGGGTCTTGGGGCCTCAGTATTACTGGGGCTCCATTTCATAGGCTTGGTTGACCATCCTTGTGTCTGATGTCAGTCTGCAGTCTTCTGGAGGTTGAGCTGATATCGTGTCACAGACTCCACCCTAAATCACACGGTGTGACTGAAGGCCCCCAAGCAAACAAAGACATTTTCCAGGCTTGCCCTTCCAAGGGCTTAGAGATTACCCCTCAGAAGCCAAGGGCAAAGACCACGCCTCTCTTTGGGCAAGGCTGAATTCTTTACTGCACACCATGCGACTAATGGCAACTTTCTGACCTTCCTGGAGCCTCATTTTCCTTACCTGTAAAATAGAAATAAAGAGAACAACCACATGTGACTGTCATGGTAATAACCTGAGAGAGTGGACGTGACGACCCAGCACGTCATAAGTGCTTCAGAAACGGTACCTACGGTGTTGACGATGCTGCTCAGAAAGCTGTGTCTCCAGGGAGGATCCTGGGTAGAAGTCGCATTTTCACTGCTCCATCCTCATCCTTCTTATGCAACATCGTGAAAATCCTTCCCATCCTTCTAAGAGCCAAGTGCCTGTGGGCTATTCAGAAAGCTTTCCTCTTTATCTTGTCTTCACCTAACTCTGTGCTCAGTAGCTGTTTGCTTACCATGGTCCCTGTCCCCATATTTCAATGACAGCTCACCTAACAAAAGGCGTCTCAGAGAAATGGCATCTTGTTCTTCCTCAGAGGAATATTGTTCCCTTTCACCAGCCTAGGTTATCACAGCCCATTGCTGGGCCCACACAAAGGAAGGCTTAATGGGAGACACACTTGGCAGAGGGAATTCTGTCTGAATGGTGTCTTTCTGTTGTCTTAAATGGGTCTGAGGGGCACTTTCAAAGTTCTTCATTCACCATCACGAATGGGCTCGAAGACAATCTCTGTCTCAGCTGTTTCTCTCCAGTGACAGCAAAGCCCTATCAACTCTCAACATCCCTTCCTTGTGGCTCAGAGGAGGTCCAGACACCTGAGCAGGGAGCTCAGCCCAAGGCTGAGACACAAATGAACACCACACAGAACGGCTTTACGCTGCAGCCCATCCCACAGAGAGCAGCTCCGCAAGCTGTCAGAAGGCCCTCCAAGGAGGGGAGGGGACAGGGAAGCAGAATGGCACAGAGGAGACGTGACCAGCTTTGGAGTCAAGACGGGGCTGGCTTCCCACCCAAGTTCTGCAAATAACTCACTGTGTGACACGGCCAGATCACCTCAGCTAAGGCTCGGTTTCCTCGTCTGTCAAATAGCAATGTCTCATAGCACCGTGCTAAGTGCTCTGCATGGATCATTACATTTGATCTTCACATCAAATGCATGATGAGGCAGGTACTATTACTAGTCCCATTTTATAGATAAAGACACTGAGGCTGAAGAGGTAAACAACTTGCCCAAAGTCACAGCCAATCAGTGGTGGAATCAAAATTTCAACCCAGAACTCAATTCACATCCATTAGTTTCAGTTTCACCCATCTTTCCTCATAAACTCTAACTCCTATCAATCCCCAAAGTAGAGGATGCTATGTTGGGTCAAACTGTCAACGGGAAGGTGCCATTCAAACCTCATCTTAGGCTCTGAGACTGCAGGGCTTTTGGCCAAAGTTAAAGGGACAGCAGAAGCCAGTCAAAGAAAGATTTTGTTATTAACCAACATATGGAAACAAACCAGTTCCTCAAACTGACTTTGTGCTTCCATATCGATCAGGGTAATTGAAGTTGCTGTTATACCAGATAACTAACGTTAGCTGAGATCTCAGTGGCTCAGAGTGCAAACATTTTTATTACACGAGCCCAGATGTATCAAGACACACAGCCTCCATGGGTACTGTGGCAGGGGAAGAGAGTGTTGGAAGGGTCTTAAATGCCTCAACCTGGAAGTGTCATATGTCTGAACTCCAACACTGCTAACCATTCTTACATTTCATTGGCCGGCACTAGGCACATGGTCCACGCCAGCTGCATGGGAGGATGGGAAATGCAGAGGGTTGCTTGGATACTGGCGGAACACTAACAGGTTTGGCCCCAGGCTCTGCAAAGGTCCTTTGATTCAGTCATAACATGGATCACCTCCAGCCCACACCTCAGCTAACATTTTTATTCTCTGTAATTTCTGGAAGCTGGTTGATGGAGCAGTTGGGGTTGAGATGCCCTTCAAAAGAGTTAAGTGACACATAAGGATGCCCTGGTAGTTTAGTTAAGGTCTCTGGCTCAGGAGGGCAGATCTGTCAAGAGGAATGTAGCCCAGCAGTTGGGATAATTTCTGAGCCACTGGTTCTTCTTGAAGTAAGTTGCTCACGGTGGGAGGTGAGAGGACACAGGACCAAGAGGTTCAGGGAAACCTGTAGGATGCAGGTGGGAAAGTCCAAAGAAAGCAGCTTGCAGGAGAGAACAGGTGTGTGTGTTCAGAAAAGAAGGAAGTGATATTCGAGGCCAGCAACAGGTCCAGTTGCAAAAATGACTCCCCCCACCTGTCCTTTTCAATACTTTTCTGAAGGGCTTTAGGCAATATCTGACACATAGTAGGTGCTCAACACAGAGTGTTGAATTGGTGGGTGATGCATGGACATGAGGAAACCAGAGCCACAGTGCCAGCCCCTGAGCCCAGCAAGACACCTCTGTTAACCCAGGAAAAAAGGGCAGCTAAACCCCGACCCCCTCCCTGTCCCAGTCACCCTTGTCCCAGCATCTCAGCTTCACTTTTAAAGGGAACCCTCTTTTGTGGAATCAGCCCCATTGCTGCAGATGCATTCATTAATTTTGCTACTTAAAGATCCAAAATACTAACTTGTCTTTTCCACTTAAGGAGGTTCATCCAACCCCCAAATACGTGTGGTTTTTATTTGTTCTTTTTTCAATTATAAAAGCAATATGTGTTTACTGGAGGACACCCCTCCCCTCCCCTGCCCCCTCTTGGTGGCCGACTGTATGGCTGCCCCAGTACTCGGCTCATTCTGAAAGAATCCGCCCCAGGCTAACAGCATCTTCAGGGACTTGAGGAAATTACAAGACCAATGTGAGCCTTTGATTCTTGCTCCCCAACTCCATCCTCAGAGTTTCCCCCTTTCTACAAGCAAAGACAGGCAGAGGGTTGAGACATCCACCTGAAGACCCCCTTGGGAAATCTGGTCTTGTTCTTCTGGGATAAAAGTCCAGGGGATGTGGGGCATCTAAGCGTGCCAACTGGGATTCTGCTGTCAGGGACCAACAGTGCTTTTTGAACTCTTCCCCCAATTTTTAGAACTCTTCCTTTTAGCCAAGGAGAACAGTCCCATTAAAAGGACGAAGAAACCAGAAAATGTCATTTACAGATATCATCAGACGCTCCACAGGCAACAGAAATTTTTACACACATTCTGAAAAGCAGCTAATATATATCCTGAACTTTAGAAATGTTCTTACCTGTTGACATAGTAATTCCACTTGTAGGAATCTATCATAAGGAAATAATCACAAGCGAAACCAAATTTAATGTATGCATCTGTAAGCATGCTCAAGAAACCATTATTTGTAATAACGAGACTTTGGTAATAAGCTACAAGTCCAATAGGAGAATAAAATGGTACATAATACTCTATGCGACGGGGTATTATGTCGCTGTTGAAAATAATGTTTTCAATCCTTTTTATAATGTAGACAAGCACTTACCAGAGCTCTCCAACTTACGAGCTGTGTAAAAAAAAAAAAAAAACCTAATAAAATAGGGTGGCAACAGAAACACTCAAATGATAACAACACACGGAGGGGCTGTGTTTGATGTGTTTACTTCTTACACTTGTCTCTATCTCCCAAATTTTTTCCAGTAAACACATATTGCTTTTATAATTGAAAAAAGAACAAATAAAAACCACACGTATTTGGGGGTTGGATGAACCTCCTTAAGTGGAAAAGACAAGTTAGTATTTTGGATCTTTAAGTAGCAAAATTAATGAATGCATGCGCAGCAATGGGGCTGATTCCACAAAAGAGGGTTCCCTTTAAAAGTGAAGCTGAGATGCTGGGACAAGGGTGACTGGGACAGGGAGGGGGTCGGGGTTTAGCTGCCCTTTTTTCCTGGGTTAACAGAGGTGTCTTGCTGGGCTCAGGGGCTGGCACTCTGGCTCTGGTTTCCTCATGTCCATGCATCACCCACCAATTCAACACTCTGTGTTGAGCACCTACTATGTGTCAGATATTGCCTAAAGCCATTGAATTTCAATGATGAATCACAGATTGCAAAGTCTTTTTTTTTAATGATTTTTTTAAAAATTGGAGTATAGTTGCTTTACAGTGTTGTGTCAGTTTCTGCTGTAGAGCAAAGTGAATCAGCCACATGTATGCATGCATCCCGTCTTCCTTGGATTTCCCTCCCATTTAGGTCACCACAGAGCATTGAATAGAGTTCCCTGTGCTACACAGTAGGTTCTCATTAGCTATCTATTTTATACATAGTAGGATATATATGTCAATCCCAATCTCCCAGTCTGTCCCACTCCCCCCTTCCCTCCTTGGTATCCATATATCTGTTCTCTATGTCTGTGTCTCCATTTCTGCTCTGCAAATAAGTTCATCTATACCATTTTTCTAGATTCCACATATATGCATTAATATATGGTAATTGTTTTTCTCTTTCTGACTTACTTCACTCTGTATGACAGTCTCTAGGTCCATCCACATCTCTTCAAATGGCACAATTTCATTCCTTTTTATGGCTGAGTAGTATTCCATTGTATATATGTACCACATCTTCTTTATCCATTCATCTGTTTTATCAATGTTAATTTCCTGATTTAGATGGCTGTACGTAGTTATTTAGGAGAGTATGTTTTGGCTTGGGAAATACTAAAATATTTGGGAATAACGGGACATCATGTCTGCAACACATTCACAGATTATTCAAATTAGACTATTTCTACAATTCTTCTGTTTAAAATTATTTTGAAATATAAAGCCCAAACACATATTTTTAAATTCTTAAATATAAAATATTTCATATAAACCAAAAGAGGTGCAGAAAATAATTTCACAGAAAGCCCCCCAAAAAGGAACCAAATAAAAAGCATGGTAAAGTGAAATAAATATTGAGGCACGTAAACATTATAAACAAATTTCCTGGGTTCTAGTCCACCATCAGCCTTTATTAGCTGTATTATCAATCTGAGAAAGTTCCATGAACTCCCTTTGCCTCAGTTTCATCAACTGTAAAATGAAGGTAACATTAATATCAGTCTCCCAGTCTATTTGAGAATTAAGTAAAATAAACCAGACAAAGTGTTTATCATGTTGGCTGATCCATAAGACAGCTCGGATTAGTGTTTGCCGTTTAAAAAAATTACTAATTTTTAATTTATCAAATTAAATATTCTCAGGTAAAATTTTGCATGTCTAAGTTTTGTCAAGACCATTTGAGTCTTCCAACAGTTTTTTGTTTTTCTTTTTGGTCACGCTGCGCAACTTGCAGTATCCTAGTTCCCTGACCAGGGATTGAACCCGTACTCTCGACAGTGAAAGTGTGGAGTCCTAACCACTAGACCCCCAGGGACTTCCCATTCCAACAACTTTTAATCAACAACAGACTTTGCCAGTCAGTTCAGTTTTTGCTGCTATCAGTTTTACTTTCTTTCAAGCGTTCTACCCGTTCTAATTTTTTCCTCGGGTCATTTTGCTTTTGCAGATTTTCAGTGTTATCAAAAAGCTGCGATTCTTCAATCAGTTTTTCTACCGTAACACATTTTACCACGTGCAGATTTAACAGTTGTCAGTTCTGGTTTGTGTCGTATATTTCTACGAGTAATCTGTATGTTTAATTAGATAAAAGACCATTGGCATTTTATCCATCTCTTGAACTGGAGAACGCTCATCTGGAAACCAGACGTGTAGGTATGGCTGTACATACGA
Source organism: Globicephala melas (assembly GCF_963455315.2). Taxonomy (NCBI): domain Eukaryota; kingdom Metazoa; phylum Chordata; class Mammalia; order Artiodactyla; family Delphinidae; genus Globicephala; species Globicephala melas. The sequence continues at coordinate 30,128,702 of NC_083328.1, read as the reverse complement.
GTCAAAATGGCGAGACATGATGCTTGCCCCGCATCCTACCACTCATCTGGGATGAGTTTGAAACATGGTTAGCAACTGATTTCAAGATGCCTATGGGAGATTTCACACACACATAGCAAGGTGTGCAGTGAGAAACAAATGCTCACTGCAGAAAGAGCCCTGGTTTTGAATCCAGTGCCTTGGTCTTAGATCACAGCTCTACCACAGCCCAAGCAGCGTGACGCTGGGTGAGTCACCTGACCTTTCAAAGCACTAGTCCTCTCAGCTGTAAAATGGGCAGAGGGTACTGTTCACTTCTAGAATTTCGGGAATTGAGGGAGATGATATATGGAATGCATTATCCCTGGTGCTCAATGGACAATAGGTGTTCAACAATTGAAAAGTCCTTGACAAGAGAAAGTCCTTGAACCACCATGGTGATGGGATTGAGCAATCAGATGTTGGTGACTGGAAGCCCTGCCCTGTCCAACAGAACTCTCTATGGTCATGGAATGTTCTATATCCATGTTGCCCAATAGTGTTCCCACTAGACACATGAAGCTCTTGAGCACCTGAAATGTGGCTAGTGTGAATAAGAAACTGAATTTTAAATTTAATATAAATTAATTTAAATGTAAGTAGCTACGTAAGAGTTGGCTATAGTATCGACCCACATTGTCATAGACCTATACATTTTCAAACTTCCCTCCAACACACATAAGTACCCCTGAATATATTCAGCTGGAATGAGTCAAAACCATGCGCTGTGTGTCTTTCTGATTTCTGCCCCAGGACCTTCTCCAAGGGCTGCAGAAAACTGCCTGACCCCCGTGCAAGCAAAGCCTGGGAGTACGGGGGATTAACACTCCTAGGGGCAACCCTCAACCACTGGGGAATGGGAGCTAATGGATAAATACCCCAACCAAACTTTCTTTCTGAAAAAACAAGGGACTCGCTGGGGTCTTCAGAAGGTTCTGCTGGAAAAGGTCAGTTTGAGAAGTTTTGTCATATTCTATTATAGCTGCACGACCTTCACCATGCCACTTGACCTCTTTAAGCCTCAGTCTCCTCATCTGTAAAATGGGTGTAATGAAATAATCGACCTCATCGGATTGCTGGCAAATCATATGGGATGATTCATGCAAAACCCTTTGCACAGTGCTCAGCACATAATAGTTCAACAGGTGCCTGCTGCCATGATATTGATCACTCCTGCCAGTCTCGCAATTTGGAAATAGGCACAACTCATAAATACCTGTTAAGCGAAGGTCAGCAAACATGAGCACTAGGAGAAAGCTAACTCTCTTTCCTGGTCCCAGACTGACGTCCTCATATCTCAAAGAAGCAGGAAGGGGATGGCTGGCTCGCAGCAGTGACCTCTAAACTGGATAGGAAACTTAAAAGAGGCAGTGTCACCCTCCCTTCTGCCCCGGTGCCCTTCTGTTTGCTGCGAAGGGAAAACTTTTCTATAAAGATGGGAAAAGGGGGATTTAGTATCCACTCTGATAGGCTCTCATGGTTTTATAAATACTTTCTCTATGGTAAGCAGTAGTTTATCACAATGCTTGGATATGAGTAGCTGCTTTATCAGATAATGCCTTTTGCTTTAGCAACATTTAATATTTCTGCTACAGGAATGAGGTGTCTGCATTTCAAAGATTTTTATAACCTGAGCGGATTATAAAACCATATATTTTAAAAGGTCTTGCAATTGACCAAACTGAAGGAGGGAGAGTGGGGAAGAGGGTTGCATCCGCATCTCAGACATTCCCTGTGAGCTCTGTGACCTTGGATAGATCACATGGCAGCTCAGTCACATGATTTAATGAAATGACCAAAATTGCTTTAGAAATAGAAAGGTCTGTTTCCAATGTTGGATTCACCGCATTCCAATTGGGTGACCTTGGGCAAATTATCCAGCCCTTTTTGAATCTCACATTTGTCATTGGTATATGGAGAACGGAGAACACCAACTTAGTAAGATTGCCCTGTGGATGAACTGAAATCCCATGGACTAAATGGTGCTCAATTAATGTGCGTACATTTCCATTGTCTTTCCCTTCATCCACCCCTCTCTGTTTCCTCATTGTAAAAGTGGGGCAGCTTCTGTGTTTCCTTTCAACTCAAAGTAATTCTGGTTAATGCCTGGAGCTAAGTACTAGGATACAGATGGGTCAGGTACAGCCACCTGGAAACTAAGACAGGTGGGCAGGCATGAGGTCTGTGCAGGTGTGAACTTGAAAGAAGGCGGCAAAATCGGAGGAGCAGATAGGTGAATAAAATCAAAGCTACACTGAAATAGCAACTGTTCTTTCATGGGACATAATGAGTGCTTCAGCTGAGGAATTTCAGACCTGGAGACGTCAGGGGGAAAGGGAGTTCAGTGGATTGGTCATTATAGATTGAACGAGGGCCTTGTGCCTATCGAGAGATGAGGCATGTGCTAGACAGACAGGACTTGGAATGGATCAATTCTTCATCGATAAAGTGCCACAGACGAGACTCACCAACGTGAGGATACAGACTCACAGAAGAACAGCTAGGTTCTTTTGTGCTTGTGCGAGGCCCTGTCGTAACGTGTGTTAAGTGTGTTAACTCATTCCTGACAATCACGTTATAAACACAAGTACCGGTGTTATACGAGGTGTAGGAAACTAAAGGGCCCAAGGTTACAGAGCTAAGAAAGGGCAGAGTGGGGATTCAGACCTTCAGGTTCCAGGGACCCTGCTCTTACTCACTGCTTCTGTAAAGCATCAGGGGGGCCTGTACATGTATTAGAGCCCCAGTGGGCTTTGTCTCCGACAGGTCTCTTGGCCCGGGGACGGGTATGGGTGGACCTGCTCCTTCGAATAGATTGAAAACCTGTGATAGATGTCAACATACCTGGCAAATGCTAGCCAATGCTCCTTAAGTTTTAATGTGCGTGCGAATCACCCAGGGATTTGTAAAAATAAATATACTTTTTCTTAAAATGTACATCACATTAGGCATCTATAGTCAAACTTTTAATTTTGGCTAAACCAAGTGTTTAATATCTGAGTCAGTAAGAATATTCTTTTCCTCGGGCTGCTGTCACAGAGCCCCCCACACTGGGTGGCTTGCAACAAAAGAAATCTATTCCCCCAGGGTTCTGGGGGCTGGAAGTCTGAAACCAAGATGTGGGCAGGGTTGGCTCCTTCTACAGGCTCTTGGGGAGAATCTGTTCCTTGCCTCTGTTCTGGCTTCTGGAGGCTGCCGCCAATCTTGGGTGTTCTTTGGGCTGTAGATTCATCACTTCAGACTCTGCCTCCAACTTCCCACGGCCTCCATCCCTCTGCGTGTATTTGTGTGTCCTCTCCTTCTCTTCTAAGAACACCAGGATGTATGATTTCATCTCGAGATCCTTTAGTTAGTATAATATGCAAAGACCCTTGTTGCAAATAATAACAAGAAAATAATTTCTGTAAAAAAGAAAGAGAGAGAGAGAGGGAGAAAAGTCACCTCTTGAGGTACTAGGTGGACAGGTCTTTTGGGGTGACACAATTCCACTCATTATAGAAGGTCTGGGGTGGGGCCTGAGACTGCATTTCTAACAAGCTCCCAAGTGCTACCGGTGCTACTGGCCCACGGGCTCTAAAAGGCCCATAGGTGTATATATACAGTGGAGTATTTTTCAGCCATAAAAAGAATGAAATAATTCCATTTGCAGCAACAAGAGATTATTATACTAAGTCAGAAAGAGAAAGACAAATACCATATCATATCACTTACATGTGGAATTTAAAATACGGTACAAATGAACCTATCTACAAAACAGAAACAGACTCACAGACATAGAGAACAGACTTGTGGTTGCCAAGAGAGAAGTGGGTGGTGGAGGGAAGGATTGGGATTTGGGGATTAGCAGGTGCAAACTATTATGTATAGACTGGATAAACACCAAGGTCCTACTATATAGCACAGGGGACTATATTCAGTATCCTGTGGTAAGTCATAATGGAAAAGAATACGAAAAAGAATGTATGTACATATATAACTGAATCACTTTGCTGTACAGCAGAAATTAACACAAAATTATAAATCAACTATGCTTCAATAGAATTAAAAAAAAATACAGGGCCCACATGGGTGCACACACAGACCTACGATAAGTTCTAACTTTTATTAGCCAAAATCCTAGAACTTTTCAAGCATGCAGAGTGAACGCATAGGGCAGGAACAGTCATAGCATAACCAGGGCAGGGATTTCCTTGGTCCCTGTCCCCCTAATGTGACACTTGCCTAGTAATGACAATGTCTCAACAGGTAGGTCCCTGTCAAAATATGAAAACAGCATGATCATCTTGGTGCCATTGTCTTTGTATTCTTGGGGCTTACAGAAATCTCTCCGCCTCCCAGAATAACTTATGCTGATAATATTATGTGTTTCCATTTAAAGGGTTGTTTACAAATATCAGAGTCTCCTTGTTACTTACCTACACTCACATCAGCAAGGCCACATTTTCATCTGGAAGAGAAGCCAAGGTCAGAGGTGGACTGTCTCCAGACTGGAATTAGCTGCCTGGGTTCGAATCCTAGCGCTGCCACTTATTAGCTGTGTGACCTCGGGCAAGTTTATTGTGTTCTCTGTTTCAGTTTCCTTATCTGAAAAATATGGAAAATAATAGCACTTATTTCACAGAATTGTTTTGAAGATTTAAGAACTCATATATGGAAAGCATGTGGAGTGATGCCTAGTACATAGTAAACACTCAGAAACCTTAGTCATTGTTATTATATTTACCATTATTATGATTATTTTCTTGTAATCCACTCATGACTCTGATTTAATCCCACCTTCTTATCTGGGTGTTTTTAAATGGAAAGTTTGGTCCAGGGACCATGATAACAAAATCCATTTCCTCAGACCTTTTAATATTTCATTTCATTTTTTTTATCTGTTGATTTAACTTATGCCTCAGCTCATCCCCAGAAGGATCTGAGACAGAAGAGAGCTCTCTCATCCTAACACTGACTCCTAACACAGGGTCTTTTCGGGTTTGTTTTCTGACCTTATTCTTTTGCATGTGTGAAATGCCCAAAGACGTTTCATCCTGAGAAGTGCTACACAGATGAGATCAGAGTGTCCCCAAGCCCTTGGGCTGACAGTGAGAAATGGAAGAAATATGGCTACTGACATTCCCAGAGCTGGTCTGGATGGAGATGTTGAGACAGGCCTTCCCTAGAAACCTCTGTCTTTAGAGGAGCCTGTGGTCAGTGACAATCGGGAGGAGGCCATGTTGCAGTAAAAATACCCAGGAGACACACAGCCCAATCGCTCCTTCTCTCCGGCTAAAATCTCCTTCTAAATTGTAAAGTTTTCTATTTACCCAGCATTCCTTCTTCCAGATAGAACTCTTTGGAAAACAAACTTTAAATCTTGATAAACAGCCATATGATGTTCCATAATAATTAAATCTTTACTTTTTTTTTTTTTTTCTGGCTGTGCCTTGCTTAGCTCCCCGACCAGAGGTCAAACCTGTGCCTGCTGCAGTGGAAGCGCGGAGTCCTAACCACCGGACGGCCAGGGAATTCCCTGCAATCTTTAATATATGGAGCACAAATCATGTGTTGCGCCCAGTACTAGACATCTCACGTATTGTTGGCGGGTGGGAGTTTCCCCCTCTACCCCTCTTGCATTCTTGTGGCTGGACTGATAATTAGATAGGAGAAAAAGAAACCGATTTTAATTTGTGCACACTGAAGTCTCATAGAAATAAGACCTAGGAAGTGGCCAAAGCAGGCGGCTTTTTTTTTATCTTTTAGACAAAGAAACAATAAATTTGTGAGGAATAAAGAAACTTAGGTTTTGGGTGTTTAATTGGTGAAGAATCTAAACAGAGTTAGGGCTTGGGGAAGTCAGTTAAAGAAGTGACAAGGTTTGTTGATGTAGCCTTCTTGGATGGAACTCCCTCTCTCTGACAATAAGGGTGTTTTCCCACCTCCAGAGGGAGGGAGGATACCTTTCGCAGGGATTTACGTCCTGCTTTCAGAGAGACAAAGAGGACGGTCGGAGTGTACTTCTGCATTGGCCATTTCTTAAGTAACGTTAATTCAAAATCATCAATAGGCCAATAAGGCACATTTTGGGGTGGCCTGCCCTGGACCCCAATAATATAGTTTCACACTTGATCCTCATAACAACCTCTTGAATTAGACATCATTGCCCTCATTTTGCAATGAGATAAATGAATTTTAAAGAGGATACATACATCTTCCAAGGTCACAGAATTAGTACACGACAGGACCTACATTTTAATCTATGCTGTCTGACTCAGAAACTTTTATGTTGTAATACATACTGTAATACATAATATTCAACATATTATGGGTAACATAGAGCATAATATACTATGGATACAGTGTTTTGAAGCTAGGGAAATTACAGGTAATTTTATGCACTTTATAGGATTGTGATTGTTTCATATTTGCCATCATGCATACTTGTTATTTTTCTAATTGTATTTTAAATGTAGCATATTCCTATAGATATAATTACACACTTTGTAACACTTTAAAGCAACTAATACAAGGCCGGCTTGACAGGAGATGATGATAAAAGATGAGCTTTTCATAAAATTCAAGGCAAATGAATCTGAGCCCACCTATGGATTCCAGAAATCATCGGGACAGGCCATTGGGTTTCACGGTCTGCTCAAAGTCAGCTCACAATGGGTGACGGATGCGTTTATATATTTGTTGCATATGAGAAATCAGTGGCTTAATGGTAAGAAAATTACGTGTCAGTTTCCAGAAAGAACAGATGTCGACAAACAAGCCACACTGTTGCACAAATTGGGACAACCAGGACTTATCACACATGTTTTGGACAACTGCCTTCTCTTGGAGCTAGAAGATTTTATTCAAAACATTTTTTTTGGATTAGTTTCAATCCAGTCAGGTGGACGAGAAGGAAGAAAAGAAACACGGTAACAAATATTCATTGAGTTTTTATCATATGTCAGACAGTGTTCCGGGTGCTTTATATATGATAAAGCATTTACTGCTCATGAAGGATCCATTAAGTAGGTACTCTTCTAATCCCAGTTTTATACATGAGAAAAAGGAGGCATAGTGAGTGTGCTGGATATTCTCCGTTTGTCCCTCCAGATTCATTCTCCACCCTTCTCTATTCTCTGATCTGGTGACTGCATTATGGACTGCTTGAACCAGGCTCCCTGGCCATCTGGCTTCTGGTTAGGGTCAGCCAATAAGAGGCATCAGCTGGAGATTGGGGTGTGAGAGGGAAGAGCCATTGGAGAGATTTCTTCCCGTCTCCATCCCTGGTGGGCTGTGGCTTGGCAGGGACTGAATTCCTCTCTGAAGACCAGTAGGTAGTGCTGGTCCTCCAGCTCTTGCTGAATTCTGGAAAATGCTCCCTCTTCCTATGCCTGCTGTGATGATGGCTCTCCATAGTTGGTGGCCCAGGGTGCTTCAACATCCCTAGCCAGTTTTGCTAAGCCCACCCATACCTTTGCACAGACTTCCACCATTAAGCTCTTTCCCAATCTCCTCTTTTCCATGACTCTCTTTTTCTGGCCCAGCCCTGACAGTTAAGATGAACTTCAGGTACCTTCCCAAGGTAGCACAGGTAGTGAGTAAAATGGGTAGAACACTGGAGGATGAGCAGATTTGGAGGAAATGAGAGGAAAGCTGAATTAGGTTTGGGACCTGGTGGACTTGAGATGTTGGATGAACAACCTAGTAGGGGGTCCAAGAGACAGCTTCAAATAAAGATCTAGAGCTCCAAGAGGGGACTGGCTGAGGATACAGATGGAAATGGAAGGGCAGCCATGGGATCGTGTGAGATCTCCCAAGGAACACGCTCAGAATAAGAAGAGTAGAGAGGAGAGAGCTGAGTCCTGAGAAAAAGCAACATGAAGAGCAGAGAAGAGGAATCGGAGAGATGGGGGCTTTGGGGAGGATAATAAAATGATGGGTACCTTCGGTCCTGGAAGTCTTGGGATGAGAAGATGTCAAAGAAGAAGGAGAGTGGGTAACAGAGCAACATTTCCCTGAGAGGTCAAGGACAATAGGAATTGAAAAGTTTTCATTACATTCTTTTTATTGTGGTAAAATACACATAACATACAATTTACCATTCAACCATTTTAAAGTGTACAGTTCAATGGCGTTAAGTACATCTGTGACGCTGTTCAACTGTCACCATCTATCTATAGTTCCAGACTTAGTGGACTGAAAGCTACTTTGTAACACATTGTGATATTGGCAAAATGAAAGAATATTAAATCATTGTCCAGAGACTCCAAAAACGGACTCATCTTAAATGGTTAAATGATTTTAAACAAAGACCCCAAAGCAACTCATTAGGGAAAGAAAAATAAACCTTGATTCCTTCCTTACACTGTACCAAAAAAATCGATTTGAGATGGACTATGGACCTAACCATTAAAATCAGAAATATAAACTTTTAGGAAAAAATATAGGTGAATATCCATACAACTTGGGAGTGGTTAAAAGTTTCTTGAGTAAAACACAAAAAAAGGAGAAAGAAAAAATACCGACACATTAGACTTTATCGAAATTAAATAATTTTGCTATTTAAAAGTCACCATTATGAAAATGAAGCAAGAAAACATAGATTGTAGAAAAATATTTGCAAAACACATACATGACAAATGACTTGCATCAGAATATACTGTATAAGGAACTCCTGCAAGTCAAGAATATAAAGACGAACAATCCAATTAAAAATGGACAAAACCTTAGATATCCTCTTACAAACAAATATGCAAATTTCAAATTAACACATGAAAAAGTGCTCAACACCATTAGTAACCAGGGAAATACAAATTTAAAACAACAATGGCGTATCACTATACCCTCACCTGAATAGCTAAAACTAAAGAAGACCGACAACACCAAAGTTGACAAAGGTGGGAAGCAACAGGAACTCTCATACATTGCTGGAGGATGTGTAAAATGGTACAACTACTTTGGGAAGAATTGTCACCTTCTACCCAATAACTCAGCAATTCCATTCCTAGGTATATGCCAAAGAGAAATGAAAACATACATCCACCAAAAAACTTGTATAAGAATGTTGAGAGCAGCTTCATAATAGCCCCAAATTGGAAATAACCAAAAGAAGAATTAACAAGGAAATGTAGAAACAGTTTGTAGCATCCTTATTCAGCAGACTAACAATTAGCAGTAAATAGGAATGAATTATTTATACATATAACGACATAGATAAATCACTTCTATATGCTGGGAGAAACAAGCTGGACACACAAGAGAACATAATGGTTGATTCCATTTATATTAAGTTTTATAACATGTAAAACTCATTTATGATGGAAAACATCAGAAAAATGGTTGCCTCTTGTGGGGAATTGACTGGAAACTGGGGCACAAGGGAACTTGCTGGCATGATGGAAATGCTGTACATATTGACAGGATTACAGGTTACACAGATGTATGCATTTTCCAAAACTCATACATTGTACATTTCAGATTTGTGCGTTTCATTTTATGTGAATTTTACCCAAAAGAAGAATTAAAAACAAAATTTGAACTCTAGTTAATTGGTTTGTTTTTTATAGCGGCATGAGTTAGCAATTCTGAAACTACATTTTGTGTATCCTGGGCTTGAGCAAAAGAGTAAATATTTTGAAGATAATGAGATCTAGTTTTCTCACTGTTAGAAAAAGCAGCTGCAAGTATAGAAAGGGGGAAAACTAGAATGTTTCCTGTGCCACTGGATTAGATTTAGAAGTATCAGTACAAGCTCTTGGTTTTTATTTAATACAGAGGTGTGTGTGTGTGTAGACATATATGTATATTCTAGCTCTGTCTGCTGAGTAGATGCTATAGCAGCAATGCTATAGTAGCAGCAGTGAGCACATTAAGACCTAGATCTTGGTTTCCAAGTATCATTCTCTTCTGAAAGGCACTTGGATCATTTGGAGAGAAAAGGCCAAATCCAGGGCTGGGGAAGGGAGAGTATAAATTGAGCCCGGAATTCCTTTTTGTACCAGAAAGTAAGGAAGTGCTCCAGGATGATGTGGCAGTGTCAAAAGGAAATGGCATCGACATGAAGGAGTTCCTATCGGCTCAATCTAGTACAGCTTGAGTATGGAAATAAATAATGATAATAGATACAACTCATTGAATAAAACAGGAATCCATGAGTCCATAATGATACAGATGGTAAATGAATAAATAAACCCATGGAGAAGAAAGAAAAGTTCTGCCTTATGGTTAAATGTCAACTAATAAATACAGAAGGATTGATGGAGTTAGAAAATCACCAGTTAACACTAAACCATTGCTGTGAAGCTTTGGTAAAGGAATGGGATATGTACAGAGTTTCAAAGTATCTATGCACAAATTATTTATTAATTTTAAAGGGAAAATGGTGAAGATACAGAGGAGAAGCCTGGTAGACATCACATTAACTGAGAGATTTTGAGGACTGTTCTACAAAATAACCCATCAGAACTCTCCAAGACTATAAGGATCAAGAAAGGCAAAGAAAGACTGAGGAACATTCTAGATGAAAGAAGACTGAACAGACATGACGACTAAATGCTGGATTGGATGGTGGTGTAGAGTGGGGTGGGGACCGTAAAAGACATTTTGGGTAAAGTTGACAACATATAAACGGTGGATTTCACGATAGTATTAAATCAACGATAAATTTCTCAAATTTGATGATGCTGTGTTTACAAAAAAGAATGTTCTTGATCTGAAGAAACACCCACTAAAATGAATGATGGACATGATAATCTCCAACGTCTCAAATCCATCGTATGTAGAATGATGAAGAAAATGGAGCAAGATGTTATGAAAATGGTTAAAGGGTACTGGGATTTTTTTTGGCACTCATCTTGCAGCTTTTCTGCAAGTTTGAAATTATATCAAAATCAAAAGTTGAGGGAATGAAGGAAGGGAGAGAGTGAGAGACCCAAGATACGATTCTGGGAGAACAAGGCCTCAGGCCAGGCTGTTAAGCTCTGAAGGTCTTGACTAAACAAGCCAAGGCTGTCCCTGGGCTGGCAGGGGCTGACAGGCAGAAAGGGATGATTACAGGTCTGTAAATCAGAGAGCTGGTGGAAACCATAAAACTGAAAGTTAAAAAAAAAAACACATGTTGAGCTGTAGGCAATTTAATCCCGTCGCGTGTATTATTGTGGAGGTTACTTCATAATTACAAGCATAACAAATATGAAGTTATATACTTTGTTATTAAAGATTTTGTGGGGTAAAGAGCAAAACATCAGGAGCTAGAGCTGTAGTTTCTGTGTGTGTGTGTGTGTGCCAGGCACTGAGCGCGTCGTACTTCCCTGGATCTTCCCGAGAACCCTCCCAGGTAGATTTTATCGCTTGCATCTTAGAGAGGATTCACAGACTGGCCCCTGTACACAGTGGGCAAAGACAGAACGAAGCAAGAGGCAGCCACTCCAGACTGGTAGGTGGCAGGGTTAGTAAACAAGGGAACTTACATATATGGCTTTTCTTGGATGGCGAGTAGATCTCCACACCCACCCGCCAGAATCTTAACAGTTTATATCCAGGTCTTAACAGGGTTCAGTCATGTAAACCATCCAGATGGTCTCCACACATTTTCTCTCAAGGCCGCATCCTTGAAAACGGCTCCCACTGTGGGAACGTGGGCAGAATGTACATTCCAAGGACGGGGAGGGGCAAGGAGCCTGCGATTACACAGGTCCTGGTCTCTTTCATGTCCTTTCAATGATCTCCTCCAACAAGGAGGGGAATTAAGGCATTAAAATGTTGTTCTGCCCAAGGTCATACAGTTAGAAAGTGTTCCAAGAAAATGAAGTGCTGTGGAGAGAATGGAAGAAATGATGGCTTTCAACCTCTTTACTCTGCTCTGGAAGGTAAGCTCCAGGAAGGTAGGGATCTTTGCCTTTGTTCAGAGATCTATGCCAGAACCCAGAACAAACTGCTAGAAGAAATGGTCATAAGTAGCTGTTGAATGATTGAACGGATCCCCACTGGCTTTGGCAAGATCTAGGTCATTGTCAACATTTGGTAATAGTCATTAGTGGGGAGTGGGCTGAGGAGAGGATGAAGAGTCAGGAAGTGAGGATGGTGAGTAAGGTCAACCCTCTCGAGGAACTTTGTTCAGAAGGACAGAAGAGAAATTGGATGTTATCTGGAGAGAATGAGAAGGACTTCCCATAGGACCCATTAAGTCTAATTTATGAACCAGTGGGGTGATCCAGTTAAGGTGGAGAAGTGATGCAGGAGAAAAAGGGGGTGCCAGGGTACAATGGGATTCCGTGGCAAGTGAACTTGGTCAGAAGGGACAGAATGAGAGCAGAGAGTACCCGGCGGGAGACCCCAGATGTAAACTATAACGGCGTGTGTATTTTGTTGGTGTCTACTCCTGCAGGAGACACAGACAATAGCCATGACTCCACAAGTCCTGGGGAGAATGTTCAATGTCCCTGGGTTAGAATATGTCATGGAATTCTTCCCTGAAAGTTAAAAGTTTCCTTTAGATCTTTTCCCCAGTAGAAAAAACCCATACAATGTGTCAAGTGCCTCACTGAAACCTCACAATGTTATGAAGTCTGTTTTATACAACCCACTTCAGGATGTGGAATCTGAGAGCTACAACTCTTAAGTTGCTTTCTAAATGTTACATAGCTAAGAGTAACTTCCAGGAACTGAACCCAGTTGGTCTATCTGGGTTCAGGCTTTTCTACTACATCTTGGTCTGTTTCCTTGTTCTTTGTTGGCAGCTCCCTGTACCCAGGGTCCAGCTTAGAGGGAGAGTCCCTTGCGCAGTAGTTTGGCTTCAGACCCTTCTGGCCAGCCTGCTTCTACAGGAAAAAATCCCAGAGATGTTGTATACATTTCCCTGCCAACGTACTGAGATAGAATAAGACAGGTGCAGGAAGTTCTGATATCACAGCGGTGACAATATTTTTGCTTCAGTAAGATGAACTTTCTTTCTCTTTCTACTGAGAATTTTCCAGATATCAGCATTGCATCATTTAAAGTGTGACCTCTCTCAATAGAAAAAAATGAACAAATCGTAGTATGTTCCTTCCTAAAAAAAAAAAAACAACCGAATGACTGCTACATGTAAAAATATGAAGAAATCTCAAAACCAGTATGTGGAGCAAAGGAGGAACGCACAAAAGCATACATAGGGTATGATTCCATTTATATGAAGTTCAAGGACAGGCAAAACAAATCCATGGTGGTAGAAGTCAGAAGAGTGATTGGTACTGACTTGGAAGGGGGCAGCAGTAAATTTTCTGGTGTGTTGGAAATTTTCAATATCTTGATCTCATTCTAGTTTCACAGGGGTTTGCATATGTAAAAATTAATCAGGCTGAGCAATTAAGAATTGTGTGTTTTATAGGTCAATTCAAAGGTACCTTCCCTGACAACACAGTTTTTGGAGAAGGGTGAACATCCAGAAAAAACGTGGGGTGGAGAGTCTTCCAGCAAAGACGTTGGATGGAAGGGCAGGGTAGATCAGGGAACAACCAGCAAGGTCTGCAGCAGAGATGAATGAGAGGGGGTCTCTGCTGGCCACCAGGCCACTCGAGGAGCCTGGGTTCTTCGAACAGGGTTTGGGGGGCTGTCCACGCCCTCAGCTTGGTCACTGGCTAGACCCAGAGGCTGGCTGGGAGAGCTTTTCTTGCTACCCACCCGTCTAAGTTGCTGGGGAAGGAGGTAGGCTTGGTGCTCAGAGCTCGGCAGACATCCTGTCCAGTTAAAATACGTGTCTGTGTTTAACCAGCATTTTTCCTAGGAAGCCGTGGCGCTCGCCCCAAGGGGAAGCCTCAGTTCAGTCCTGTCAAAAGCCTGCACCCAACACACATCCTCTTCCGCACCACCCCCAATCCCCCGCCCCTTCTCACTTGAAGCCCCCGAGGCTGTCGTGGCTGGAGCGTCAGTGGATGTCCTGGTTTCTTCCACCTCTCAGAGCCATTATTTGTGATTTCATTAAAGAGTGTTTTTCACAGAGCATTTCAAACAAAGAGCATTTCAAAGGCTGGACTCATGTCCCATGCAAGGGAGAGAGGAGGGAGTCAAGAGCAGGGGAAGCAGGGAGGCAGAGAGGAAGCAGAAATAGAAGCAAAGGGATGAGAGTGAGAATGAGAGACAGTGAGATGGTGATGTGGGAGGAAGGAAGAAGACGTGGGAGGAGAGAATATTGAGTTTAGAGATGAGATCTGCTTCTCCTTTGCTCTGGTCCTCTCTCCATTCCCCCCTCTAAATTTGGCATCCTCATGTCCGTCAGAGAAGGTTGCTAGGAAGCATGGAAGAAAAAGGGCCAAAGATGGATTGATGGATGGATGGATAAAGAAGATGATGACGTGGTATGTACGTACAATGGAATATTATTCAGCCGGGAGAAAGAAGGAAACCCTGCCATTTGTGATGACATGGATGGACCTTGGGGGCATTCTGCTTAGTGAAATAAGTCAGACAGAGAAAGACAAATGGTGTATGATATCCCTTACATGTGGAATTAAAGAAGCCAAACCCATAGAAACAGAGAGTAGAGTGGTGGTTTCCAGGGCCTGGGAGGCTTGTATAGCATTGTAACGTTCCCTGAATTTTCAACCATATTTATTAAGGTTTCTGGACAAGAAACTCCTTCAGCCTCTTTAGAGGAGAGAATAAGAAGAAAAAGATGCAAACCTCGGATACCCTCACCTTTACAACTCCCAGGGGCTAAGCAATGAACGGCCCAACTTTGCTTAACTTAAAATCTTCTCTCCCAATCGATGTTGACCATCTCCCTGTGACAAATTGTTCACCGATTACCTGCTGTGTACAGAGTTCTGATATGTTTCACTATGCAGAGGTACAAAAGAAATAAAAGAAAGAACAAATACACATAAAACTGTGTATCAGCTATGACAATAAATATAAATAGATGTATTTTTCTACTATAAGGCAAAAACCCTTATAAAAAACTTCTAAGAACTGTCTTAAAAATCCAAGTGATGTTGTTCGTAAGTGTCTTAAATGACAAAGCTGACAAAAGAAAAATCAGCACGCAAACCTCAGACAAAAATTAAAAAGGAAAGCAGAGTTGGCCACGTTACAATCAGGCAAAGTTAGAGTTGTGTAAGATAGTGAAAAGAGTCTGGGCTCTGGACTTGGACCTGAGTTTGTATATTAACTTTGACTGACCATCAACTACCTTACTGAAAAAGCTGAGGTTAAATGATACCTACATTTAAGGGATTGTGATCATTAAAATGAATGATACAGCATATGTATAGAACTCACTAAACATCTGGCTCATGGTAGCTAGCTCAATATAGAGGGTAGTATTCGTTGTTTTTATTATCATTATCTTACAATAGATTTCTGCTCCAAAAAACAAATGCAATAGATCACTGGTGGCTTCAAGATCTAAGTCCTGAAACACATATGAATCCTTAAATGCATGTAGAGCAACAACGAAATGACTGGGTCTGATTTGTTATAGATTTCCCTGATTGCTCTCAAATAGACTAAACCTCACATTGACAAGACCCCATGTGCTATTGGGCCACTGAAACTGACTGTCTAGACAAGGGGCTGAAAGTCAAATCCATACAGCGATCGAGCTGGAAATGAAAATGAGTGGAGCTGCCTGGGTTAGATGCACGCTTTTGACACAGACACACTCTATTTATGTATTAAATGCATAGGATATATTTCAATTCCACAATACCAAACTATTTTGAAATGTGTGGTCCTCTCAGTCTATATTTTGTTTTACTGTGTTTGATAGAGATGAGTATAATAAATAATTAACCTTTTCCTTCATTACCCTGAAAGGAAAATAACCCAAATGCAATGATAAATGTCAAGGAGCATTTGGATTTAGACTCAGAGAGGTGATAGGGAGGAGTGGGGAGTGCAGCAAATCAGAGAGGACAGACATTGTCAGCTCCAACAGAGGGTTGCCAAGTGAGCCTGGCATTGCTGCATTTCCCAGTCTTCCCAAAGTCACAGGAAATTTGGATTTTTATGCAGAATATTCCAATATTTAAATGTTGTAATTTTATTTTTTAAAACAGTATGTGGGCTGGCTTTCTGTGGGCTAAACAAAATACATTTGTGGACATACGACCAGCAAAGGCACCTAATCAAAATCACCTGCCTATGGGGATCATCTCGTCAAAATCACACAGTCATTCATGTATTCCACACATATCCTTTTCCTACTGTGTTCAAAGCACTCCTGCTAGATGCTAGGAGAAGTAGAGTGGAGTGTTTGCAACTATGGGTTTTGGAATCGGACATCTTTCTTTGGAGTCCCAGCTCTGCCACCTTCTAGCTATGGTGCCATTAGGCAATATTCCTAACTCTCAGTTCATCAGTAAAGTGGGGATTATTCCTAACTCTTTAGGTTGTTCTGAGAATTAAATGAGATAATGCATTGATTGTTCACAGTGAACATATATTTTCCGACTGTTCCTAGTGTGGCACAAATAAAGGCTGGCCCTTATGATCACTAACAGCCCTGTGATACAGTCCTGGAATTTTATCCTGCATGTTTATAATCTCCTTCCCTAGCCAGCTTCCTGCCTGCTAGCTTTGGCTAGGGCTCCTTTCCTGATAATGTCCCCTCAGACAGCTACCACCCAAATTAACACAGCTGATGTAGATACAAATGCTTCTTCTCTGGACATTTCAGCCGTCATGTTGAATTATGGGGCTGAAGCTTCATCATGCACGCTGCCTTGTAATAGGATGCTACATTGGGTACCATGAATCACCCAGTCCTGTTAGACCCAATTTATGTCCAGCTGCAGAGCTGTATTTTCATGTGTCATGTCTTGTTATATGAATCCTTACTGAGTGACAGAGACAGTGGCTGCAAAACCCCTAAATTCGGTGTCCTGGACTCTGCTGCCATATCAAGGACCTTCTTTTTTCCCCAGCCCTGTGCATCCATTCTCAGCCTCCCCGAAGACTCTGCCTTATTCCTACTGGAAAGTTCACTTATTGACGCCTCCTGTTTCAGCCTATTTGCCTTTTCTGCTTCAAGGCTTCTTCAAATGCTTGCCCAAGCTGCTCTCTCTCTTTGATAGAGAGTTGATGCTCGCTGCAGTGTAGACTGGAGATACCGTTACATCCTCTTGAGTCCTCTTTGCTGCCCTGTGTATTTTTCCCTCTACTCTTATTCAGTTCTGAGGACTTCTAAGACTCTGCTCGTTTTTGTATTTCTCATCATTGGGGATAAGTATCATTTTTGTACTCGATGTAGAGAAAAGTCTAAAATCTCTGGGGTCAGATGAGCGTGCATTTGAGAGTCACCTACCTGCCAGCGATTTGACTTTTAGCTACTTCCTCTGCGCCTTGAGTGAAGATTCATCATCTGTTAAATGAGGTTGTTAATGATAACCGATTCATACCGTTGTGAAGATTGAGTAGACAATGAGATTGGCCATCACCATTTCTGGCACAAATTAGCACTCAACAAATGTTTGCTCCTTCATTATATGGTAAAAAAAAAGCTTACTAATTTATAGGGAAAAAAGCTATTAACATCATGCCGCGGGATTTTAACTCTGGAGGGTAAAGACTGTGTCTTAATCATTTCTGACCCTGCAGGGCGGTCACAGTGCCGAAAGTGTAAAGGAAAGAGAAGAACATTTTGCGGGGAGGGGGGAGGCACTGCCAAAGATGGGAGCCCACGATGCAAGTTCCTTGTTTCCTGAAGTGAAGAGAGCTCTCCAACCCTCCCACCAGCATCCACGACCTTCCCTCCAAATCTGGTTTTGGTCCCCCTGTAACACTTAGAGAGAAATCTAACCACCTGGAGGGCTTGTTCACACACAGATTAATGGGTCCCGTCTTCCACAGTTCTGGATTCAGTAGGTTTCTAGGGGTCTAATAATTTGCATGTCTAACAAGTTCCCAGATGCTGCTGCTGCTGGTCTGAGGACCACATTTTGAGAAACACCGACTTTTTTTTATTACCACTCCAGTCTACCTCAGTGGTTCTCAGCCGGTGGTGGTGGTGGGGGGGTCTATTTCGCACTTCTCAGGGGATGTTTGGCAATATCTGGAGACGTTTTTGGTTGTTACAACTGGTCTAGCGTGGGTGCTCCCAGCATCTAGTGGATAGAGGCCGGGGATGCTGTAAAACATTCTACCGTGCACAGAGAATTGTGTGGTCCGAAATGTCGATTGTGTCCAGGTTGAGAAGCCCTGCCCTTCCTCCCCCCATCCCAGGAAGTATTCAGAAGGATGACATCGGTCTGTCCACCCGGAAGTCAGCAGGCCCCACATGCTGCCTTTCCCCTACCCTCCTGCTTCACAGAAACAGCCTAAGGGTCTCAGTCCACCCCAGGGCCAGAACTGTCTGATCACATCTCTACCCTGCCTACAGTCCTCTCATGGTTCCTCACAGCCCTTTTCAAAAAAGGCTGAGACCCTCCCTGTGCCTGCAGGGCCCACTTGTCTCCCAGCTTCCTGTGCTCCATCCATCCCTCCCTAACTCCTGCCCCCCGCCACCCCGACTCTACCCTCCAGCCACTCAGATTCTGACAGTGTGAAGCTCTCTCTCACCCTGGACCTTAGCTCATCTGATCCATTGGTCAGGAATGTTTTTCCTTATCTCTTGCTATATTAGTCTGCTAGGGCTACCATATTAAAGCACCACAAACTGAGTGGCTTAAACAACAGAAATTGATTTTCTTATAATTCGGGAGGCTAGGAGTCCAAGATCAAGGTGTCGGCAAGGTTGGTTTCTTCTGAGGCCCCTCTCCTTGGCTGGCAGATGGATGTCTTCTCACTGTGTCCTCACATGGTCTTCCTTCTGTGTGTGTCTGTGTCTTAATCTCCCCTTCTTATAAGGATGCCAGTCAGATTAGGGACCACCCTAATAACTTCATTTATTTATTTATTTAAACATCTTGATTGGGGTATAATTGCTTTACAATGTTGTGTTAGTTTCTGCTGTATAACAAAGTGAAACAGCTATATATGTATATATATATCCCCATATCCCCTCCCTCTTGCGTCTCCCTCCCACCCTCCCTAACCCACCCCTCTAGGTGGACACAAAGCACCGAGCTGATCTCCCTGTGCTATGCGGCTGCTTCCCACTAGCTATCTGTTTTACATTTGGTAGTGTATATATGTCCATGCCTCTCTCTCACTTCATCCCAGCTTACCCTTCCCCCTTCACCATCCTCAAGTCCATTCTCTATGTCTGCGTCTTTATGCCTCTCCTGCCCCTAGGTTCATCAGAACCTGTTTTTCTTTTTTGTTGCTGTTTAGAATCCATATATATGCGTTAACATATGGTATTTGTTTTTCTCTTTCTGACTTACTGCAGTCTGTATGACAGACTCTAGATCCAACCACCTCACTACAAATAACTCAATTTCATTTCTTTTTACGGCTGAGTAATATTCCATTGTATATGTGTGCCACATCTTCTTTATCATCTGTCGATGGACACTTAGGTTGCTTCCATGTTCTGGCTATTGTAAATAGTGCTGCAATGAACATTGTGGTACATGACTCTGAATTATGGTTTTCTCAGGGTATATGCCCAGTAATGGGATTGCTGGGTCATATGGTAGGTCTATTTTTAGTTTTTTAAGGAACCTTCATACTGTTCTCCATAGTGCCTGTATCAATTTACATTCCCACTGACAGGGCAAGAGGGTTCCCTTTTCTCCACACCCTCTTCAGCATTAAGTGTTTGTAGATTTTTTGATGGTGGCCATTCTGACGAGTGTGAGGTGATACCTCACTGTAGTTTTGATTTGCATTTCTCTAATGATTAGTGATGTTGAGCATCCTTTCATGTGTTTGTTGGCAATCTGAATATCTTCTTTGGAGAAATGTCTATTTAGGTCTTCTGCCCATTTTTGGATTGGCTTGTTTGGTTTTTGATATTGAGCTTCTTCTATATTTTGAAGATTAATCCTTTGTCAGTTGCTTCGTTTGCAAATATTTCCTCCCATTCTGAGGATTGTCTTTTCATCTTGTTTATGGTCTCCTTTGCTGTGCAAAAGCTTTTAAGTTTCATTAGGTCCCATTTGTTTATTTTTGTTTTTATTTCCATTTCTCTAGGAGGTGGGGCAGAAGGATCTTGCTGTGATTTATGTCATAGAGTGTTCTCCCTATGTTTTCCTCTAAGAGTTTTTTAGTGCCTGGCCCTATATTTAGGTCTCTAATCCATTTTGAGTTTATTTTTGTGTATGGTGTTAGGGAGTGTTCTAATTTCATTCTTTTACATGTAGCTGTCCAGTTTTCCCAGCACCACTTATTGAAGAGGCTGTCTTTTCTCCATTGTATATTCTTGCCTCCTTTATCAAAGATAAGGTGACCATATGTGTGTGGGTTTATCTCTGGGCTTTCTATCCTGTTCCATTGATCTATCTTTCTGTTTTAGTGTCATTACCATACTGTCTTGATTACTGTAGCTTTGTCTGAAGTCAGGGAGCCTGATTCCTCCAGCTCCATTTTTCTTTCTCAAGATTGCTTTGGCTATTTGGGGTCTTTTGTGTTTCCATACAAATTGTGAAATTTTTTGTTCTGGTTCTGTGAAAAATGCCATTGGTAGTTTGATAGGGATTGCATTGAATTGGTAGATTGCTTTGGTTAGTATAGTTATTTTCACAATGTTGATTCTTCCAATCCAAGAACATGGTATATCTCTCCATCTGTTTGTATTGTCTTTAATTTCTTTCATCAGTGTATTATAGTTTTCTGCACACAGGTTTTTTGTCTCCTTAGGTAGGTTTATTCCTAGGTATTTTATTATTTTATTGCAATGGTTAATGGGAGTGTTTCCTTAATTTCTCTTTCAGATTTTTCATCATTAGTGTATAGGACTGCCAGAGATTTCTGTGCACGAATTTTGTATCCTGCTACTCTACCAAATTCATTGATTAGCTCTAGTAGTTTTCTGGTAGCGTCTTTAGGATTCTCTATGTATAGTATCATGTCATCTACAAACAGTGACAGTTTTACTTCTTCTTTTCTCATTTGGATTCCTTTTATTTCTTTTTCTTCTTTGATTGCTGTGGCTAAAACTTCCAAAACTATATTGAATAATAGTGGTGAGAGAAGGCACCTTGTCTTGTTCCTGATCTTAGTGGAAATGCTTTCAGTTTTTCACCATTGAGAACGATGTTGACTGTGGGTTTGTCATATATGGCCTTTATTATGTTGAGGTAGGTTCCCTCTATGCCTACTTTCTGGAGAGTTTTTATCATAAATGGGTGTTGAATTTTGTCGAAAGCTTTTTCTGCATCTATTGAGATTATCATTTGGTTTTTCTCCTTCAATTTTCAATATGGTGTATAACATTGATTGATTTGTGTATATTGAAGAACGCTTGCATTCCTGGGATAAACCCCACTTGATCATGGTGTAGGATCCTTTTAATGTGCTGTTGGATTTTATGTGCTAGTATTTTGTTGAGGATTTTTGCATCTATGTTCATCCGTGATATTGGCCTGTAGTTTTCTTTTTTTGTGACATCTTTGTCTGGTTTCGGTGTCAGGGTGATGGTGGCCTCTTGGAAACTAGCAAAACCGGTGACCTATCCTTTTTCAAATAGGAATGGGAAATCATTTAGGGCCACTCACTCTGATCAGAGAGCAGCAGAACAGACAAATCATCATCCACTCAGGACTGAGGCCGACTCTCACTTGCCAGGATCTCAGACATCTAAATCTTCATAAGCAGCTTTCAAAGGGTTCACTACGTTTATTTTACTCAAGGCAAAGATGGAACTTGACTTGGGGAGAATTTGTTGAAATAAATTGGAGTTTAAAAGACGCAGTTGAGATTTCTCTCATTGTTGGATCAATCTGGATGTGGGCACCAATACCGTACTCTCCCCTATATCCGTACTAAAGAAGGAGATTGGCCTTAGATTCTTTTAGCTTCTGGAACGCACACCATACTTGGCTTCAAGCCAGGCTCACTCCACATTACAATACTCTCTCCAGTTTCTTCCCAGAGTTGCCACTTCTAGTATTATAATACATAGCCGGGGGTCCCCCACAAAATAGATGCTAGTTTCCACCTTTCCAGGACCTCCTGACTTCAAGGAAGACAGAGTTTCCTCCTTCATCCCATCTTTTAGGCCCTGTTATTTTACCTGCATCTGAAGTGCCCTTATTTGTCCATTCAGACATATTTACGGTGTCTTTTTTTGTGCCTGGAACTGATGTAGATTCCGGGGATGGATAGAATGGAGGACCAATTAGACAAGCTCCCTGTTCTCCTGGAGCTCGGGCTTTGCATTATAAAAAATCATACAATAGAGGGACTTCAGAGAACAAAGAAGGGAAATTTAGGCCCCAGTCAAGACAGCTTTAACATAGTAAATAAGAAGAAAAGCTCAGGTACTAAAACATATTTTACAGCACTCAGCTGGGAAAGCAAAGAGGAAAAAGAAGAATCAATTATGGAAATAAAGGGATTAGTTCTTGAGAAGCATAGAGATGCTTGTTAGAACACAAAGACAGAGGGAGAGGGAGGTGAGTTGTTTTTATTATTTTATTTATTTTTTTGTCCTTTACCTTAGGTCACTTCAGTTGCGTTTGAATATTAAGCCTCTTTCTGGTTAATGATATTGCAGCTCTCAATGGCTGATTTTCATACTGAGGAAGGTGGTAGAGCAGGGTGGGCAGGAAAGATCGAATCTGGCCTCGCCACTTGCCAACCCTGTGACTTTGACAATTTCCCTCGCTTCTGTATACCTTGATTTTCTCATCTGCATGTATTTCACAAAAAGAGATCCTTTAAAAAGAATAACCTACCACACCTGGCGGCTGTGAAGGACTGAATTAGAAAATGCATATGAAATGCGACAGAGTGGTTGCCAAGCGCTGTGAGAGATGATTTTCACAAGTTGTAAATGAACTGTTTACTAATGACAGCTCTCCTGTTGGGTAGTTTTGTTTGCCAGGCTTGGATACACAGGGCCCTAATTTGTTTTCCCTGCAGGGCCCGAGTAGCACCTTCCATTTAGTTTCTCACCTTGACTCTGGAATTTGAGATGGGCAGCTCCTTCTCTGTGGCTTTTCTGTGCTTTATTTATCCAACAGATATTGGTGGAGTGCCTCTTCCTGGGAATGAACTAAAGAAACAAATCTCTGTCTTCTTAGGGCTTAAATTCTAGTGACAGAGAACATGAAAGGCACAAAAACTAAGGTCAGGAGGTGTTAAACGTTATGAAAGACACACAAAGTGTTATTAACCAGTAATTGTTGGACATCTGTTAGACGCATCAAGGGCTATGGAGGCTGAGGCTGCAGCCACTGATGAAAATGGAAGTGGCCATTACAAGCCGGACTAATGCTGTAATACAAGGGAATGCGTAATCTTTGTCTGGAAAATTGAAACTATCACAGCCTAGAAATTACCACAGGTGCGCTGATCAACCAGGACACAAGCAAAAGGTGAGGACTTTGTCCCAAACTCCTGTAAATTCTATCCTCTAATCCTCAGATACGTTTACTACCTTTGTTCTAAACCGGAGATGCAAATTTGCAAGAAGGAGAAGAAGGAAGGAAGGAGGGGGAGGCTGCAGCTAGAATGGATATAACGGAGTAAAACTGGCCTTGATCTTTCTAAAAGGCCAATGTGGGATTTTAGTTTCTTCTCTAAGCGGGAAACGGAGACGGTGTTTGCCCCAAATAATTTGAGAATACTGCTTCTTCGTTTAATTAGGAAATTCCTCCAGAAGTGTTTTCACTGAAAAATTCAGTTAAATATAATTAAAAAGCTAGGGAAATCCCAACAGAAGAGGAAACTCAAGGCTTTGGAGTGGAGGGAGCTTCTCAATGCCCTGGGAAGGCTCCCGAGGGACCTCTCCATTTTCTTCCTCTAGGAAGCTCTGCTCTACAGCGACAGTCCTCTCCCAGCCAGCTGCAGAGACCAAAGGCCGCTGACAAAACAGCACGTTCCAGGGTGGTCAGTCTTGCTGGACATTTTTTTTTTTTTTTTGGCGGTACGCGGGCCTCTCACTGTTGTGGCCTCTCCCGTTGCGGAGCACAGGCTCCGGACGCGCGGGCTCAGCGGCCATGGCTCACGGGCCCAGCCGCTCCGCGGCATGTGGGATCTTCCCGGACCGGGGCACGAACCCGTGTCCCCTGCATGAGCAGGCGGACTCTCAACCACTGCGCCACCAGGGAAGCCCTGCTGGACATTTTGATCAGCCCTGGGAAGAGGGGCCCCAGCAGTGCCCTGCCCTGGTGCAGACAGCTGACCTTTCTCTCCACCATCTTTGTAGCCCTTGGCAAGTACAAAACGGTGCTGCCCTAGCAGACAGTGAGCTGTGAAACACCTTCAGAGTCAGAAAAACATGGGCTTGATCAGCTCCTCCACCAATTATCAGTGGTGTGGCCTTGGACAGTGAACTTAACCTCTCTATGATGTTTTCCTTTCTGTACAATAAGGGTGTGTCCATAGAGCTTAACCACTAGTATGTGTGTTAATTATCTGGCACATGATAAGTGATCAGTAAATGATCTCCAGGACCTTTATTATTGACCTCAGATCATGAAAGTCCACACAGAGCCTGTGGGTCCTGAAAGCAGAGAGGGATTCCCAGCTTGGTTGAGGATGGAAATGTGATTAAAGTGAGAAGAAGAGAAGATGTGGGAGTTTGGGATTCCAGTCTCTCTGTCCCTCTGCCTACCTGGGCTCCCTCTCAAAAGTCATTTTAGCCCGTGTCCACCTGTTCTCATATGTGAAATGAAGACTCAGATAAACAGAACTAATCTTTCCCCTCCTTCTCTGAGATTGTCGTCTGACACTCACTGGCGCCATAGGAAACACCTTGAAGTTCAATTAGAACAATGACCTTCGGAGCAGTACTTTTCACCCTGTGGGGGGGATTTTCACACACATCATCATCTATCATGATGATGACTTGATCATGACAAACATTTTTTGAGATCTCATTTTCCAGTTGGGTAACCAAGGTCCAGAGCTACAAAGGGACTTGTGCCAGACCGCAGAGAGAGGGAGACTCAGGCTTGAATCCGGTTCTCACAGCCAAGGTGTGAAGTCAAAATCCCACATGGATTCTCCTCCACAGAACCTGCAGCGTGCCCAACTCATAGTAGGTCCAGACCCACACCGAAACTCAGTGAGTTAATATCCATGAAGGGCTGTCGAGGGCAAACTCCAGAAACATGGAGGAAAGCCATCAAACAATGTTATGGAACCTACTTTGTGGTTCTGAGGCCAGGAGAGAGCGCACCGTGTGGGTGGGTCAGTGCTCATGGGGCTGGTCTGCTCTTCCTCAGTGCAGTTTCCATACTTTGAGAAGCTGCCCGTCCTATGTCTTCCTTCTATGCCTTTTGCTTTGATTAACCGCAACTCTCATGATTTATATTGCCTAATTACCTTCCAAATGGGTTATTCCTGGGTGGCAACCTTATAAGGGGAGGTTTGTGGGTCTCTGAAGTGTCTTAAGTATGATATTGCAAAGCTCCAACTAAACAAGGCATGATCTCCTGATAGCACAAGGCAGATACAGGAAGGGTATTGCAAGTCCTCTAGAGCAGCTCTGTTCCATAGAACTTGCTGGATGATGGAAATGTTCCACATCTATACTACCTGATACAGTAGTTACTGGTCACATGCGGCCATGGAACACTTTGTGACTGGTGCAACTTGGAACTGAATTTTAAATTTTATTTAATTAACGTTTATATGTAAATAGCCCCACATGTCTGGTGGCTACCATATTGGACATCGTAGCTCTAGAGTAATCCAAAGATTAATTTTGCAGAATGAGATTCGAATCCTAGGTCTACCACTCTCTGCCTGCATCACCTTGGATGTGCCAGTTGGAGCTTCGGTTTTCTCATCTATTAGGTAGGCTTAGTACGTTGTCTTCCTTGCAACTCTGCTGATAGTTAATAATATGTTGTATATTAAGTGTCTAGAAGAGTGCTTGGCACAGAAAATGAAAGCCAATTCGGTGAGAGCTATTAATATTACACTTACAATTGTGTGAATGGGACTTGAGTAGCATCTTTTCCTTCGTGTTAGTGCTATGGGTGGAAGAAGGAATCCAGGACCATTTACTTGGGATTTACCCATCTAATGTTTCTATGGAGATGATGGAGTGAGGCTGTGAAGACAGCTTACAGCAGAAACTTTCACCTACTTAGAATACATGTTACAGTGTATTGAAGGCCAGGAATCTTCTGTGGCCGTGAATGCACCTTAGCAATGTTCTGAGGGGCCATCAGCTCTGCTCACATATCCCTGATCAGGTTTTGTGCCGGGTCATATAGCACCCTGATTGCACGTTGCAGATCAGGGTCTCCATGCCCTTCCTCTGCCTGGAATGTTATCTTGCACCGTACACAGCACCCTCTCGTCTGCCTTACCAATTTCTTCTTCTCTTGGACCTTCTTAAAGAGTCAGTTCAAACACTGCTCCCCTTGGAAGTCTTCATCTATTTCTTCTCTGTGCCCCTTCCCTTGAACAAGTGTTTGTTGCAGCACCTGTGGACGTCTGCATGCCCAACTTCCTGTTAGAGGATCATATCTTTCAATCTCTTTCAATCTCTGAACCTAGTATAGAACCTGGTATGTAATAGGATCTAAGTAAATATTTGACAAGACAATCATGATGACAATAGCGAAGATGATGGTGATGATGATGGTGATGATGATATAGTGATGATGGCAAACATTTATAGACTGGTTGCCGTATTCTAGGCACTGTTACAAATGCTTTAATAGCATTCATTTAATCCTCACAACTCTAAGTAGTAGCTACTATTTTTGTCTCCATTTTACATGTAAGTAGAATGAATATCAGGGAGTTTGAATAATTTTTCTAAGGTTGACCAAGCTTAGAAGTGGATTTCTTACTGAGGTGGCTACACGTGCAGGGTGCTAAAGCACCTACTCTCCCAGGAGATCTGGCCCCTCGCATCTTCTCCCTGTGGACCCCACCATGAGAATGAAAGTCACCCCGCCTCCTGTTGATTCGGGAGCCAAGGGACAAAGACCCCTGCATTTCAGCAAAAAATTGCCAAGCTTCGGAAATAGCCTGCTTGGCTCCCAAGGGCGGGAGCATGTCCCCACGTCCCTTCCCAATTCCCAGGCACTTATCACTCGGACAGCTGCATTGGAATGATTTACAACCACGTCAACTACTTGGTGCTTTCCAGCAAGAAGCTGAAAAATGGCACATACTGTGGAATACCAAGTGCAGAAACCTCTCACGGAGAGCAGCCCCTGGTGGCTTTCTGCAGACATGCCTGCCTTTGCCCCCAACCCCACACACCCTGTTTACTGACTCACCTGGCCCCGTGGCAGTTCTGCCTCGACTTAGCTCTAAGCAGCAGGGAGGAAAGACATCGAGATCAAGGCTGAGTGGGGTGAAACGTATACCTCGGTGGATTTTGTGTGTGGTGAAAGCTCCCCATGCCTCACGGAGCTTCAGGGTTTGTTCCTTCACATTCTCCTTCTTGACTATAAGAAATTGATTCATTTAACAAATATTTATTGTTCTCCCTTCATGTGCTACATGCTGAGGACACTGGGTTGAAAAAAATACCCACCGTCCACCTAGTCTAGTTGGGGGGTGCAGGGGATAGAAGTAAATATTTGCTGTGCTGTGTGATAAATGTCGTGACAGAATTGAGCCTCGGGTGCTATGGGGGTCAAGAGAGGGGGTCTCACCGTGCTTGGGAAAATCTGGGAAGCCGTCACAAAGGAGGGGACGTCTGGGCAGTGCCTCTAAAGCTCACAAGACTGAGAAGGCTGGGAGGGATGCCCAGGCAGAGGGGACAGCTTTTGAAAAGGCATGGGGGCATGAAAGGATGCTGTGATAACAGGCTGTGGTACCCAGTTACTTAATCAAACACTAATCTAGGAGTTGCCCTGAAGGTATGGTGTAGATGTGGTTAACACAATCAGTTGATTTTAAAGAAAGGGGATTACCCTCAATAAGGTGGGTGGGCTTCATTCAATGAGTTGTAAGGGCTTGGGAGAGAGACTGAGGTTTCCTGAAGAAGAAATTCTGCCTCAAGTTTGCGGCATCAGCTCCCGCTTGAGTTTCCAGCCTCCCAGCCTGCCCCATAGATTTCACATTTACCAGCCCCCCACACATCAAGCCAATTCCTTGAAATAAATCTCTTAATACGTATATGTATATCTCTATCTCTAGCTTGGCTCTGTTTCTCTGTAGAACACTGACTGCCACAGATGCCATAAGTGTAGAGATTAGTTTATGCTTCCATGCGGCTGGAGGTTGGGGAATCTGGCTGGCTGTGGAAGAAGATGAAGCTTGTGGAGGAGAAGGAAAGAGACTTAACTTTTTCATGAGGACGATGGGGAGCCATGGAAGGAGTGGGTGTGAGGCAGCTTCAGGTATGTGTCTCAGAAAGATCATCCTGGTGGCTAAGTGGAGGATGGCCCTGTCACCCCCTCCGTGTGTCCTGTGCCTCTCCTGCCTCCATCCTCTTCTCATGAGATATCCCAAGGAGGCCGATCATCTCTGACAGTTAGCATCGCTAACAGAAGTAATTGTGAGGGTGGTTCCTGATTCACACAGACCAGGTCTGAAGACCAGCTCTGCCACTCACCGCATTGCAACTTGGATGGGGCTCCTAAACTCTCTAGGCCTCAGGCCCTTCATCTGTAAACAGGGGTACAGCAGTCCTGACCTCTAGGTCATGGCAAGGATGAAATAAGACAAAGCCTGCAGGGTTGTGCTGGTGATCTTTTCACCCCGCTCAACCCTCTCTGTGCTCCAAGAGCGGAAACCCCTCCAACTGCATCACCCTTCGCTCCGTTGCCCTCTGGTTTTCAGTGGGTTTGGCCCTCAGGAGCCACGGCAGAAACTGGAAAGTGCGTTTGTTCCCCTGGTCCCTTCCCGCAGCCTTGGGAGTTTCCAGATTAAAAAGCTGTGCTTCTGCTGGGCAGCCCTTTCCCACAGCCACAGCTGCTCCCTGAGCTCCTGGAGCCCGTCCTTCTCCTGACCCTGGAGGCTGAATAGTTTATGGTTTCGCACTCTTGCCAACTCTGGGGTACTTCACCATACCCCGTAACCTGACCCCATCTTTGTAACTATACGCCTCATTAAACTCTCGTCGATTACCTCTTTGTTGTGTGCCCACCACACAGTACGAATCCAATACGTGGTCTTCATGGTTAGCTATTATCACCATATTGTTATTATACTGATTACGATAAAACTGAGATACCAAGAGACCATATTAACTTGTTAAGGTCATACAAATAAATTTAATTTAGCAAGAACCCTGGGTGTGCTAGCTGCTTTACACCCACAGCAACCCTCAGCAATCATTACTATTCTCAGCTCCATCCATAGGCGAGAAAACTGAGGCCCAGAAAGGTTAAGACACTAGCCTGAATGAGCACAGCTAGTAAAGGGCAGATCCTGGATTCAGACCCAGAACTTTGAGACTTACCCTGTCCTATGGTGATGCCACCATTTTTTTTTTTTCCTGCCTGACCCTAAAATCCCACCACTGGTGTCCTGTCCTATGTTCTTGCTGCAAGAGTCAAGGCATCCCCGTCTCTTGTGACAGCCGCCTTGTCTGAGGAGATAAAATCAGACTGTGAGTTCATCTGTCTATGAAAGCCAAGAGGGGCTGGGACCTGAAGATGGGTGAATTTCCGCCACATGTGTAATTTATTGCCAGAAGCACCCCCTGGAATCACATCAGAACATGGTCTCCAGATCTCGCCCATCTGCCCTCAATCATTCTGGACTCTGGGGAGGATGTATCAGGCAGTCAGATGTGTCAGCTCCCCAGGATCGGGGCTCGCAGGGTCCACCCCAGCCCCACTGGATTGCTGACAGCCCCAGCTGACAGCCTCGGGTACCGGGCTTCTCAAGCAGAAGAGTTTGGGTCAGGGCGGTGCTGTCATCAATTATGGCCCACGGCCGGGCAGCTAGTCATCCATCATGCCTTCGCAAGCCTGCTGGAACTGAATCATCGAGACCCTGCAGCCTATTCTTCTAGCTTAGGGTCTGAGATCTCATGGTCAGAATTAAAAGACATCTGTTCTACCCTCTGTTTTGAAATTTCTTTGTATCTAAATTGTTGGTATTTCTTGGGCTGTAGCTTTGTAAGTGTTTAATGTCGGAATAATGGGACTTTGGGGTTCAGAAAGTCCTTTAGTTTCATTTCAATTTCTTTTGCTTCTATTACATCTAGGGAAAAATTAACTTAACTTTGCATTTCAAAAAGTCAGGATACAATGATCCTGATTTTTATCATTTTCTTTCTATCTGTTGATCTCCCATCTATTAGTACATGACCTTAGAAAGATGTCTGGAGTGACCTTCATCAAATGTGAACTATGGTTATTTCTGTATGGTGGGATTTGGGGTAAGTTTGCCATTCTTCCTTTGTACTTTCCCACAAAGACACTTATAATTTTCTTAAGAGAGAAGGAGGTATATAGAAGCTCAGAACTAAAGAGAGGACCCTGAAGATTTTCACATCCAGATGAAGAAACAGAGGATCAGAGGGGGCAATGGATTTATCTCAGGTCACACAGTAATTTGATTGTTGAAGCAAGACCAGAATCAAGACATAGATCTCAGAATAGGTTTTTCCCCAATATTCATTCATTCATCAAAAATTTAGCAAACGCGTACTTGGAAATAAGATGAATCCAATGCAGTCTCTGCCTTCAAGCAGACAGAGAGGGGAATCAAGGCTGATATTGTAATCAATGAACTTATGGAGGAGAGAAAACACAGGGTCTGTGAGAGCACAGAGGAGGCAGGACAAAGCCAAGGCAGGGGAGGAGAGAGAGCTTCCAGGAAGCCCCCTGGAGGAGAAGGTATTAGCAACGGTTGGTTAGATACAGAGCAGGCAGGGAGCAGGTCTCAGGCAAGAGAACAGCATGAGCTCATCCGTGAATGCAGGAGAAAACCGGAGCCATTTGTCTGCTAATGACTTGTTACCACGTGGTTAAAACACAGGTGAGGTGTAGGGGTGGGGCTAGAAGAGGCATCGTGCTGGAGGGGTTGACAGGGGCAAGTCACAGTCCCCTAGAATCTGCTTGGAAAGCCCATGAGAATACAGCTTTGATCTTTTTTATTCACTGCAGCATCCCAAGCACCTATGAGAGATGCTCAGTAGATGTTTGTTACATAAGTGCTCAGCTAAGATGACACCCCCTCCAGGAAGCCTTCTCCAACTCCCCCCCCACCCCAGTGCTGAAATTAACCTCTCCCTTATTTCTATTTCATAGACCTTTGCCCATTTATAATAATGTGTCTGGTAGAAGAGATCATTTTTTTCCATGTCAGTCTCCCTCCATCTGACCATAGGCTCTAGAAAGAAAGGCAGCACTGACTCCACTCTGCATCCCTCCAGAGCATCTGGCACGCAGGAGGTACTCAATAGAGGTCTGATTAAAAGACATCTATTAGGCTCCCCTTATTCCAAGTCTTCCCTCCCAATTTATTTGAAGCCTTTCACTACACCTGGACACAGTATCTAAAATTCTAAACACCTAAAGGGCTCACTAGTGTCTGCAGGAAGGATCCTGTTGGGATGGAGAGGACTGTAGTGGATATCTATTGGTTGCCCTTGTTCAGGAATCCTTCCCCCTTCTTTTGGTTACAAACACTTTTGTTTTCCTTTGGTGAGCTACTAACTGAATGCAATTTCCGTGGGAATGTCTCTGTCAAGGTGACTCATCCAACCCTCAAATAGTAACATTTTGCAAGAACATATATAGGGAAATGATATCCATTGACTGCACTGGAATGCTTGTCCATGGGAAAGGGGAATTGAAATGGTGAGTGGGATTCAAGTGGAATATGGAATAAAACAGAAGAGAAAAGTTGACATTGTTGCATCTTTTACCAAAAGGCATTAGGGAAGGGAGTTGACTTTAAAAGGATACGATGGCAGGACCTGTAGAAGCAGGTGGAATCTGATCAAGGACAAACTTTAGCATCATCCAGGGATCAATGGGGCAGCACCTTGCTTCCTAGAGGGTCTATGGACGTGTCTTCCACGAGTAAGAGGCTGTTTTCTGAAAGCCTGTGAAGGACTGACCGAAGTAGTTCACTGCAATCTGTGTCTCCTCGGTACTACATGTTCTGACGTCAGGGACTTACCACCAGTCACACTGTTGGGACCAGGAGAGAGACATCTTCCTACTTTGGTTCCATGAGTTACTATTTCTCAGAACAGAAGGATCAGAAGTCATTAGCAGGAAGCCACTACACTAATATGCATTATTGGGTATTACTAATTAGTTCAGGTCAACTTATGATAAATTATATATAGTTTTAATTTCTTAATCTTTTAAAAGTCCTGAATAAAAGAATGTGGGGACTTCCCTGGTGGTCCAGTGGTTAAGACTCCAAGCTCCCAATGCACGGGGCATGGGTTTGTTCCCTGGTCGGGGAACTAAGGTCATGCATGGTGCAGCCAGAAAAAAATTGTAAGTATTCGTATAGATGAGTGGTTGGAGGAGTGAGAAGTCCTTAATAAATACTGTGGTCGAGATTCTGTGGTTCTCCAGCAATTCCACTCCTACGTATCTGCCCAAGAGAAATGAAAATATATTCCATATGGATTTGGGCTTGCACACAAGTTACTGAGCAACCTTATCCACAACACCGAAATACTAGAAACAGCCCCTAAGTCCATCAACCATTGAACAGATACACTCTGTTATAGCCATAAAATGTGATACTACTTAGCAATAAAAAGGAACAAACTACTGATACACAGACACATAGTTGAATCTGGAAAGCACTCTGCTGAGATAAAGAATCCAAACACAAAAGAGCACATAGTACATGATTCCATTTATATGAAATTCTATACAAGACAAATATGCTCTGCAGTGACAGAAAGCAGATGAATAGTTGACTGAGGCTGGGGGAGGAGGATTGAATGGGAAGGCATACAAGGAAACAACTGAGTGTGATGGAAACTTTCTGTATCTTGATAGTACAGGTATATACATTTGACAAAAGTTCACGAACAATACACTTAAAATGTGAGCATTCTATTTAATGTTAATTATAACTCAATAAAGTCGATTAAAAAGTTGCTGGGGGCTTCCCTGGTGGCGCAGTGGTTGAGAGTCTGCCTGCCGATGCAGGGGACG
The DNA here is from genome assembly GCF_963455315.2 of Globicephala melas. Taxonomy (NCBI): domain Eukaryota; kingdom Metazoa; phylum Chordata; class Mammalia; order Artiodactyla; family Delphinidae; genus Globicephala; species Globicephala melas. The sequence continues at coordinate 30,095,616 of NC_083328.1, read as the reverse complement.
TGGGGTCGTGCCCCGGTCCGGGAAGATCCCATAGGCCGCGGAGCGGCTAGGCCCATGAGCCATGGCCGCTGAGCCTGTGCGTCCGGAGCCTGTGCTCCGCAACGGGAGAGGCCACAACAGTGAGAGGCCCGCGTACCACAAAAAAAAAAAAAAAAGTTGCTGGGATATTAAGTGAATAGAACAGATGACAATATCCCTCTATTAGGGTGCTAGAACAGCAAGCACTATTCCTCTCTCAGTGGGTTACACTACTTTAAATGATGCTCTTCCTTTTATTACAGGCTGCTTGAAAAGATCTAATGAAATAGCATATTGAAAATAATAACAACAATACAAATAATTATAATGAGAAGGAGGAGAATGGACAGGGCATTTACTGAAGATTTAATATGGACTAGGACCTCCAACAACTCTACAAGGTATGTACTATTATTAACCTCATTTTACAGATAAGAAAATTGAGGCACTGAGAATTTAAGTGACTTAAGATCACAAAGAAAGTAATAGAGCTAGGGTTCAATCCCAGATAATCTGAGGACAGAGGCACACTTTTAAGCTCTAACCTTTACAGGCTACAGGGCTCTGTATGAGCTGTAAAATGTATAACTGTCTTAAATGTCTTTACCCAGAAGAAAAATGAAGAATAGAAAATTCACGCATTAAGGCAAGCAAGGAATATGGGGACCCTCATACCTTACAGGTAACAGCTATCTCTATACTTAGTCACACAGTCCTTCATATGTTGAGAATGAACAAGAGTAACTTCTATTTTTTTCTAACCTTCTTTAAGGTTAGAAATTCTCTTATTTATTTTAAATCTTATTTACTTATCTTATTTAAGTAAATAATCTCTTATTTACTTTAAATCTGCCACCAAAGTTACCATAAAACCAATTAACAAAAGAGATCAACAGTGGGGCCATGAGTAATGGCTGTCTTTCTCTCATGGTGCACAAGGGTAGACAAGATAAATGAGATTGAAGGATGACTCTGATTATCTGGACAAAAGCATGAATAATTATGTGGCCATCAACAGCCCCTGAGCTCCGCATTCATTGGAAAGTCAATTCTCGGTACTAACACAGTAGATCTGTGCAGCCAGTGTGGCCAGGCTGGTCTCGAGCCTGGAGGTGCCCATCTTCTCCTCTGAGGCCAGGGAACTTATGGCATTTCCATGTTGTACCTGGTATGGCATGGAGTGAGCACAGAGGGCAGAGAGGAATGCCCAAGGGCATGGGATGTGTCATTGGCTAAGGACTGAGCCCCCTTCAGCTTCATCCACTGACACTCAGCTCATCAATTATCCCTGAAAGGAGCTGTTGGAAGAAAAGCCCATCATGGAAATTGGAGCTGGGTCAAACATGTAAAGTTTGGTCATATGTAGTGGTTATAAAGTTCCGGAGCCAGACTGCCCACATTCAAGTCCTGACTTGGTCAATCCTAAAAGGGTGACTCAGGGAAAACAAGTTAACATCTCTGTGCCTCAGTTTCTCCATCTGTATTGTCTAAGTTTTAAATTAAGAGTGCTTAACAGTGCCTGGTACATAGTAAAAACTCAATAAATGTTAGCTGTGATTGCCATAATCATAGAAATTGGTACAATTCCAAGATGTATGTTCTTCACATTTTGAAGCTCTGAATGCATTTAAAATTTATGTGTTTTCTATAAATCTAAAATAATTCAAAGACTCCAAACAGCCAAAGCAATCTTGAGGAAAAAAAAGCAGAGCTGGAGGCAACATGCTGCCTGTCTTCAGGGAGCATGTTCTATACTACATGTTTTGTTCTACACTACAAAGCTACAGCTATCAAAACAGCATGGAACTGGCACAAAATCAGACACATGGATCAATGCAACATAATAAAGAGCCCAAAAATAGACCCATGCACTTATGGTCAATTAATCTACAACAAAGGAGGCAACAATATACAATGGAGAAAAGACAATCTTTTCAAGTGATGTTAGGGAAATTGGACAGTTACATGTAAAATAATGAAATGAGAACATTTTCTCAAACCATATACAAAAAATAAACTCAAAATGTATTAAAGACCTAAACATAGGACCAGAAACCATAAACTCCTAGAAGAAAAAGTAGGCAGAACACTCTTTGACAAAATCGTAGCAATATCTTTTTTTGGATCTGTCTCCTAAGGCAAAGGAAACAAAAGCAAAAATAAACAAGTGGGACCTAATTAAACATAAAAGCTTTTGCACAGCAAAGGAAACTATCAATAAAACAAAAGAACAACCTACTGTGAATGGGAGAAATTATTTGCAAATGATATGACTGATAAGGGGTTAATATCCAAAATATATCGATATAAACAGCTCATACAACTCAATGTCAAAAAAAACCCCCAAACAACTCAATTAAAAAATGGGCAGAAGACCTGAACAGACATTTTTTCCAATGAAGACACACAGATGGCCAACAGGCACATGAAAGATGCTCAACATGATTAACTATCAGAGAAATGCAAATTAAAACCACAATGAGATATCACCTCACACCTGTCAGAATGGCTATATTAAAAAACACAAATAACAAATGTTGGTGAGAATGTGGAGGAAAGGGAACGCTTGTACACTGTCGGGGGAATACTAATTGGTGCAGCCACTGTGGAAAACAGTATGGACATTCTTCAAAATACTAAAAATAGAATTATCATATGTATTAATACTTCTACTCTTGGGTATATATCTGAAGAAAATGAAAACACTAATTTGAAGAGATACATGTGGGACTTCCTTGGTGGTGCAGTGATTAAGAATCTGCCTGCCAATGCAGAGGACACGGGTTCGAGCCCTGGTCCGGGAAGATCCCACATGCTGCAGAGCAACTAAGCCTGTGAGCCACAACTACTGAGCCCACGAGCCACAACTACTGAGCCCACGTGCCACAGCTACTGAAGCCTGCATGTCTAGAGCCCGTGCTCCACAATGAGAAGCCACTGCAATGAGATGCCCGTGCACTTCAATGAAGAGTAGCCCCCACTTGCCACAACTAGAGAAAGCCCGCGCACAGCAATGAAGACCCAATGCAGCCAAAAATAAATAAATAAATTTATTTAAAAAAAGAAAAGATACATGCACCCCAAAGTTCATAGCAGCATGATTTATAATAATCAAGATATGGAAGCAACCTAAGTGCCCATCAACAGATGAATAGATATATATGTGCAATGGAATATTAATCAGCCATGAAAAAGAATTAAATTCTGCCATTCGCAAAAACATGATGAACCTAGATGTTATTATGCTTAGTGAAGTAAGTCAAACAGAGGAAGACAAACACTGTATGATATCACTTAAATGTGGAATCTAAAAAATAAAACAAACCAATAGATATAACAAAACATAAACGGACTCACAGATATAGAGAACAAACTAGTGGTTACCAGTGGGGAGAGGGAAGGAGTAAGGGGCAAGATAGGGATTGGGGATTAAGAGGTATAAACTACTTTATGTATAAAATAAAAAAGCTACAAGATATATTGTACAGCACAGGGAATATAGTCAATATTTCATAACTTTAAATCTATAAGAACATTGAATCACTATGTTGTACACCTGAAACTAATATAATAGTGTAAATCAACTATATTTCAATAAAAAATCCAGAATTAAAAGTTTATTTAGAAATTCATGTACTAATTGAATGTGGTAATGAAGCTCTGACTAGTTTTTTTTTTAATTCCTAATTTTAAAAAAAAACAATGTTACTAAACCAATGGGGTAACTTACACTGGCATCTTAAAATCAAAGTAGCTAAGTATTAATAGGGCCCAAATATATGCTATAGATGAAGAAACAATGATAGGTTTTTGCTCAATAAATGGAGCAATGGCTTTTGCCAATTCTTCATATGCACATGCTCTTCTCACCACAGGACCTTTGCACATGCTGTTCTGTCATGTTCTCCATTCTACCTTCTTCACCTAGTTAATGTCTTATCGTTCTTTAGTTCCCATCATTTCCTCAGGAAAATCCTCCCCAACTTACCTGTCTAGGTTAAAACTTTCTAATATCATTTGCCATTTCATTATAGCCCTTGTCACATGTGTGATTTTATGTACATTACACAAAACTGAGTTACTATCTGTCCCTTTCAATAGCCTCGAAGCTCCATGAAAGGAAGAGACTGTTCCTTCCCTTACTCATCACTGTATCTCCAGCTTTCAGTATGGACTCTGGCATACAGCAGGAGCAGAATAAGTATGCTTTGTAAGAATGAATAAATAAATGAATGAGTTTTGGAGACATCATAGATCCAGTTGCAGAGCCTGGCATTTCAATTTTTAGTGTCCATTTGAATGAAAATTTGATTCACGTCTATTAAATTGCACTAAAACCTAAGCTCCACGAGGACAGGAGTCTTGTCTGCTTTTATCTGTTGTGATCCAGCGTTCGCATGTTTTATATTGTACTAAAATTATTTCTGTCCTCGCCACAACTCATCTCTACTACCTTTGAGAGTCATGAAAACAAGTGTCATATCCTGGCCCCTTGTACGACAAAGAGTCATAAATCTGCAGCCAAAGCTCAGATTGGTTTCCCAAGCTTCAGCTCAGTGAGTCCATCTCTCACTGACATTGCATCTTAAAGTAGACAGTGCTACTTGGCTTCCCCACGACCATTTAACATGAAGGTAATATTCAAAGTTGGACTCCCTGTCCCCCTAAATCCCCACAGGGCTCACTCTCTGAACAGTGAATAAATGCAGGTTCCTCTAGTACCCAGGATCTCCCTCTCTGTGTTGCAATTTACAAGAAGGCATTACCTCACCCCTGCATGGTATTATCATAGTGGCAGAGGGTCAAATTTCCAGGCAGCATGAAGAGGTGAAAAGAACATGGGCTGGGTGATCAGTTAGTTTGGGTTCAAGTTCCAACTCTATTCAACACTATGAAAAAGGGGGAAAAGAGTGGATTATTAAGCAGTATATATGATGTTAAGACCTTTTCACATAAGATTTCATTCAATTTATAATAAATCTATGGAGTGGGTATTACGGTGCCATTTTAATAACTAGGAAATGGAGATTCAGAGAGGTGAAATAGCTTACTCAAGGTCACCCAGTTGTTAAGTAGCAGAAATTAGAACCCAGATCTCTCTGACCTTAAAGTGCAGCTCTTTCCTTTATACCGTCTTGCCTTATGCCCTGGCTGTGTGATTTTGAGCAAGTTGCTTCACCTCTCTGATCCTGCATTTCCTCATCTGTAACTGAGATGATTACCACACCTACCTCCAAAAGCTGCCCTGAGGATCCAATGGTAATGCACATGAAAGGCAATACATAAATGCACTCAATATCCACAAACAGGCAGATCAGAAGGAATAAATTCTTTTGTTGGTCTGTTTAAGACGGAAGAGAGCTCTTATTATTCCTGAAAGAGTTATCACAGCTGGAGAAGCAGCCACGCAATTCCTGCAATAAAAGTGTATGTGGGGGGAATCAAAAGGCAATACAACTGTCTTCCAACCCAGCCTGTTTTTATTTTTACCGAAATACAATTTCAGATTCGATGGCTTATTCTTCGTCTGAAGTATGAGCATTTATAGCCCAGCTATTGGGAGCAACAGCAGAGCAGTTAAATGCTGCTCCGCACACTGGCCCTCCTCCAGCCGCCTGGCAGAGGACTCAGCACACTCCGCTCACGGGAGCTCTGCTTCCCCTAATCGATTTTCCCAGTGTCACTCCCTGCCTCTCACCCCATGCTCTGCCTTTCCCTGTACAGGCACCGGGATGCATGAGAACATATTGTCAACTCTGTACTGTCACCTGTTAGAATGGTCCATCCTAGCCACTAGGTTAGCAGTTGGTGTGACACGCCGGTTGGCCTCAAATAACCATGCTTTTCCCACAACTCCAGCCTCCTACCTTGGCTCAGTTCACCTGTTGGCTGAGATTTGCTTCTGGATGAGTTGCCCCATGATGAAACCAGGGATTGTTCATACTCACGTTGCTCAGAAACCCAGTTTCTTTTTGCAGTAGACGGAAGAAAAGAGAGCAAATAAACACAGAGGGAAGAGAGGGGAAGAAGCCACAGCACTGCCCTCAAAGAGTCTACAAAGAGTCTACAATTCTCCTTCTACAAGGAGAAAGAAATGTGAACGGACAAAAACAACGGCAGTTGCTTCCACAGTGCTTGGGATGTGCCAGGCACTGCTCTAAGTGTGTTAGATCATCTACCACATTTAAACCACACAATAATTCCAAGAGGAAGGTACGAGCATTGTCCCCCCCCATTTCACAGATGAGAAAACTGAGGCTGACTTGACCAAGATCATGGCCAGTAAGTGGTAGAAGCAGGATGTTGGATTTCAAGGGTCTATGCTCTTAGGCACTGCATTATAGCTTCTCTCAGATGATTATAATACAGTGTTGGCCTAATGAGGGGAGTTTTAAAGATTGTTCATGGGCAGAGGCAATCACATGTGCAAAGACCCTGAGGTACCAGAGAGTCTGCACATGAAGGGGGCAAAAAATATCTCATTGCAGTTGGAGCATAACAAGCCATGGGGGAAAAGGAGAAGATGGAAAAGTGTGGAGGACATGTGACTGGAAAGGTGGGTTCTGGTTGGGCTGGAAAGAGCCCCGAATGCCAAGTTAGAACCTTGGACTTGGACCTAGTAAAATGGGGACCCACTGGCATTTAGGAAGGGGAGTGACATGAGCAGTTTAGAGCTGGGAATTACCTCTCAGCCGGTAATGTGGAGGATGGACCTAAGACAGGAGGAAACAGGAAGAGGGAGAGAGGCTGTCCCAGGATGCTGACTGAGAACAGAAAGAGTCACCATCTCCTCCTGTCTCCTTTTTTAGGAGGGTTATGGGGGCCCCTGAGGACCCCCTTGCCCCAGGTGAGCCCATCGGCCTGAAAGCTTGTGTCTTGGCAGTAGCATGCTAGCATGTACTCAACATCTGCTTATAAACTGGATTGTAAGCCTTCCAAGGAGTGAGATTTGGCCAATGACACCACTGACAGAGAAGCCACTGTGCCCTTCCAAGTCTGAAAAGTCTAATAAGAAACTCAAATTTCTGGACACTGGCAAAGGATAGGAAGCCACTCGCAGTTGAAAGGCATTCTGGAGGGCGTTGGGACTTCGCCTGCCTTAAGAAAACTCCTTATCCTCCCCTGGGAGTAACTTCATGGTGCCTGCCTGCCCCACCTCCCCACAGTTGCAAAGATGGCCTGGACTTGTCATAAAGCTTCATTTCCTCAACTGTGATCACCCCAGGGATGGACTGTACAGGCAAGTAGGAGTGACCAAGGGTTCTGTGAACTTTGACATATGGACGCAAAGTCAGAGAAGGGCCTTGCTGGTGGCCAGCATTCCTGCCCTATGTAGAGAATGAACCTAAAAATGAAGCAACATCAAGGGAAGCAGGACCAGAGATGGAGAACGACAGAGTCTTGATTATACAACTGAGCCTATGGATATAGTTGAGCCTGAAACCTAAGGGATCTATCCGCAACTTACATACTTCTCTTCCCAGCATTGCCAACAAATTGGAGTTGAATTTCATTGGCTTATTCCCGAGTCAATCACTGAGCCCAAGGGGATGGAATTTGCTGATTGGCCAGGTTTGAACCACATGACCCTTCCTGGAGCCAAGGTCTGGGATGTGAGTTGGACCCCATCAGAATCACATAAACTGAAAGTAGGGATGGGTGGCTTCCAAGCAAAATCAAAGTCTTATTACCAGAGGAAAGAGACATTTTTTCCGGACAGGCAAAAAATAATAGATGTACTCTACAACCTTTTGCAATACAAATGTTAAGATTACATCAATCTTTCAAACCCACTAGTCCTTGAGCTGGGTTGCTTAGAGAATAATTCCACCGAGGTGAGAGCTCTTGGGATGGGAGGTACATAGGAAGTGGCTCTCATCATTTCAATCCCTGTTCTGAGCCCCATCTCCTTGTCACTCTGCACTACCAAAAGCCACTGGGTCAGCTAAAACACAAAATTTTGTTTCTGTGAGCCCAAGGCCTCTGCTTCCAAGTTCTCATGACTTTGCCCTTACATTAGCATTCATGAACTCAAACTGTCAGAGAGTCTTGGGTAATTAGAAGCAATACAAAAATGCTGATTAGCACTCTGGCTGTACCCAGAGGATGACATAGGCAGAGACCCAAGCCCTACGTTTGTGTTTCCAGGACTCCTTGAATTCCCACATCTAAGAACCCTTTACAAAGCTTCTTGATGAAAGAAAGAGCTCAGAGACAGTATAGCATTGGGTTCAAGGCATTGCCCTTTCAGTACGATGCACTTCCATGTCAATCTCAACTCTGCCACTTACACATGCTATATCCATCGGCAAATTACTTCACCACTGAGTCTCAGTTTTCTCCTCCATAAAATGGGAGTAATAATCATCTCTCTTTTAACATGTTTTTGTTATGTGAATGAAATAATTAATGCAATATGTACAGTACCTGGCACATAATAAGGGTTCAATAAATGAGTTTCTGTATGTGTAATACACAAGGGGGAAATTATAGGAGGTCAAATATGAAAATTGGGTTGTAGATTCCTCTTGGCTCCAACCATTCCCATCCCCACTATTTGGTGTGAAGCAGTCACACCTCATGTGTGGACCAGTGCAATGTTTTCCTGTCTGGTTGTGGTTCCTTCTCTCTCTTTTCCCTCCAAATCATTTTGCGTTAGTTTCCAAGGATTGTGGTGACAAGTTACCACAAAATTGGAGGCTTAAAAGAACGTAAACGTATTGTCTCACAGCTCTGCAGGCCGGAAGTGTGAAACCAAGTCGTTGGCAGGGTTGGTTGCTCCGGAGGTTCTGAGAAAGAATCCATCCTGAGCTGCTGTCCTGGCTCTGGTGGTTGCCGGCAAGCCTGGTGTTCCTTGGCTTGTAAATGCATCCTTCCGTCTCTGCCTCCGTCTTCACAAAGCCTTCTTCTGTCCTTCTGTGTCTTCTCCTCTTCTGTCCGTCTCATCTCCCTCTAGGCTTTGCCCTTCTAAGGACACCTGTCATTGGATTTAGGTCCTACCTAAGTAATCCAGGGTAATCTCATCTTGAGATCCTTAAGTTAATTCTATCTGCAAAGACTCCATTTCTAAAATAGGTCATAGTCACAGGTTCTTGGAGTTAGCACGTAGACATATCTTTTATTTGAGGGGGTGGTCACCTTTCAATCCACTATACATCCCAACACCACATCACCATTTCAAGGTCAATCTTCGCCAAACACACATCAAAAGGCCTACAAAGCCTTCTCATTTTCCACCTAAAAGTCTTCCAGCCATGCTGGTCTGCCATCGAAGGCTCTCCCCCAGCAGGTCCTGAGCTTCTCCTCCCTTCAGGCACCTGGCTCTGGAGGTGCTGAGCTGCTGGCCCTCATTGTTTTCTCATCCTCCCTCTTGCACCGTCCTTCCACCCATGTTCCCATCTTGGGCTCTGTATCACTTTTCTATTGCTCCATAGCAAACTGCCACCAACTTAGCAGCTTAAAACATCATGGGGCTTCCCTGGTGGCGCAGTGGTTGAGAGTCCGCCTGCCGATGCAGGGGACGCGGGTTCGTGCCCCGGTCCGGGAAGATCCCACATGCTGCGGAGTGGCTGGGCCCGTGAGCCATGGCCGCTGAGCCTGTGCGTCTGGAGCCTGTGCTCCGCAACGGGAGAGGTCACAACAATGAGAGGCCCGCGTACTGCAAAACAACAACAACAAAAAAAACCATCATGAATTTCTTATGTCACTCTCTCTGTGAGCCAGAAGTCCAGGAAAAGCCTAGTGGGGTCCTCTGTTCAGGGTCTCACAAGGCTGCCATCAAGGTATCTGCCAGGCTGTGTTCTCATGTGGAGGTCTGACCGGGGAAGAATCCCCGTCCAAGCTCATTAAGGTGTTCATAGAATTAGTTTCCTTGCAGCTGTGGGACTGAGGGCTCAGCATTTTGCTGGCTGTTGGCTGGAGGCCCCCTGTAGTTCCTAGAGGCCACTTAAAGTTCCCTGCCATATAGGATTCCTCCACATGGCTGCCCACCTCATCAAGCCAGCTAGGAGGAATTCTCACCTCAGGGAGGGCCCTGTCTCCCTTTTAAAGGTTTTACCTGATTACATCTGACCTATTTAAGATAATGTCTCTTTTAATGAACTCAAATCAAAAACCTATATGAAACCTTAACTACATCTGTAAAATCCCTTCACCTTCGCTCTATCATTTGGCTAGGATGTATCATAGGTCCAGCCCACACTCAAAGGGAGGGGATTGTACAGGATGTGACAACCAGGAGGCTGGACTTCCGGGACCACCACAGAGTCTGTCTGCCCCTTTGAAGTCTGTGCTCCAAAGAGGAGCTTCCCAATCTACCTCCCCCACCAAAGCCATTGCCATTCCTCTCCAGCTGGATCATCCCTCCTTCTTCCTAATTCTTGGTGGCTTCATTTTTAGCCCTCTTACAGCACTAACTGATTTATTTGAGAGGCAGCAACGTGGTACCACACAGGGGTAAAGAACAAGGACTCAGGAGTTAGACCATCTGGGTCCACCCTGGCCCCTCTACTTACTATCAGTGTAACCCTGGGCCACTCAACTTTCAAAGCTCAATTAGAAACATACAGAGAATCTTTTCATGGGGTTATTATGAGGATTGAATGTGCTAATTTTTCTAATGCAGTTAACAGGGTCTGGCTCACAGCAAGGATCTAATATATGGCTATTTTGTGTGAGTCAGGATAGGCTAGGTTATATTGCAGTAACAAACAGCCCCAAACTGAGAAAAACTCAGGGGTTTAAAACAAATGTTTCTTTCTCCCACATGCCGCGCACCCACTGAAAGTTAGCAGAAGGGTTCTGGGCATTTTAATCACTTAGGGTCCCAGATTGATGAGCAACCATCATGTTGAAGAGAGCAGGGTGGGTCTTACCTGGCAAACGAATGGTCCAGCTCAGAAGTGAAATGGGACACGTGCTTTCAACTCATTGGCCAGAATGAGTCACGTAATCCCACTGGGAGGCCAGGAGAAAACCTCCCAGGAAGCGGAACGGGGGAGACCCACACGTGGGTGCTCATCGTGTAATTTCCTTTAAATTACCATGAACCTCATTTCACCTTAAGGAACAGTATGATTTCATCCTCCTTTATCCTCAACAGCACTAGATCACAGTGCCTAGCGCAAGGTAGAACTTCAGGACGATATGTTAGAAAGCCTAACTCTAAAAATAGGACAGCTGCAACGCACATAGAAAAAGACTTGATCCTCTTACAATATAATCTGAGGAGACAAAAAATTTCCATCCACACTCAAATATTTTCCCTGTTCACCTGCTACCATGTATATTTCTGCCATTCACTTGATCCTTTACGGTCTTTAGAGGTGCAGCCCAAGGCATCGGATTGCCTGGGCAGGGTAAGATATTTACTAGCGCACCGTTTACTCTCTGAGCCCGTTACCAGGGCTGCTGTTCAATTCAACCAGCATTTTCTGAGTGCAGTGCCAGGCAGCACACTCAAAGCCTGGTGGGTCCTAACGTGGACACAGTTCTCAAAGAACTCACCATTTAGAAATCTTAGCATGCCAGGCAGAGTCTAGAGAATGGGACAGAAGATGGATACTTTTGAAGGAGGAAATAATTATGCCCGTTAATAATTATAAAGTGCTTTCTGGGTGCCCGGCTGAGCAAACTTAGACTTGGGAGATTTAATCCTCAAAGCACCACTAGGAGGATGGAGACTAGAATTTCCTTTAACGATTGGCAGATTGAAAAGGATTTCCACTGCTCCTTCTCGGGATGGGTCTTTGCAGGAGATATTCGTATACTATCAGGACTCAAAAACTTTGGAGCAAGAAGACAGAGGCAGTGACAGCATTAGAGTTTTCCAGAAGCTGGTTCTGTTAGTAATCCTGCCTCTGTCACTCACTAGCAGTGTGACCTTGGAAAGTTGCATAACCTCTCTGTGCCCCAGAGCCTTCCCTTGTTAGCGTGGGCTCCTGAGTCCTCGTCTCCAGGGAACTGGCGCAGGGTAGGTCTCCAGGCATCACTTCCACCTCCTTTTGCCCCCTCTTCTCGAGGTAGGAAGAGTAGCAGCAGGGGCACAGAGACACTGGGCAGGCTCCCAGCTGAAAACTAAGACAGTTTTGAATGAATGGCAAATTTTTTTAAATTTATTTGTAAGACAATTTTCAAATAAGTTGAAACAACTTTTTTCAGAGGCAACCAATAGCACCGACCAGGACTGGGAAGGGAAGAGATAAAGTTATGGAAAAGGCAAGCAATTAAACTCTATTAAAAACCCGTATGTGCTTTTTTTTTTTTTTTTTGCGGTACGCGGGCCTCTCACTGGCTCACGGGCCCAGCCACTCTGCGGCATGTGGGATCTTCCCGGACCGGGGCACGAACCCGCGTCCCCTGCATCGGCAGGCGGACTCTCTACCACTGCGCCACCAGGGAAGCCCCTGTACATTTTTTTAATGCGGAGAAAGTAAGTCCAAGAGTTGACAAGTGAGCAAGGCTGGGCTCCAGCATCTTGGGGTTTTGGAATGAAAACCCTGCGAAGGGCAGAAAATGTGCTCAGCGGCACTTCTCGCCTTGAGCAACACACACATCTGTGCGCTCGATTGTTTGGGACTTGGCGGCAAACAGCAGTGGCAATAATTCTTTGCAAAGGAGGAGGATCAGCAAAACACAAGGAAAAAAAGAGACAAAAGAAGAGAGCACGTGGGATAAGAGGAAGATGGCGGGGAAGGGGTCAGTTTTCTCTGCCTCATGCGGCTTTGGTGGCTTGTGGTAAATGAGTTTCTAATGATGTTTTTAAAAAGCGGGTCTTATTTACTGGGGCTGACGCAACTCCTGCTTCTTGGGCTGTGTGCTGGGGAAGCAAATGAGGCAGGAGGGAGATGGCGTGAAACCGGGGTTTGCTGGTCTCTTAGTCCTACTGGGAACGACCCCAGGCCATCGCTCCCCCTTCCCCACTCCCTGCACTGGCCTCCGCTGTGCGCCAGCAGTTCTGACCTCGGAGGATCACAGTCCTGTGTGAGAGGGAGACACAACCTGCCTGTGAGAATCCTGTGTAATCAGTGCTTCTTTGGGTGCCCCCTGTGTGCCAGGCACAGTATTTTTTGAATGAACAAACAGAGGAATGAATGAATAAGTGAATGGAACACTTGGCGCTCTGTGGGCCCAGGGAGGGAGCACCCCAACCTTTGGAGTGGGGAGAAGGGAAGCAGGAAGGCTTCCCGGAGGAGGTGACACAGGAGGATTCAGAAAAGAAGACGTAAAAGGGAGTTTGAGGCAGAAGGGAGGGCGTGAGCAAGTGCCCGGAGGGCTGTCAGCACATTTCGGTGTGGGAATTTCAGGTCTTTGGATTTAGGAGGAGGGTTTTAGAGGCAGGTGTGGGAGATGAAGGATAACCCTAATTGGGCCCTTACTGTGTGCCTGGGACATTTGGTGATACCTAGAGCTACTTTGGGTTATCACAACTGCAGTGGGGGAGGGGGTGCTACTGGCATCGAGGGGATGCAGGTCAGGGATGCTTCCAAGCCTCCTGCAGTGAGTGCACAAGACAGCTCTCCTCCCAAACCCTGCTGTATGCTGACCTTCTGCTGACCCCTTTCATTTCCTCCTCCTCCTAGCCCCATGAGGTGGTACATTTATCCCCATTTCTCAGGCAAGGAAAATGAGGCTCTGAGAGCTTCAGTCACTTGCCTAAGATCATACAGCGACTAAGAGGAAGAGTGGGGATTGGAACCCAAGCAACCAAGCTCCAGCTCCCTGCTAATAACTACAGGAAAGAAATCCATTGGCCACACTGTAAAGGTCTTCGGATGCCATGTTACAGAGTTTGGGCTTGTACCTGTTCTGCAACACACGAATATTTTTCATCTACAGATTTTCCACCTTTTCACGCACTAGTGTAATTTCCCGTGAAGAACCAAATGTTGGAGGTCAAACAAAATTCCCATTTGCAAGCAAAGACAGAGCAGAGACAGAGCAAAGGATTTGTCACTGCATTCATTATATACCGCTCCCTCCCCCGCCCCACGTCAGGCAAGCTCTGGCCTATTACTAAATACACCTTTAAGAGCAATTGCCCTGCTTTATTCAGAAAGAACCTTAAAATATAATTAACGGAAGTCTCCCCGGATGGTTTCACATCTTCCCTTCTCTGCAGTAGCAATACCAAGTCCAATGAGGTCTGTTATTCTGAGACTTCCTTAAAACCCTAATCATGTACACCGCCATTTCTCTGCAGCTCTTCGCGGAGGTGCAGTATCCTCAGCGCGTGCTGGTCAGCGCTGCTTTTTCTCCTAATGAAGTCACACTGGGCGCTTTCCGTGAACAGCTGGACCGCCGCAGCTCAGAGGAGAGGGAGCTGCCTCAGCCTCAAGACGACCCAGAGCCAAGCTCAGAATATTTGCAAGCCAATGACTGGAAAATTGGAGTTCGGGACGATCGCCCCTGCAGTCCTTAATTGGATGCCAGCTTCAGAGCAGGACCTTCTCATGCTAGAAATATCCCTAGACTTCACCAGAGACTGGTGAGGTAGGAATTAACCTACCCAGGATACAGATGGAGAAACTGATGCTCAAAGAATCCAAGGTGTGAACTGTGGAGCTGGAATGCACAGAGTGCACAGAGCTGGATTAGCACAGAGTGTAATGAAATAATCACTTTGCGTTTATTTGTTCAATGGCTTTAAAGCAGAAGCTACTTCTGATTCTGTATCCTACCTAGCACAGTGCCTTTGCTCAATAAGACTAAATCAGCCACACAAAGTGAACACATCACAGACGACCCCTGCAGGGATGCTCTTGACTGATTTCATTCATTTTTCTCTAAATAACTCTAATGGGGTGATAGCTTAGAGTGGGGTCCCTCTGCAATTCATTAAGAAGAACAGAGGGTCTGGAGAGAGTCATGTTTGGATTTGTATCCTGGTTCTGTCTCTCCCAGGCTGTGTTACACAGGGCAAGTGAGTTCACCTCTCTGAGCCTCTCTTCTGCTGCCTATAAAATGGGCATAATAACACCCACTTCACTGAATTACTATGAGAATAAATGAGCCCAGAGCAGAGGAAATTCTTTTATTAAACTTTTAGTACACACTTGAGGTGATCATTTAATTCCCCAATCATTTTTTTTTTAGGCTCTTACTCATTTCAGCACTAACTTAAATTTTATTTTCTCTTTGATATTTGAAGAAAGTTGGGCTCAGAGAGGTTAAGCAATTTGCCTGGGGACACACAGCTGGATGGTGACACGGCTGAGATTTGAAGGCAGAGCAGTGAAACTCTAAGTTTGTCTCTTTCTGAGGTACCTTGATGCCTTCTTGGAGGGCTTGAGAATCTGGCTTTTTGATTCCAAATTTAGAGTGTTCTGGGGGGAAAAGAGGGGACAAGGAAAATATTTCAAAGAATGAGAAGTAGAGGAGGAGAAATCTGTCTTTTGAAAGTGAGCACTGGTAGGTCTGATTCTGAGGAAAGCTGATTCTGCTCTAGGTCTGTTGTGTCTGGGGTTTTGCCCTCTTGAGGTAGTGAGTGCATCACATCAAATCCCTTCTCTGATGGGGAAGGAGTATAAAACAAGAGAAAAAGTACAGGCAAGATGAAAACAGAAGTATATATTTCCTGGAATTAAACGCTGATATATAGCCTGGAGAGAAAACAGGCTGAGGTGTTAAATGGATAGTCTATAGGAACTTGTACCCAGAATATATAAAGAACTCTTACAAATCAATAATAAGAAGATAACCTGATTTAAAAATTGGCAAAATATTTAAATAGACGTTTCTCCAAAGATGATATACAGGTGGCCAATAAGCACATGAAAATAAACATCATTAGCCATCAGGGAAATGCAAATCAAAACCACAATGAGGTATCATTTCACGCCCATAAGGATGGCTGAAATAAAAAAGATAGACAGTAAGCAGTGTTGGAGAGGATGTGGAAAAATTGGAATCCTCACACATTACTGGTAAGGATGTAAAATGATGCAACCACTTTGAAAAATAATGTGACGGTTTCTCAAAATATGAAATACAGCATTACCATATGACCCAGCAATTTCACTCCTAGGTGAATTGAAAATATATTTATACAAAAACTTGTACATGAATATTCATAGCAACATTATTCCTACTAACCAAAAAGTGGGAACAGCCCAAATGTCTAACAATGGATGAAGAGATAAACAGAACATGGTCTATCCGTACAATGGGGTATTATTCAACCATTAAAAGGAATAAAGTACTGATACATGCTACAACATGGACGAACCTCAAAACATTTTGTTAGGTGAAAGAAGTTTGGCACAAAAGACATTCTATTGTTTAATTCCATTTATATTAATTTTTCAGAAAAGGCAAAATTTTTGAGACAAAAAGTAGATTAGCTAGTTGCCTCAGGGATGAGGGTGATGGAGTGGGAGATTGGGAATGACTGCAAATGGGTGTGAGGCTCCTTTTGGGGTGATGGGAATATTCTAAAATTAGAGCGTGGTTATGGTTGCACAATTCTGTAAATATCTGAATATCATTGAATTGTAGACTTATAATGGATGAATTGCACGGTACATAAATTAAATCTTAACAAAGCTATTAAAAAGGACGACTGGTCCACTGTCCCAGCTAGTAAGGGTCAACCATTGAATCCCAAGCAGTGTGACCCTCTCTCTCTTGTCCACTACACAGCACAGCCTTACTCCAGTATGAGGGTAAATCCTAAACTTACGAGGTCACAGATCTTTTTCTAATGTGGCCCAAGAACCCAGCTTGGAAAAGACCAGCAATAACCAGCCCCCAGCTTTGTTGCTGATGAAGGTGGTACCCTCAACGGCTCTTGGTGTAGTGTCAGCCACCAGCCAGCCCAGATGCAAGGCGGGGGACTGGCCCCTGATAACACCTCAAGAGTGATCAAGTCAGCAGTATATTCAGCTCGGCTGCTGGATTTGTATCATGGTTCTCCCTGCCAGGCCAGCCATTCATCCAGAATAAACTTCGCAGGACTGGGCAGCCAACTAATTAATTGTTGCATCAATAAAACTCAGGTTTGTCCGTCTCATGATGGATTACAATGTTAAAATGAACTTAACAGCCACATTAAAGAAAGAAAACAAGGGAAATCAATATAGGAGAACTTCCTCAGCCAGAGTTTGCACTTCTCATGGACCAGATGTCAGTGGTGAGACAAGCACTTATCACAAAGCAGAGATGATGTTTATTAGTGGCAAGACCATCCCTAGTTTACATGCAGGATTTTAAAATGAGAAAAGCAGAATACTGGAGCCCTAGAAGGAGTAGAATGTGGTTGGCACAAAGCCCAGTCCCTAGAGTCTGTGAGACCTCAGTTCAAATACCAACTGCTCCACTTCCTAGCTAGCCATGGATTTGGGCAAGCCATCTAATGTGGGCCTCAGTTTCTCTTATCTGCAAAATGGGGATAATAAGGGGACCAATATCTTAGTGTTGTTAGGAAGATTAAATTAGATAAAATGGTGTAACATTGCAGTTCTTGCTAAGAATGTGTTCAGTAAATGTTTGCTATTGGTCATACTATATTTTTCTCTTGTTTAGGTATTTCCAGAAGCAGAATTCTCGTCATTTCCATCCTTCTCCATGACAGGTGATACAGTCAATTGCTCTTTAAATTTACACTTTTTTAAAATTAAATTTTTAATTTAATTTTAAAAATTAACATACATTAAAATCAGTATTTTTGGTGTACAGTTCTATGAATTTTAGTGCATGTATACATTTGTATAACCACCACCACAATCACTGTATTAGTCTGCTCAGACTGCTATAACAAAACACCAGAGACTGGGTGGCCTGAACAACAGACATTTATTTCTCACAGTTGTGGAGGCTGGAAGTCCAAGATCAAGGTGTCAGCAGAGTTTGGTTTCCTGGTGAGGGTTCTCTTCCTGGCTTGCAGATGGTGCCTTCTCCCTGTGACCTTACATGCCAGAGAGAGGAAGTTCTGGTGTCTCTTTCTTTTCTAATAAGGGCACTAATCCCATCCTAGGGGTTCCACTCTCATGCCCCCATCTTAACCTAATTACTTCCCAAAGGCTTCACCTCCAAATACCATCACATTGGGGGTTAGGACTTCAACATATGAATTTGGTGCAGGGGGGACACAAGCATTCAGCTCATAATGATCAATATACATAACAGATCTATCACCTGCCCCAAATTCACTCATGCTTTCATATCCCACTCTCTTCCTACCCCTAATCCTGGCAACCACTCATCTGTTCTCCATCTCTGTAGCTTTGTCTTTTGGAGAATGTCATATAAAGAGAATCATATAGTATGTTACATTCTGAAACTGGTCCGTTGCATGTAGTTCACTTCTTTTTGTTGCTGAATAGTATCCCAGTATGAGTGGATGTACCACCCAGTTTACCTGTTCATTCATTGAATAACATTTGCGTTGTTTAGGTTTTGGCCATTATGAACAGAGCTCCACCTAAATATTCATGAACAGGGTTTTGTGTGAATATAAGTTTTCATTTCTCTAGGATAAGTGTCCAGGAGTGGGAACTCTGGGTCATATGCTAAGTATGCATTTAAGTTCATTAAGATCTACCACCCTGTTTGCCAAAATAATTTCCATTTGCACTAGCAAAGTATGAGAGTTCTAATCAGTTTGTGGGAATCCAGTGTTTGATATTGGCAGTATTATCTACTTTAGCCATCTGAATAGGTGTTTAGTAGTATCTCATCATGGTTTTAAGTTGAATTTCCCTAACGGCTAATAGCGTTAAATATCTTTTCATGCGCTTATTTGCCTTCCATCTACCCTCTTCAGTAAAGTATCTGTTCAAATCTTTTGCCCATTTTGTAACTGGATTGTTTTTTGACAGTTGAGTTTGAGAGTTCTTTATATATTCTGGATACAGGTCATTTCTTTTTTCTTTTTTTTTTTTAACATCTTTTTGGAGTATAATTGCTTTACAACAGTGTGTTAGTTTCTGCTTTATAACAAAGTGAATCAGCTATACATATAAATATATCCCCATATCTCTTCCTTCTTGTGTCTCCCTCCCTCCTACCCTCCCTATCCCATCCCTCTAGGTGGTCACAAAGCACCAACCTGATCTCCCTGTGCTATGCGGCTGCTTCCCACTAGCTATCTGTTTTACATTTGGTAGTGTATATATGTCCATGCCACTCTCTCACTTTGTCCCAGCTTACCCTTCCCCCTCCCCGTGTCCTCAAGTCCATTCTCCAGTAGGTCTGAGTCTTTATTCCCATCTTGCCCCTAGGTTCTTCATGATTATTTTCTTTCTTTTGTTTAGATTCCACATATATGTGTTAGCATACTGTATTTGTTGTTTTTCTCTTTCTGACTTACTTCACTCTGTATGACAGACTCTACATCCATCCACCTCACTACAAACAACTCAATTTCGTTTCTTTTTATGGCTGAGTAATATTCCATTGTATATATGTGCCACATCTTCTTTATCCATTCATCTGTCAATGGGCACTTAGGTTGCTTCCATGTCCTGGCTATTGTAAATAGAGCTGCAGTGAACATTGTGGTACATGACTCTTTTTGAATTATCGTTTTCTCAGGGTATAGGCCCAGGAGTGGGATTGCTGGGTCGTATGGTAGTTCTATTTTTAGTTTTTTAAGGAACCTCCATACTGTTCTCCATAGTGGCTGTATCAATTTACATTCCCACCAACAGTGCAAGAAGGTTCCCTTTTCTCCACACCCTCTCCAGCATTTAGTGTTTGTAGATTTTTTGATGATGGCCATTCTGACTGGTGTAAGATGATATCTCATTGTAGTTTTGATTTGCATTTCTCTAATGATTAGTGATGTTGAGCATTCTTTCATGTGTTTCTTGGCAATCTGTATGTCTTCTTTGGAGAAATGTCTCTTTACGTCTTCTGCCCATTTTTGGATTGGGTTGTTTCTTATTTTGATATTGAGCTGCGTGAGCTGCTTGTAAATTTTGGAGATTAATCCTTTGTCAGTTGCTTCATTTGCAAATATTTTCTCCCATTCTGTGGGTTGTCTTTTCAGCTTGTCTATGGTTTCCTCTGTTGTACAAAAGCTTTTAAGTTTCATTAGGTCCCATTTGTTTATTTTTGTTTTTATTTCCATTTCTCTAGGAGGTGGGTCAAAAAAATCTTGCTGTGATTTATGTCACAGAGTGTTCTGCCTATGATTTCCTCTAAGAGTTTTATAATGTCTGGCCTTACATTTGGGTCTTTAATCCATTTTGAGTTTACTTTTGTGTATGGTATTAGGGAGTGTTCTAATTTCATTCTTTTACACGTAGCTGTCCAGTTTTCCCGGCACCACTTATTGAAGAGGCTATCTTTTCTCCATTGTATATTCTTGCCTCCTTTACCAAAGATAAGGTGACCATATGTGCGTGGGTTTATCTCTGGGCTTTCTATCCTGTTCCATTGATCTATATTTCTGTTTTTGTCCAATTACAGGTCCTTTCTTGATTACATGATTGGCAAGCTTTCACCCTGTCTGTAAGTTTGTATTTTCATTCTCTTAACAGCATCTTTCACAGGACAAAAGTTTTAAATTTTGACGAGGTTCAGTTTATCAACTTGTCTTTTATGGTGTGAACTTTTAGCATCATGTCTATTAACTCTTTGTCTAACCCCAGATTATGAATATCTTCCTCTATATTTTCCTCTAAAATCTTTATAGTTTTGCATTTTACACCTAGATCTATAATTCACTTTAAGTTAATTTTTGTATAAGATGTGATGTGCAGGTCAAGGATCTTTTTTTTGCACATGCATGTCCGATTTTTCCAATACCATTTGTTGGAAAAGTATCTTTTTCCACTGAGTCTCTTTTTCACCTTTCCAAAATTCAATTGGACACATTTATGTTGGTCTATTTCTGAACTCTCTATTCTCTCCCATTGATCTATGTATGCCAATCCGTTTGCCAATTTCATACTGTGTTGATTATTGTACTTTCTTATAGTAAGTCTTAAAACTGGGTGATATGGTTCCTCTAATTTTATTCTTTGTTTTCAAATTATTTTGGCTATTCAAGGTCTTTTGACTTTTCACATAAATTTTAGATTTGGGTCAAGAGATTACTTTTTGGAAGGCTTTCTTTATTCTTTCTTTTTTTTTTTTTTCCCCTGCACCTATGTCCATTCAGGTTATCTATCTTATCTTGGTGAGTCTGATAGTTTGTACTTTTTAAGGGATTGGTTTGTTTCATCTAAGTGCTCAAATTTACAGGTATAGAGTTGTTTGTAGGGTTCCAATCTTAGCCTTTTAATAGCTGCAGGGTCTGTAGTGTTAGCCCCTCAGTGCTAACATTGGTAATTTGTGTTTTTTCATATTTTTATTTTCCACTCTTGTTGGAGATCTTTCAAATGCGTTGATTTTTTTCAAAGAACAGCATCTTCTGGTTTCATTGTTTCCTTACTCCTTTTCTGTTCTCAAGTTCATTGATTGCTACCCTTAATCATTTCCTTTTTGGAAGCAAATATAGTAACACTGTGCTCTTTGCCTGGGGATAGCTCACTCATTATTTTCAGATTTCTTAAAGTGGAGGCTCAGAATGTTGATTTGAGGCCTTTTTTCTTTTTTAATGTAGGCATTTAATGTTATAAACTTCCCTGTAAGCACTACTCTGTTTCTACCCCACAAGTTGTTATATGCTGTATTTTATTTTCATTCAGTTCCAGATATTTTCTACTTTTCCTTGAGGTTTCCTTTGAACCTCTCTTAGCATCCCATTTTAGTTTATAAATTGTGTTTTTAAAAAATTGAAGTATAGTTGATGTACAATATTATATGTTACAGGTGTACAATATAGTGATTCACAATTTTAAAAGTTATACTCCATTTATATTTATCATAAAATATTGGCTATATTCCCTGTGTTGTATAATATATCCTCGTAGCTTATTTTATACATAATAGTTTGTACCTCTTAATCCTCTACCCCTATATTACCCCTCCCCACTTTATAAATTGTGATTTTGACCATATTGCTTGTATAATTTTTTTTTGGTAGTGATTTCTTTAAAAATGCTAACTTTTCACAGTTCATTTAGATTCAGTTTTTACCACTTCAAGTGAAATTTAGAAATATTACTGCCATACAGGCCTTTCCCCCTTCCTCCTTATGTTGGTATTATTGTCTTATATATTACATTTACATACATCAAAAATCCCACTAGACAATGTTATTATATTTGCTTTCAATGAATCTATTTTATGGGCATACTCATGGCTTGCGGTTGGACAAAACCCATTCGGTGGGTCAAAATAGAAGAAAAAGTGTGAACTATTGGTGAGACCCACCACATGGTTGGTATCTTTCTTGCCACTTGGAAATCTCTGTGAATATTTATAATAACTATAGGCATTTCTAAACATCTAAACTTTTTCTGCAATTAAGCTAAGATTTTATACAGGTAACATTAAATGAATTCACTTCTTTTGAATTAAAAAATATCTATTTTAAAGAACTCAAGAGGAGAAGAGTAGTCTATTGTATTTACCGATTCACCATTTCTATTGTTCTTCCTTCTTTACCAATATTCCAAATTTCTTTCTGCTGTAATTTCCTTTAGCCCAAAGTTTCCTTTACCAATTCTTTTAGAGAAGATCTGCTGCAACAAATTCTCTTACTTTTCCTTCATAGAAGAATGTCTTTATTTTACTTTCATTCTTGTAGGATATTTTCTTTGTATATCAAATTCTGAGTCTGACAGTCCTTTTTTTGCACATTAAAAATGTTATTCTACTTTCTTTTGACCTCCACTGTTTCTGATGAGAAATTCATAGACATTTAAGTTTTTCCCTTATAAATAATACACATTTTCCTCCAATGGCTGCATTGAAGATTTTTCTTTGTCTTTAATTTTCTGAAGTTTGACTATGATATCTGTCTGGCTAAGAAGTTTTCGGGTTTATCCTTTTTGAGGTTCACCAAGCTTCGGTACATTTATGTGGGTGTGGGGGACTTTTTCGGCAATTATTATTTGAAATATCTTTTCCCACTCCATACTCTTTCTTCTGTTCTCCATGACATGAATGTATTGTCTCTGAGACTGTGTTCAGTTTTTTAAATTCTTATCTCTCTGTTGTTTGGATTGGATAATTTCTACTAATCTATCTGACTCTGTCCTTTGTTAATTTTCATTCTGCTATTGCATCCTTTCATTGAGCTTGTTTATTTTTGTTATTATATTTTTTCAGTTCCAAAATTTCCATTTGGTTCTTATTTATACCTTCTGTTTCTTTGCTGCAACTTTTAATAGTTTCATTCATTTCAAGAATGTGTGCCTAAAAGAGCATTGTTTGTCATAGATGCTTTAATGTCTTTTCCAGATAATCCTAACATCTGTGTCATCTGTTGGACTGTCTTTTCCCATGTAAGTTGAGTTTTTCTTGATTCTTCATAACTGAGTAATTTTGGATTGTATCCTCATATTATTTTATAAGACTGAATGTTGTTTAAATCTTATTGAGGATGTTGATAATTTTGTTTTAATGAACAACTGAGCTTGTTGGGTTGAGGCTACAAGTTCCTACTGCCCTTTTCTTGGTTGTTGTTTCAGTGTAACCTCCGCTTTTAAAGCCTTTGCAGTGTTATTTGGATTTGACTCTTGCGTGAGCCACCCATTAGTCAGTCTGGGATTTAGCCAGTGGTCTATTTCGCTGGAAAGAACCAGATCCACACATGTGCTGCTCACAACTGAGCCCAGTAGTTCAAACAACATTATGGAGATGTTTTCCTGAGCTTCTATGCCTCTGTGATCTTCCCAATAATTCTTGATTTCTTGGTTCCCCCCATTTTGCTCCTCCATCCAGAAGCTGGGCTTTATTTCCCTCACTCTGCTGAACACTCCCATGTATGGTAGTACGAGGATAGAGGGGAAAAGAGCAAGTTTTTTTTTTTGACTTTCTTGGGACCACAGCTTCTTCAATCAGAAGGGAAATTTCCTTCTCAAGAGCTTTAAGCTCTCTGTTGCTGCTGCTGCGCAGATCCCCCCTTTCCTGTCCCTAGAGCTCAACCTAAAGGACTTCTCCTGGAGCTCTCTCTGTCTTCACTGATGCTCACATCTTGGTTTGGGGGCTACTTTGAGCCCACGCTAGGGGATTCCAGAGGAAAAACATGCTAAACTTACAGATGATTTTTTGGTACTTCCTATTATAGTCTATCCTCCCATCTGCCTGCCACTTTTTACTTTTCAGAGTTCTCAAAACCTGATCCCTACATTATGCCTAGGCTTTGTCACTCTATCCAGCCAGAGAGGCAGGGTACTGGGTGCTTACCCCATCTTACCTGGAACTGTAAGAGTCTGGCTGTTTTTAACGCAAGGCAATAGTCTTATAAACTAGAAATAGTTATGGGCTTATTCATTAAAGTCAGGGTAACTCAAGTTTGAAACCCTGTTCTTACTTTACAGGTTTGACCAAATAACTTATGAAATAAGTATTATCTCCTTTTATGAGGGCTTCCATAAACTAATTCCTTAGGAGCATCAGCTGGAGATTAACATAAGCGAAATCTGAACCCAGTTTTGTGCTCTAAGGCCCATTTTTCTCCCAGTACCATGTGCCGATATCATATAATCATTTGATTACCTGCGAGCATAAAGCTTACGCTCTCGTTTCTCAGATAATGGTGATTGATGGCAGCTCTTAAAGGCTGGAATTGGATCATCATGTCCCAATACAATCTTGATCAATAAAACAATAGAAACCTAAGCCAAGTCATTGCTTTCTAAGCCTTTGTTCTTTCACAGTGATTTGTGAGGGGAATCGCCACCTTCTCTGGCTTTGTGCCTTAGAATCCTGACCCATCACTCCAATTTTACAGATAACCATTTGGAAAAGAGACAGAACTGAAGTTACTCATGCCAAATGCAGGTAACATGCTTAAGGAAAA
Source organism: Globicephala melas (assembly GCF_963455315.2). Taxonomy (NCBI): domain Eukaryota; kingdom Metazoa; phylum Chordata; class Mammalia; order Artiodactyla; family Delphinidae; genus Globicephala; species Globicephala melas. The sequence goes on along the minus strand of NC_083328.1, from coordinate 30,070,742 downwards.
TAATCCATCTTCTGTACTTGTGAAAAATGAGGGACGTGTAGCTGGTAACTGAGACCCAGAGAAGAATTCAGTAATTATATGCACTTTACTTCTGGAAGACACCTGTCCCATAGTTCGGCTCCCTTTGGGGCCAAAGGGTCTGATAAACATTGGTCAATTTTAGGAGAAAAAGTTTAATTCACCCAAGCATCTTTCCAACCCACTGGAATAGCTCAGTGACTTGACACCTTTTCATTTGATGTCAAGAAATTCCTATTACATTCAGGCTACAGAGAAAAGGGTGACTAAGATGACTACGGAGCTAGGATGGAAAGCTCTAACATTATTACAGAAGAGAGTGGGGCTCTGAAGTCTTTAACTGTCAGTGAGTTTTTAAATCACAAATGCAAGGGATAGAGCCCTAAAATAAAAGTCAGGAGATTGTCTCAGTTAGGATTCATTTAGTTGGTCATGTTAGAAAGCGTCTCAAATTAGGTTAAGGAGTGGAACAAAAATGTATCGGCTTAAAAATGTATTGTCTTCAAATTCTAGGAGTTGCACTAACTTCAGGCATGGCTCAATCAAGGTGCTCAGCGACACCAGGAGTCTCTCTCTACATACTTTTCTCTGTATTGGCTTTATTCTCAAGATGACTCTCTGAGTATGTTGGGGGATGGTCCCCAGCTGCTCCTGACTCCCATCCCAGCTCTTTAACGACCTTATCAGAAAGATAGCCTGCCTTCCTTAATAATTCCAGAAAAAGCTTTAGGGCAGATTCTCAAGAACTCTTATTGACTTAACTTGGGTTATATGCCTACTTTCAACCATCATTGTGGTCATGAAGTTGCATTTCTCTGATTGGTCAAGCCTAAATTGTTTGGTCATTTCTATAGATCCCTAGGAAGGACCAGCTCAACCTCAATCACAGTGACTGAGAGGAGAGAAGAGGTGTTATCCAAAGGAAAATGAGGTTTTGTTGCCAAATGGATGGAAAGGGCAATGGATTCAAGGTAAGAAACTAAAATAAAGGGAGAAAGAAAGAAAGAATGAATGAATTAAGAAAGTAAGCTTATGGTTACCAAGGGGGGAAGGGGGGATAAACTGGGAGATTGGGATTGACATATACATACTGCTATATATAAAATAGATAACTAATAAGGACCTACTGTATAGTACAGGGAACTCACTCAACTCAATACTCTGTAATGACCTATATGGGAAAAGAATCTAAAAAAGACTGGATATATGTACATGTATAACGGATTCACTTTGCTGTACAGCAGAAACTAACACAACATTGTAAATCAACTCTAGTCCAATAAAATTAAAAAAGAAAAAAAGCAAGCAGGCAAGCAGTGTCTGCTCGGTCTGCTGTCAGCACCGGCTCTGGCCCTTTACTAGTTCTCTGTGGCCTTGAGCAAATCCTTTGCCTTCTTTTTTTTTTTTTTTTCAGTCCGGTTACAGTTTAATATAAAACCACTACCCTCAAGTGGTTTAAATCCCAGATGAACTACTTTTTCCTTTCCATATGGTTTTTCATTTTAGAAACTGAAGAAAAAGTTTAAAACCTTTGCTGTTTTATTTGACTTCTTGGCGTTTGCTTTAGTTGAGAAATAAGCTTCCAAACTTTGATCGGATTAAGTGCCAGTCCTTACAAAGTTGAAATAAAGGCCAGGATACATGGGCTGTAGCTAAGATACTGTGCAAACATTGGCTAAGATACTGTGCAAAGATACTGTGGCTATACATGTGGCTAAGATACTGTGCAAACATTGTTCACACAAAAGAGTTCCCGAGTTACAGAGTTAAAATCAAGGCTCTCCATCCTTTAACTTTCTACCCACAGGCAGGGGTGGAAACACCCTGGAATTCCTAGACACTTTATAACACACACTAAACTGTTCTTAGGCTACTGCTTAGGACTGAGATGCCTGAGCAACCTCGGCAGGTATTTAAGCCTCAGTGCCTGCTGTGTACAATGAGTGTCAGAAAAATACCCACCGTAGAGAGTAGTGATGAAGAGTATGGCGAGCAGAATTCCAAGATGACCCCATGATTCCCACCTCCCGGCATCCACGCCCTTGCAGAATCTCTTCCCTTGAGTGAGGAGGAAGCTGTGACTTGCTTCTATGCAACAGAACATGGCAAAGGGGATGGGATTGTCACCCCTGTGATTGTGTTACGTTATATAAGTCACCATCTAATACATAAAAAAGGAACCAATCTAAAATTGTACTATTTATTAAAAAAAATAAAATGTATGTGGTCCAACAGGTCCAGCCAACTGGAGCTAGAGGTTCTCCTGCTCATCTTGGAGAATTAAACTGCTCTTTTACGACAGGAAGGGACCGTGATAGAGATTAGAGAACAGGTTCTTGGACCTTAAAGAAGTCCCTGGCTGACAGGTGGCAAGGAAAGAGGGACATCAATCCTACAACTACAAGAAAATGACCTCAGGGAAATAGGAAGTGAGCCCTTCCCCAGTCAAGCCTCCAAATAGGAAGGCAGCATGGCCCAATACCTGGAGCGCAGCCTCGAGTAGAAACCCTGAGTAGGGGAACCAGCTGACTCAGGCCTGGAATCCTAGTCCATGGGAGACAGGAGAGAATGCATGTTTGTTGTTTTAAGCCACTAAATGTGTGGTCATTTGTTACATAGCAATAGAAAACGAACACAAGGGGTAAAAGAGATTATGCATGTAAAATGCATAGGCTTAGCACTATGCCTAAGTGCTCAATATTACTTATCCTGAGTATTATAATGAAAGAGTTAGGCATTGTGGATTCAAGACAGTACAAGGCTGTAAATCTCCCTGTGTCCATCAGAGATAGCCTTCTGGGCTGGATGGACCCCAATCAGGGGCGATGCTTCCGTACAGTAGAGGCCAGCGTTGCAGACATCTATACAGCCAAATGATGACCAAGCTGACGAACCACTTATTTGAAACACAACTTATCATCATATAATTTCAGCAGAAATTAGTTTAGTACAATGGGAACTGATCCAGAGTGTTAGCGTTGGAAAGACATCGAGCTTACCCAATAATGACTGGAGATCTGGCAAGGAGGAACAGGTGTTTCAAACAAGATCAGGTTTGAAATTCTGCAGTTGGGTTCATCCAGGATTTGGAACCTGAGAGAAAGAAAAATAATATGTTATTGAGCACCTGCCAGATAGTCTCAAACATGTTTTTGCCTTTAGTATGAGTAGTCTATAGGGAAGAAATTATCCGCTTCATTTTACAGGTGATGAGGGTGAAGTCAAGGAAGATGAGCTCAGAAAAGGTAAGTGACCTGCCCAGAATCCCCCAGGGCTAATCCAACCTCTGGATGAATTTGGTAGCTGGGAGAGTACTAGGCGTCTACCATGATGGGACTGTAATATGTGTATATGAAAGGAATCTCGCCCAAAAAGAAGGAAATGAGGAGAATGGATGAGTAAGAACAGGAGCCAAACAACTTTGATTTAAAAACTTTGACACTTGGCTCAACTTGTATCAAATAATATGTTTCCAGGCTTCCCTGGTGGCGCAGTGGTTGAGAGTCCACCTGCCGATGCAGGGGACATGGGTTCGTGCCCCGGTCCGGGAAGATCGCACATGCCGCGGAGCGGCTGGGCCCGTGAGCCACGGCCGCTGAGCCTGCGCGTCCGGAGCCTGTGCTCCGCAACGGGAGAGGCCGCAACAGTGAGAGGCCCGCGTACCGCAAAAATAATAATAATAATAATATGTTTCCAAGAAAAAAAAGTGTTAAGGGAGACAATAGGGAGATGTATCCTGAACCCCCTAATGGGAGAGAAGAAATAAAAGGCGGACACCTTCTTCTTTGTTTAAATTTTACTGTGGTAAGAACACTGAGTATAAGATCTACCACCTTGAGAGATTTTTTTCAGGATACATTCAGTATAGTCGTGTATAGACACTGTGTTGTACAGCAGATCTTTAGGACTTATTCATCTTGCATGACTGAAAGTTTATACCTATGGATCAGCAGCTCTCCATTTCCCCCTCCCCCGGGCCCTGGCAACCACCATGCTATTCTTTGCTTGAGTTTGACTCTTTTAGACAGTTCATATAAACGGAGTCATATAGTGTCTGTTGTTCTGTGACTGGTTTAATTCACTTAGCGTAATGTCCTCAATGTTCATTTATGTTGTCACACATTGCAAGATTTTCTTCTTTTTCCAGGTGGGATAATATTCTATTGCATGTATAGACCACATTTTCATTATCCATTCATCCATCAATTGGACAATAGGTCGTTTCCCACATTTTGGCTATTGTGAATAAGGCTGCAATGAACATGGGAGTGCTAATATCTCTTTGAGATCCTGATTTCAATTCTTTTGAATAAATACCCAGAAATGGGATTGCAGGATCATGTAGTAGTTCTATTTTTAACTTTTTTTCTTTAAAATTTTTTAAAATTTAATTTTTAATTGTATATTGGGGTATAGTTGATTTACAATGTTAGTTTCAGGTGTACAGCAAAGAGGTTCAGTTATACATAGACATATATTCACTCTTTCAAATTCTTTTCCCATGCAGGTTATTACAGAATATTGAGTAGAGTTCCCTGTGCTATACAGTAGGTCCTTGTTGATTATCTATTTTATATATAATAGTGTGTATCTGTTAAGCCCAACCTCCTAATTTATCTCTGCCCCCCACCCTCCCCCTTTGGTAACCATAAGTTTGTTTTTTATGTCTGTAAGTCTGTTTCTGTTTTGTAAATAAGTTCATTTGTATCATCCTTTTTAGATTCCACGTATAAGTAATATCATATGATATTTGTCTTTTCTGTCTGACTTACTTCACTTAGTATGATAATCTCTAGGTCCATCCACATTGCTGCCAATGGCATTAGTTCATTCTCTTTTATGGCTGAGTAATATTCCATTGTATATATGTACCACGTCTTCTTTATCCATTCATCCATCCTTGGACACTTAGGCTGCTTCCATGTCTTGGCTACTTTTTGAGGAACCTCCATACTGTTTTTCATAGTGACCACACCATTTTGCATTCCTACCAATAGTGGACCAGGGGTTCTAATTTTTCCACAAACTTGTCAACACTTGCTGTCTTTTTTTTTTTTAATGACAGGCATTCTAACAGGTGTGAAGTGGTGTCTCATTGTGGTTTTGATTTGCATTTCCCTGTTGATTAGTGACATTGAACATCTTTTCCTGTACTCGTTGGCCATTTATATGTCTTCTTTGGAGAAATGTCTATTCAAGTCTTTTGTCCACTTTTTAATCGGGTTATTAGAAAAGCACAGGCAACAAAAGCAAAAATAGACAAGTAGGAGTACATCAAGCTAAAAACTTCTGCATATCAAATGAAATAATCAGTAGGATAAAAAGGCAACGTGAGAAATGGAAAAAATATTTGCAAACTATGTATCGGATAATGGGTTAATTTCCAAAAGATACCTTCCATTTTTAGAGTGGGCATTAATCATTTTCTTGATAGCCTCTATATTGATATTTTTCCTTCAGATTTTTAAAATTGATCACTTAAAATTGAATGTCAGAGGTTGCTAAGGTCTTTCTTTCTTTCTTTCTTTCTTTCCTTCCTTCCTTCCTTTCCCTTCCTCCCTCCCTCTCTCCCTCTCTCCCTCTCTCTCTTTCTCCCTTTCTTCCTTTCTTTCCTTCCTTCTTTCTTTCTTTCTTTCTTCCTTCCTTCCTTCCTTCCTTCCTTTCTTTCCCTCCCGCTCTCCCTCCCTCTCTCCCTTTCTCTCTCTCTCCCTTTCTTTCTTTCTTTCTTTCTTTCTTTCATTTTGTATTAGAATGTTTCTATCTCAGCTTATTCCAAACAGGATTTGAGGCAGGTATGAAAGATATATGCAATACTTCAGGTATAATAAATTATAACCAATTAATTAAAATATGCAAACAGAAAACACCCCAACAGAATAAACAATAAAGGGAGAGAGAACCGGGAGCAAAATTTGTTACACAAAATCCACACCAAGGAGTCCTAGACATTTGCTGGAGATTTGCTTCTGTACCTCCCAGCATCTAGAAGAGGCAAAGACAGTTATGTTTCATGTCTATACACAGGAGCAAACAACAGTGGCACTGACCATCAATCATGTACAAACTAAGTACCGGGCTTCTGTATGTATTACCTCATCTAATCCTCACAACAAAATGCAAGCTAAGTATTATCTTCTGCGTTGGAAAATGAAAGAGGTACCCAACCTGAGAGCTGAGAGATAGAAAGTGGTAAGGAGGAAATTCACATCCAGGTCTGATCTCTCCAAGACCTGCCCGATTCTCATTGCACTGAGCTGCACTTCTCCACTATCAGCTGCCCTGCAAACGTACAACCGTCTCTCGTACCGAAAGCCGAAAAGAATTTCTCGAGGGCTTCTCAGAGGGAGGGCCCTGTGTTAAGTAATGAGCGTGGCTGTCCACAACAGCCTTCGAGCGAACACAGAAACAGTTTACAGGTTATTTCTCACCTTGTATTTTGGTCCCTAAGTACAAGTGGGTGGCACCATGCCAAGGTAAAGTTTGGCAAGAAAGCATCCTATAGGGAGATATCCAAGACATGACAGGTCATTGCTATTTTATTCTTTAAACTGATGTAAAGTACTCCAACAGAGAGGCCTCTGGTCCACGGCACTGTCACGGAGGCCCCAGCGATCCTAGTCTACATGCTACCTCTGGCATCTGACTAATGAGCTCCTAAGAGGTCAGCTCTGCTTCAGTTAGTACCTGCAGGGAGATAATGAGCTGCAGCTTGGACTGAAGTTAATTACCCAGGTTAGAGGCAGAGGGAGGCTGGGCTGAACCCATTTCAGCCAGACACAGAGCTGTCAAGAACAAGAGCGAGACAAGCTGTCGCAAGGAACCTGCAAAGGGGAAGTAGGAACAGTGAGATGTGCTTGGGAGGTCGTGAATTTCAATCAAGCACGGTCTTTTTTTTTAAAGAAGATGTTGGGGGTAGGAGTTTATTAATTAATTAATTTACTTTTGCTGTGTTGGGTCTTCGTTTCTGTGCGAGGGCTTTCTCTAGTTGTGGCAAGCGGGGCCCACTCTTCATCGCGGTGTGCGGGCCTCTCACTATCGCGGCCTCTCTTGTTGCGGAGCACAGGCTCCAGACGCGCAGGCTCAGCAGTCGTGGCTCACGGGCCTAGTTGCTCCGCGGCATGAGGGATCCTCCCAGAGCAGGGCTCGAACCCATGTCCCCTGCATTAGCAGGCAGATTCTCAACCACTGCGCCACAGGGAAGCCCCAAGCACGGTCTTAATTAGGACTGAAACAGCTTTAAAAAAAAAAAATCCCCATGTACTCCCATAAGTACCAGCAATGCACATCACAATCTCAGCCTGATCCTAGTCCTGGTACTCTTCAACCATTTATTTATGAAATATGCACTATGCAGCAGGGCCAGGGAACCAGAGTGAACCCTGCTCTCGTGAGGTCTGCTTCTAGGATGTCTGGGCTCTGTCCCTACACTGGGCAGCTGAGAGAAACGACCTCAGGAAGGGAGGAAGTATGCTTTGCCCCAGTGGATGGAGGTGAAGGTGTCCAGCTTCCTTGAGTGGCACGCACTTGACATCCATAAGCCTCTAAACCCCAAATTCTGGGGACGAGGGACTAGCCTCCCCATTGTGTTGGTGGGTAGCTAAGGATGGAATTGGAATCTGGTTCGGCTATAAACCCCAATTCATTCCATAGCATCTCACTGCTCCTTGACTAGACGATCAAGGGATCTAAGTCATTGATCCCGTTCCTGCATTGAAAATGCCTCTCTGGAACTATTTGTAACCTTTTCCTTTCTTGGGAGAATCTCAAATGAAATAAAACCCCTGCCCTTCGTTATACAAATATGACATGATGTTCATATACCAGTGGTTATTTTTACACCAGCCTTGCTTATTCAAATCCCCAGTGAGGAGTAGAGATTGCACCAGCAACATCAACATCAAAATACAACAGAGGATCCAAAAAACAATGTCGCCAACATTGCTCAAAGCAAACTGTAGCCTCTGAGGTCTGCGTTGGAGGCGAATTATGTCACACTTTGCACCCAACTGAAGAAGGAGAGAAGAAAAAGCATGAGGAAGCAGGTGAGAGAAGGGGAAGCTGACTGCCCAACCGTGGAGGATACAGAAAACCACGAAGAGCAGACAGAGCTCAAAAGGCTCATCTTTCCTAAAAGCCAGCCTACTCAGCTGGGTATTTCCAAAGCCTCACCGTATCATTGAACTTGGTGAAGTTCCCAGAGGTGCCGTGTGCTGAAGAATATTAATAAGTCAGGGTTACCTGGGTATAACATTATTTGTATCGAGGTTCACTATTCATAAAACACGATCGGTATGGGGGAAAGTCTTGCTTTTTTTCCTGCAGTGTCCCCCCTACTCACCAACATTCTGGCAGACATTTGACATTATCTCAAGGAAAATGGCCATGAATGCCCATGCACTAACATAATGACTAATTTTATTTCTTTGGGCGTTTCTGTGGTCCCAACTAATTGCTTTAACATACCTGTGTTATTTCCATTCATCCTTCAAACAGGTGCTTAGGGCCATTGATTATGAAAAATATAGACTAACAAGGCATCTTCAAAGCAGAGTGCTGAATGGAATGGTGGGAGCATCAAAGGTGAACTCACCTCTGATCTCTTTTGTTACATGGGTTGCCACAGTGATGACAGCTTAGGCTGGAAGGAGACTGGATAATGACAATAATAGATGTCATTTCAAGAGAACTTACTATGTGCCAGGCGCTATGCTTTCCACCTTTAACCCTCAGAAAGACCCCATGGTCTGCTAAGTTGTTGAGCAGACCATGTTGTTGTGTCCAAGAGGAAACTGAGACACAAGAAGTTATGTAACTTGCACAAAGTCCCGTATCTAGAGAATGACACAAACCAGGATTCAAATCCAGGTGGTCTGGCTCCAGAGCTGTCACTGACCTATTGAATATTTGCTGCGTGGAGAAGGTGGTCAGATTTGAAGATGCTTACAAAAGGGATGCATATTTTCCTTTCTGATTCCTGTAACAGGATAAATACGCAGTGAGCCTGTCCCACCCTTTGGAAACCAACGTGGTCTCTTATAATGTTAACCTGGAACCATGGAGAGACAGCCATTACTTGGAGGACGCCTCCAAGTACACACAATATCTTGAGACATGAAGAAAAGTTGGATTCTTCCTTCATAAACTGTTTTGAAGGCAAGAAGCCAGCAAGGCAGAAACCTGTGGGGTTGAGGGAAGGATAAAGAAAGAAGAAAGTATATGTTTTGTGGTTCCATGATATGCACTTGGAGGCATCCCACAACTATACGTAGAAGTTCACAGGTATCATCCTTTCCTACAACACAATATCTAATTGTTCAAGATCTACTCAAAGATAATATATTACCATATGACCCAGCCATTCCACATCTAGGTATTTATTCAAAAGAAATAAAAATGTATATCCATACAAAGACTTGTAGATGAATGTTCATAGCATCTTCCTATACAATAGCTCCAAACCAAGAACAACCCAGCTGTCCATCAACAGGTGACTGGATGAACACATTGTGCTAAATCTCTTACCCATAGGATGCGATGCTGTGCAGCAATAAAAGGCAATGAACTTTTGAGCTCTTCAACAGCAACAATGAATCTCAAAAATAACTATGCCAAGTGAAAGAAGTAAGACAAAAAAAGAGCACACACTGTATGATTCTATTGATCTAAAATCATAGAAGATGCAAACTAACCTATAATGACCAGTGTTTTCCTGAGGAGGGGAGGGAGGGAGCATGGAGGGGATTGCAAAGGGACAAGAGGAAACTTTGGGGGGGATTCATGTGCTCATGATCTGAATTGTGGTGATGGTTTCACAGGTGGATATGCATGTCAGAACTATTCTAACTGTGGGCTTCCCTGGTGGTGCAGTGGTTAGGAATCCACCTGCCAATGCACGGGACACGGGTTCGAGCCCTGGTCTGGGAAGATCCCACATGCTGCAGAGCAACTAAGCCTGTGCGCCACAACTACTGAGCCTGCGCTCTAGAGCCTGTGAGCCACAACTACTGAAGCCCGAGTGCCACAACTACTGAAGCCTGCACGCCTAGAGCCCATGCTCCCAGCAAGAGAAGTCACCGCAATGAGAAGCCCATGCACCGCAACAAAGAGTAGCCCCCGCTCGCTGCAACTAGAGAAAGCCCGCACGCAGCAACAAAGACCAAACACAGCCCAAAATAAATAAATTAATTGAATAAATTTATTTAAAAAAACTATTCTAAGTGTACACTTGAAACAGTGTGGTTTACTGTATATCAGTTACATCTCAATAAGGATGTTAAATAAGAGAGCGCATAGGTCTTCTGATGGAGGAAAGTGTCGGACCAGGAGTTATGAACCCAGGGGTATGATGGCGGAACCTTAACTCGGAATGATTAGGTTAGAGGAAGGAGAACAAATAGAAGAATAAATAGAACAAAGCTAGGAGACCAGACAGAAGGCAATGCTGCAACCTGGCTGAAGGATGCTGAAGACCGAACTAAGCCAGAGGCCACGAGGAACTGGGGGAGGAGATAGAAGTCAAGGGACAGAGTCCAGGAATGGGTGGTGGGAGCAGTCAGACGAGGAGCAGCAACAAAGGTGCAGTGGGGGGCAAATCAGAAGTGCCCCCGTGGTTCAGAAGTTTCCACTGATGCTCTTCATAGCCAGTGCGAGCTAAGTCACAAGAAGATCTGACTGTGGGACATACAGTTTCCACAAAGAGCTTTGCTCTTCCTTTTCATACTAGAGCTTTCGTGTCATTTAACTGGGCAGTGCAGGCCACCAGGATCACCTGAGCCAGGAGAGAACCCAAACATCACTAGTAATTCAACCAGCGTGCTCTTCTTCCAGTTAATTCCACAGCCTCTTGACAACCTGGCATTCACAGCTCAGAAATCCTCCCAAAGTCTCCTGCCACTCCCCTGCCTCGTGCACTCTCTCTGTTATGAACGCTGCTTCCTTCCTTGAGAAAGTCTCCCTCACAAAGCAATTGCAATACTGTCAGCTACTCCCCAGAAATGAGAGAGACCGAGGGAGCAGGCTGGGGGCATCCAATACCCCTCGGTAACCAACCACTCCTCAGCCCCTGGAAGAGAACAGAAACTCAATATACCTTATGATCACATCTCCACACAAAAGAAACTCTCTAGGCAACTTGTCTTAACACATCAATGTTACAGATGTGTCTCAGCAAAGGAGGGCAAACAGTTCTAATGAAAGTGGGGACTGACACGGAGCTCACACATGACAATGGGTTTGTCATTGATCAACAGTGAAGCAGGGTGACTGACTCATGCTTGTTATGTCTATTGTCAGAAAAAGAGTTTGCACTTCTTTCTTGGGTTCTCAGAGCTAGAAAAGATTTTTGGCATAATCTAGTCAACCATCAGTGAGTGCAAGGCAAGGCATTATGGAATCCCAAGGAACAATGGTGGAGCTTCAACGCTATAGGTTGCAGGAGATGGAGAGAGTCACGCGGTGAGAGGTGGGCAGGCCCCAAATCACCAAGGGACTGGTGTGCTCACCTAAGGAGTTTTAATTCTCTCCTGAAAGCTGGGGAGTGACATTCTCAGATCTGTGTTCTGAAGGTCACGATGGCAGACTTGAATAAAATGCAGCCAGTTAAGGGACAGGGAGACCCTAAAACACCAAAGTCTGGTCTAATGTCACAGAGATAATTAGGGATGAAGAAAGGGGGAATTCCCTGGTGGTCCAGTGGTTAGGACTTGGCGCTTTCACTGCCGTGGGCCCAGGTTCAATCCCTGGTCCGGGAACTGAGATCCCACAAGCTGCGTGGCACGGCCAAAAAAATTAAAAAAATAAATGAATAAATAAATAAAAATATACCAAAAAAAAAGAGGAAGGGCTAGTATGGGTACAATATGATGCTGGCTGGCTCACCAAGGCCATCCCCTCCAATCTGCTCACCTTCATGGCTCTGTTCTGTGCCTGCAGCTCATCTTCCTCCCTGGTCCTTCCTTGTGACTTCCAGAGGTGCTAATTCATTGGGTGTGCTGCTTCAGGCACTGGCTTCTTCTTGGTCAGCCTAAGCCAGGACCTCCTGCATTGTTTCCCTAGCTGGACTCCAAGAAGTGCAGCTCTCTAACATCATCCTGTGGCCTAGACTCTCTCAATATTAATACAGCTACACTAACCCTTCTGTTCCTCCAAGTGCCAAGCTCATGTCTGCCTCAGGACCTTTGCATACGCTGTTACCTCTGCAGAGAATGCACTTCCACCTCACTCTTCATCTGCAAACGGTGACCCATCCTTGAGGGCTCATCGTATATGGTATCTTTAAAGCAGACATTCCTGGTTAACCTCTCCCTGCCCCCCAGCTAAATGACACCTTTCCTTTTGTTTTCCTTAATAGCTCTTTTCTCAGTCTGAAATGATAGAATCCATTACATTCTATGTTTAACAACCGTCCTCCACACTAGACGCCACGGGGCAAGGACTGTGTCTAATTTTCCAACTCTGTATCTGTGGCATTTATCCCAGGGCTTAGCATAGTCTATGCCCAGTAAACATTTATGTGAACCCTCAAGCCCATCTCGCAGCCTTAATTCTGCTCCTCTCTTGTCTGATACATGCTTAGTTATAGCAGATGCCCTCAAAGCGTTTCTGGAATATTAGAACAGTCCTATTCATAGAAAGAAACCGCTTTTAGTGGACCTTTGGGGTCCTGAGACCTGGGTTCAAATCCCAGCTCTACCCGAGTGGCTATCTAGTGAACGACACTGTAGTCTGTAGTGTAGTATATAGTAAAGTGTGTCAGCACTTAGTAAACAGGAATCGTGTTCCCAGCTACAGAGCAAAAGCTGTGGCTGGACAGGAAATGGCTTCTACTTGGTAGAAGTAAGTGTCTGAAATATTGCCCAGAACTCAAAGCCTTTGTTTTTTCCTGGAAATAAAATAACAGTATAATTCGTTTACACTTTAAAAATAAAAGAGTAGTTTCCTCACTCCCACACTGTCACATACAGAAAGTTTAGGTACAAAGTTTAGGCTGTTGCAAGACACGTCTCCATATAGTACATTTATATTCATGTGAAGTACACTAACTTATGTAATTGTATACATTTGTGACTTTGCATCGGGGTTTGAAACCCGACTCTGCCCCTCCCTAGTTGAAAAACCTCAAGAAATTTACTGCACTTTTCTGAGCCTGTTTGCTCAAATGCAGAACCTCATAGGGTTACTATGAGAATGCAGTAAATGTATGTATAAAGCACGTGAAGCCATGTCCCACACGTGGCACGTTCAATGTAAATTTCAGTGGTGATTGCTAATCTACTTAGAACAAGGCCTGGCGAGCGGTAAATACATTCTCACATTAGCGGTGATAAATCAACTTTTGCTGAAGTCCATTGGATGACATCCGGGATATGTGAGAATTGCCAGGACAAGGGCGGGGGTGGTCTCTGAGCAGCTGGGGGCTGTGCTGCTGGCTGGTTCATGAAACCTTAACGGCTCAACATGCAGGTGCTGATGGGGCACTGTTGCTTTAAGAGAGGAAGTCAAAGATGCTTTTCCTTGAACACCACAAACAAGTGAGACCGTCAGTGCTATGGGAGGGGCCTGGGGATTCAGATTTTTATATTTCACTTGATATGACGTGTTCTAACCTCGCAAGTGCAAGTCCATCCCCTCTTTGAGGCATACTTTCACAGATATATTAGAGTGGCTTGTTGAAAAGAAAAATTGAAGGTGCCTAAAGAACACTGAGGTTTTCTGGGTTCTGGCTTCTCAGGCATGAGAAAGTGATAAGGAGAACCTTGCAACCAGGAGAGCCATTTATCCATTTTACAGAGAGGGAGCTGCAGCCTGGGATGCCACCAGATCACACAGTGGATAAGGAGCCAGGGCTGGTATTTGAACCCAGGTCACTGTGGTCTCCAACTCCAGGGCTCTTTTTTTCTGATACTTAGGAGTCTTTATTTATTGACTTTCCTATTCCCAGAGAAGCATTGTCCAACAGCGTCATATTTATCTCGGTGCACACATAAAGCTGGCCAGTGAACCCTGAAGTCTAAGTCAGCTGGGGGTGGACTACAGGAAAGTGGAGTCCACGGAGAAGAGAGACATGAGATATTTACAACCTCTTTCCTGACCCTGGGTGGCATTGCCTTTGTGTGATGCCTGGAACTGCAGCAGTCATCTTGAGGCCACGAGGTAAGAATAAACCCCATCGGACGCTGGCATACCAAAAAGAGGGAAAGAACATAAATGCTCATCATATGCTCCTTAGTTTCTCAACCATGGAACCCTGCAGAAAAGCCCATGTCCTTGGATGATGGAAAATACACTAGATCTCTACTATATGACTGCCAATAGGATAACTGATAGAAAAACTACAGAAGAAGTGACACGTGCAGTGAAATCTCTCTATAGTCACACAGGGGAGGTCTGGTCTATATTCCACAAGGAGAGTGCTACCCAGTGGTGGAAAACAATCTCTCTCTGGGTCCTTTTTCTAAATGGAAGAAAAGCTTTCCCAGAATATCCCCAGCTGATTTGGCCTCATGGTTTATTGACCATGTTTATGTCACATGCCCCGATTACTATATCAATCACTTGACAAAAGGAATGGAATTGCTGTGACTGTCTTAGATCACTGGTCTTCAATCCTGGCTGCCCCATTAGAATCATCTGATGGTGCTTATAAAACACAGTCATGCCTGGGCTCTACCCTGTGGACAAGAGTTCTCTCTCCTTGTCCCATAACTTGAGGTCTTGATTCTGAAAAACTCCTCTCATTTCAGAAGGTCAGACAATTTCTCAAGTTATGAAACTGACTTTGTGATACCCACGGTGGCGTATACAGTCATTCACTCGACAACTCTTCATTGAGTGTCTGCAACAGGACAGAAACTGCTCAGATTGATAGAGATGTTATTCCAATCAATACGGCAGGGAGGTTCTTGAGCTCACGGAGCTTTATATTTTAGTGAAGGGAGACAAAAGAATAAACAGATACCTACAGTAATTTCAAATGGTGTCAAATGCCACGAATAAAGTAAAACAAAAGAATGTCATGAAGAGAGACTGGAGATGGGGTGTCCGTTTATACAGAGAAAACAAGGAAGGTCACTTTGAGACAGAGACACTGGAATTGGGACCTGAATGGCTGCAAGGCAGCATAATATTCTTGGAAAAGGGAGCAGCATTCCTGATTAAGAATGAAGCCTGTGTGTTTGAGGAACACTCATGAGGCCCATGTGCCTGGAATGATGGGGAGCTTGGTAGGAGCTGAAGTCAGAGGTGGGCAGGAGCTTCCTGCCTTAGAAGTTGTAGTGGGTTGACCGGTGGCCCTCCAAACTATATGCCCACCCACAACCTGGAAGTGTGACCTTATTTGAAAAACGGGGTCTTTTCAGATGTAATTAACAGTCTTGAGATGATTTTATCCTGGATTACGGTGGGTCTTAAATCCAATGACAAGTGTCCTTGTAAGATAAAAGAAGAGAAGATACACAGAGGAGAGGTGATGTGAAGACTCATGAAGACATTGGAGCACAGCATCTAGAAGCCAAAGAATGCCAAGGATTGGCAGCCGCCACCAGAAGCTGCAAGAGAAGCAGGCAGCGGCTTCTCCTTCAGAGCCTCCTGAAGGAACCCAACCTGCTGACACCTTGACTTCGGACTTACGGCCTCTAGAACTGTAAGGAAATACATTTCTGTTGTTTTCGGGCATCATGTTTGTGGTAATTTGTTACAGCAGCCCAGGAAACGAATTCAGAAGTCACGACTCAAAGTTAACTCAAAGAGCAGCCACTGTTCTGGTCTGAATTGGTGCTACACGTCAGCACCCTGTCCAGCTCCTGAGGAAGCAGGCCAGACTCCTCCGAGCTTGTTCCCTCCCTGAAAACATCTGCCTCTCAATGCTGAACATTCTAGGAAACGTACAAGAGACCATCATTGTGTTGCAATTCAATTCACTTGAATTCACACTGCTTGAAAAGATTGCATCTGTATGTTTGAAAATTCCGTTCAATTGTTGAGCATGTCTTGGCATCTATCGTTGCACTGAGCTTAAATTATCTTTCTGGTATTATCAAAATCCAACAGTAGCATTAATTGTGCTGGGCCCAACTCTAATGGCTTCAAATAATTATTAGCAATTGCTCATTATCTCTTTTGGAAATCCTAAATATATACCTATTTTTTAAGACGCTGACTCATTGGGACTGGAAAGGATACAGACTGCCATTCTTGGGCTAATGTGAATCAGGGCATTGTTCAGGAAAGTAAGAGTCTGTGGGTGTGTGGATGCCAATTTGGAATATTGATCATTTTGATGGATAGGCTAAGCCTTGGTGGGATATCAAGCCTCTGCTTTCAGATGTGAGGCTCAAAATAAGATGTGGGGAGTGAGGAGGGAACTGTTTTACTTTGTTCTCTTAGCCATCTAAGTTTCTCCCAGGGTTGCTTTCCCCTCATTTCTTAGACCCCCATCATCTCGTACCTTAAAACGTTTGAGTGACCTTGACCGGTTGCATCTATGGTTGGTTGACCAGTTGGCTGGGGATGGCTGCTCCAGGTTGACCTCACTCACATGCCTGGTCGTTGGCTGGCAGTTGGCTGGGGTGGAGGTCACGTGTCACCCATCATTCAGCAAGATGGCCTGGGCTTGTTCACATGGCCACTGGGTAAGTTTCCAAGAACAACAGCGAAGCACACAAGACCTCCTAAGACCTCAGCTGGGGACTGGCACGTGCTGTTACCTCCATGACATCCTAGTGACTAAAGCAAATGCTGGGGCCAGCTGGCATTCAACGGGTGAAGAAGTAGACACATCTTGATCAGAGAAACTACAAGGTCACATGGCAAAGTAATGGATGCCGGGAGTGGTGAAGACTCAGGGACACTTTTGAAATCAATCTAGCATACACACATATTATAGATAAGGAAATCCCAGCGCTCAGGCTTGGGAACACGACGTTATCAATGGGCACACCACTCCCCTTTACCAGTCCTCATGGGTAGAATCATCTTTGCCTGATAGGTTGAAAGTCCATAAAGAAAGCCACTAACTTCCTCTGCTCCTGAATCACTCAGTCTGCAAAAAATCCTGGGATCTTCTGTCTCTTCCTCCTCCTCTCCTGATCCCTGGGTTCAGTTAGCTGCGGCCAGAGCTCCCCGAGCACAGACACCGGCAGCTTCCAGGGCAACAGCAAAGCTTCCATGGATCGGTCCTCCCTCGCCTAAGTTTTTCTTCCAACTAAGGAGTGACGAGCCTCCCCACGCCATTGGAGCCTCATGCCCTTTCTCCACCCCTTTCTCCAATTCTGAGAGGGCTGAGGTCCCACTCTTGTAAGAGATGAACACCCAGGTCTATGCTCAAAGTCAGTTAATGGGAAGAGATGGGGATGGGGTAAAGAGCTGAACCTGATGCTTGAACTGCACTCATTCTTTGTTGCTGCTGGTTGGGAGCCTTTTTTCTTTGCATCTGTGTGAAAAGGAGTCAGGAAAGAGGCTTAGATCTTGGGGAGGAGGGAGAGGATGGCTTTTGGATTTTAATGAAAGGGACCAAAATCAATCCAGGGAACCAGGGCAGAAACAGACACTATGGTTTCTGCTTGCCCAGCCTCAAGTCCTCTGCAACTTCCAGGACCCCAACCTTCCTTTGGGAATCACCTTCCCAGTAACACACATTCTGTCTCTTGTCCACACAAACAGATTTAATGAAGTTGGTCAGAGCCATTGTGAGTCAGCCCTGGGACTCTAGCTAGATGTGTTGGGGAAGAGAAGCTCTCTTTCCGGTGGTTGCCTAGTGGCTAGAATAAAAGGCTGGAACTCTTGGTGGCATCTTGTCACCTCATAAGGAAAGCACATCTGCAGATGAAGCCAACACAAAGGAAAGCGGGGACCAGAGATAGAGGGAGGTGACAGCACTGAAGCACTTGGATCCATCCATTCCTGAAGCCAATATTACTGAATTATTCAGATATGAGCCAAGTCAGTCCTCTCTCTTTCCCACCCTTCCCCCTTTTCCTCTCTCAGTTTATGCAAGTCTAAGTTGGGTTTCCAACAGCCCTACCTCATAAGGAAATTCAGTCATAGCTCCATCGATCTTTTTCCAAGATTCTTAATCAAAACTCCTCCTTTCTTCCCCAACTACAAAATAAAATTGCCACGCGTATCAGTGAATGCAGAGTCTGTGATGATGAGAAGGGGGCGTGGATAAGGAAATTGCTGCCTGCAATTAGCTGTGCTTCTGACCAGCCCAAAGCATCCTACTTCTCATACACTCGCCCCTCACACTCTCGCGCACCCTCTTTCCTCTTGGAATCGAGGTGAGATCAATGTGGGTGTGCAGTGTCCCATGGAAGTCCAGGTTTTCAGTTAATTATCTATTGGGAAGAAGGGGTGGTTAGGGTCTTGAGGTCACCTGTGTCTTCAGGAACCTGAGGCTCTCAGACTGCCTCCATTCCAGGCTTCACTGAACCAGTGTGATTGACATTCAGGCTTTCCTGAAGTACTAAGCCACACGCGCGTGCACACACACACACAGATACAGAGCATTGGTGAATGTAATATAGTTGAATGCATACAAAGAAAACTGACAAACAATTTGAAACTGGGTAATATATGTAATATATGTATTCCTTTTCATTCAAACGTCCATCTTCTCCCCCAGATTTCCACCAGCCCATAGCTGCACAGTCTTGGTAACGCCTCTCTCCTCTCTTTTTATTCTCTTTACCCCTCCCTCTCAAGAGAAGAGCTACCTATACCTTTCTCTCATTCTACACAAGGAGCATCTCTCTCTCTCTCTCTCTCTCTCTCTCTCTCTCTCTTCCTGAAGGACACCGATATCCACAAGCTCATCTTCTACAGCAAATGGCTCTCCAATGCGTTATTTCAGACACTAAAAGAAATTCCTGGCTAGATCTTAAAAATAATATTTTCCCTTTATATCTTCACAGAAAAATATTGGGTAGGAAACACCCTATGGTGGTTGGTTAGATTATAGGTGATTTTTAAAACTTGTATTTCTAATGGTACAGATGAACCAGTCTGCAGGGCAGAAACAGAGACACAGATGTAGAGAACAAACGTATGGACACCAAGGGGGAAAGCGGGGTGGTGGTGGTGGTGTGATGAATTGGGAGACTGGAATTGACATGTATACACTGATGTGGATAAAATCGATAACTAATAAGAACCTGCTGTATAAAAAATAAATAAATAAAATTCAAAAATAAATTAAAGATTGTATTTCTAACTAACTTTGGGGAGAAGATATATTACAGTGTTGCATAAGTATCACAGGCAAGAAAATAAAGAAGAGTAAAACTTTATTTGTAGCCCACACAGTGGTACTAACCAGTTATTCTCAGACCCACAGGACCTGGGCTTCTCTGATAATATGCGGGCTCTGAAAGACACCTATGGCATCCGATTCTAGCCTCTCTTTCTGGAAGGACTTCAAGGACACTTTTTCCTGCTAAACATTGACACTCAGAGCTCAGAGCGGTTAAGCAATTTCTCTAAGGTCATACAGCTCGGAGGACTCAAATGTCTGACCCTACACACGATGTTCTTTTCATTGCTGTATATCTCTAACCAGACAGCCTGAAGCTGGACATTCAAGCATCCCAGCCTGCGGAGAGAAGGAGATCTGAAGACGCCGGAAAACACTTGGCCAGGCACCATGTGTGATTCTTATGGGGTTCTCTGACATAAATGGCGAGGGTTCTGGTACAGGACACACTGCTAGAGGGATGGATCCCCTCACACTTCACCCCCTCTGAGAAGGTACGCCCAGCATTCCTGATCACCACCAGAGACATTTCACCTGTGTGAAATGATGCTGGGAATGACCTTCAGAACAATTCTTCCTGTAAAATGATGTCGCTGAAACATGGCCTTTTAAAAATGAATGTGATCAGACTCAATTTGGCTATAGTCCTTCAAGACACTGACTCATCAAACCTTTATTAGAGCCAGAGGATCGTCGCCATGGTTTTCTGCCTGGGAGTTTACGATCAAGTCCCCCACCCCCAACTCTGGAGCAAAAGCAACGTAAGCCATGGATGATGCGTCCCCATCTGTGCGCACATTTGTGAGGATGCGTTGGATCGAGGGGGCAGGAAAATAGATCCCACACTGGGGGAGGCAGATAATCCTTCCCCAGATTCCTCCTCCAAGTTCTGGGCTCTATTTTATGTGGAAGACGATTAAACATCAGATCTTAAAGTGATAGGACCTTGGTGATAACCATGCAAAAGCGGTGGTATAATGCAGCCGCTAAGAACTTGAACCAGACTGTCTGGCTCCTTTGATCATTCATTTCTGCATTTATTATATACCTACTGTGTGCCAGGCACTGTTTTAGGTGCTGGGTCTCTAGCTGTCACTAAGATAGGATCCTTGCTTTCATAAGGTTCCAAGTCAAGTTGAGGAAGAGAGAATATGAGCAAAAACACAGCAGATGGAAGTGAGTGATGTGAGGAAAACAAAGCTGGGGGGGTGACAGGGGGCAGGGAAGCGCTGTAGGGCAAGGGTCAGGGAAGTCCCCGCAGAAGTGACCTAGCTATAACCCGAAGGAAGAGAATGAATCAGTGTGGAAATTTCTGGGAGATGAATTCCAGGCAGACACTGCTATTTACTAGTGTGACCCCGGGAAATTTCTTAACCTCATTAGGACTCATTATACTCATTTATGAAATGGGGGTCGTACAAGGCCATTGTCAGGACTGAATGCCTTAATCCATATGAAGCCACAGCACAGTGGGTGGGGCTGAACCTTAAGAAACTAATGACACTTGTTATTGACCTACAAAACAGCAACACTGTATCGTTCAACTATCTCTGTTTAATAAATGACAACTATTACTATTCTTCATTCCTGTTTATTGAGCACTTGCTATGTGGCAGGCACAGTCCTATTTCTTAACATGGTCTCTAATCTCTGCACTTTAACAAAGTACACATTATGAGCTGCACTTTCTAGAAGAGGGAATCGAAGCTCTGAGAGGTGAAGTGATTTGCCCAGGGCCACACAGCCAGTAACTGGGACTGTCTGACCCCAAATCAATGCTGCTTCATCCCACTCCCACTGCCTGGGGGATCCCAGCACAGCCCATGTGCCTAGGAGATGCTCACCTGAGATCTGTTGAGACAATGGAAACTGAGTTCCCTTTCTACTCTGCGATAACCAAGGATGTTTTCAATAACCGTAAAGGCATCCTCAGTCATCCCATAAACTCATTTCTAAGGTGTCATTTTAAAAAGGCTAAGGAGCTTCCCGCAAGTGACGCTGTCACATCTGAGCTGGGGTTTGTTAGAAGACCAAGCTAGAAATCTCTAAAGTTTTAACCCTGAATGCACTTTGAAATCACCTTTGATTGGGGCCGGGATAAGTATTTTTTTAAGTTCTCCAGAAGATACTATCGGGAAGCTAGATGTGAGAACCAGTGTCTTAAACAACATGTAACCAGGAAGCCTCTGGCCAGGGCAGCAGGGGATCAGGGCACGGCAGCTTCTTGGCAGGTGGGGGGTTATTCTCTTTAACACACAGGACATCTACTGCAAAGCTAAACAAATCGGGACCAACACTCCAGAATGACAGTTATTATTTTTTTCTCTGAACTCTACCCTAAGAGAAAGGTAATGAGGGAGAAAACAGTATAGCCCCCTTGGTCAAGAGGAAGAATATTGACTGCAAACACCCGGATCCTTGCTCTACTCCTTACTTGCTGTGTGACCATGAGCAAGTTACTAAACTTCTCAGACTTCAATTTTCTTGGGTGTAAAAGGTGGATATTGAAGCCTTACCCATGAGGGTATTATTCTCTCTCTCTCTGTTTATATTTATATATATAATCACCAATATATCAAATGTCATTATAGTTATTATACATGTGTATATTTACTATGTATGTGTAATATAGAAATATAAAAATATGTATTTATATATTACAAATATATTATAATAAATATTACAATAAATATATTTGGCAATGCGCCTGCCTGATACCTAGTAAGTATTCAAATAATGCTAGCCTTAATTTTTTTAAAATACAGCAGCAGTGATGAAGCAGGCCCCCGCCCAGCTGCTGCAGTGGGCGCCTTCGTCTGTTGTTTCCCTTTATCCTCACCACCGTCTTGGAGCTGGCTGTCATCTGTTTTACAAATGAGGAAAGTGAGGCTCAGATCAGTTAACTGACTGCCGGAATCACACACCTAGGAAGTAGCGAAGCTGGAAATTGGACTCAGTGTCTACTCCACCACGGAGCCTGTCAAAGATTCAGCCTCAAATGTGAAACGGGAAGTGACTCCCAGAGCCTGACCAGCGTGGGTGAACTGTTCAGCCTGACCTCCTTCTGCAGACAGGGCTAGGCCTGCATGTAAAGAGCGTTTCCATTGCCTTGGTGGATCCCATTTCTGATGCTTTTTAAGGTTTCTGACAATGAAGGGTAAAGCCGGAGGACATCCCTCATTAAAATTCCCTCTCCTGTGTTCCAGGACAGCTTGTCTGCTATGAACTGATTTAGATATAGAGTTCTGGTGAGTGAAAGGGGACAAGTATAGAATCAGGGGAAGTCTCTAAGATGCATGTGCCTCGGCTGCGGAGAGCTTTCAATAAGCTTTTTTATTCTTCCCACAATAAGCTCTTCATTAGAGAGTGTGATTCAGTACAGATGGATGGGGCCCAGGAATCTGCATTTTAACAGACACCCCTGGCAATGTGGCGCCCGTAGGCTTTAGTTTGGAGCCAGTTATGAGGAGGAGTAACAGGAAGTGCTCGGCGCCCCATTTAAAGCCTCAGCTTTGTTCTCTGTGATCCCAGGGGACCCGCGAATGCCGGGCCACTAGCTTCCAGAGACACGTGAGTTGGGAGCCAGTCCCTAGGGTAGCAGCCAGAAAAACTGGAGTGCTAGATAGGTGTCCAAACCCTTCCATTCTCAGTGACGAGTTGGGAGCTGGAGGGCCCCTCCTGGTTGTACAGGGCTGGGCCAGGGGTGGAATTTATGGCGAGATTAGGTCTCAGCTGTTCCTACCCATTTTGAAGAATTTTCTCAGTCACCCCGTGTGCAGGAGTCTCTTCAGTAGTTTCTGGATTTCTCTCTGAAGTTGATGTGCTCGGTAGCTGCTTCTTCGTGCACCCGTGGGTGGGGGGAGAGTCCGGAGTCTCCTATTCCACCATCTCGATGACGTCACCCCCCTTCAAACTCCTTATTGAAGACCTTCGGTTGCTTGTGCCGCAGCAGGTCCTGGGGGTGCAGTGGTGGGTAAAAGAGACTCGGTTTTGCCCCCAGCTGCGTGCACTGGAGTGTACGGAGGCAAGAGCAAGCGCCCCCCAGATACACACGGTGACTCCAGACAGCGGCGAACACCGCGAAGAAACTAAGCTGCGATGCTGGGGAGCATCGTGAGTGCGCCGCCCGGCCTCATCTCCCCGCCTGCGAAGCGCGTTAGTAACAGCACCTTACTGTCGCTTTAGCATCGGGGTTACGCCAAACAATAGGCAAAAGGCCTGAATTCAGCGCCTGGCCCCGACTAGATGCTCAGTGACAGCCTGGGTGGCACGTCTTCTCCACATCACCGTATCTCGTCTAGAGGTGGGCACTGTTCAAAAACCCCCGTTCAGGTGACCCTGCCAGTGCGTTCCTTTTCCTTTCCCCACAGGACATTTGAAAATGGCCAGATGGGCAGGGATGGAGATTACATATCAGTTCCAGTTTACGGACATCGACAGGGCTATTTATTCACTGAGACCATTTTGCATTCAAAGCAATGATCATTACCATTCTTTTATACTCACCATTACCATCTAAGTGTTTTCCAACGCGTTCGCCTGAACAAAATCCTTTGCACAGCCAAAGGCACGCGCCGTGGGCCAGGGTGGTCAACGGAGAGCAGTTGTGCGTTCCAGCCACACGTCCTTCTTCCCCTTCCTTGGACATGGCATGCTCCATATCTCCACAGTGCCTTTGCACAGGCTCTTCTCCACCCTCTTCACCTAGTTAACTCCCACTCAGCCTTCATTTCATCTTAGATGACTTTCCTGATCTCCTAGTCTAGGTCACGCTGCTTTGCTGTCCTCCGTATTGAACATTTCTAATGCTGTAAAGGAATGGGGACCAGATGGCTGTTTCCAAGGTCTTGCAGGGAAGCACATTTAAAAAAATAGCAACAATCAAAGTGAAAGCGCCCCAAAGAGCTCAGAATTGTTTAGTAAATAAAAGAATGGCATTCCCTCTACGCTCTGTTATGAAAATGCTGAGAGTTTATTTGAAGAATCCCAGGTCTTTTTGGTTTTCTTCTTCTTTTTTTTTTTTTTACTAGCACAGGAGAGATGAACAGAGCAGAGAAGGCTGGTAATGTGCACATTCAGTTAAGCTGCAACTCACTGAATAAGAAACCGGAGGAAAAAAGAGAGATGTACGTTAGATTGAACTGGCAGGCAGCACAGTGTAGTGGATAGGGTATTGGTTCTGCAGTCAGGATGATTTGGGGTCGAGTTCTGGCTCTGCAACTTCTTAGCTCTGTGACCCTGGACAAGTTATGAAATTGCCCCATAACTTGGTTTTCTCAGAAAAGAGGGGAAAATATGCCTACTTCACTGAGTTGTTGTAAAGAATAATAATTAATGAAGATTCAATAAGCAAAAAAGAGCCAATGATTAAAACAGATGGAAAATGAAGAAAGCCTTGCATACTGTAGATTATGTGGTTTGGGAGAGTCTTGTTGAGAAGAGGACATTTACGTTGAGATCTAGTGAATAAGAGCCAGTGGTGAAAGTAGAAGAGGAATCTTAGAAGGTTAAAGGCCAGCTGTGAAAGGTCCAATGCATAAAGAAGGCTGATATACTCAGAAAGCTGAAGGACGGACAGTGTGGCTGGAAGGGTATACAGTTCAGACAGAGGTTAAATCACATCATGCCTTAAAGGTCATTGACGGAGGTGGAATTCATTCTAAGGGATGAGTAGGAAATAGGTTGAAGAGGACGGCAAGAGCGGAAGCAGAGAGACCACAGTTGTTGCAGTGGTGCAGGGAGAAGTGGAATGAGGTGGTTGGAGGGACAAGGCAGGGTGGGGCTGTGTGTGAGGCGGAGAGAACAAAGGCTCTCTGCTTTCTGTTTTGAGCTTGAAGGATGGTGGTACCAACCTCTGCAGGGGGGAGGGCTGCAGGATGAATCAGTGAGCTTTAGGATAAGATGAAGGTTTCAGTTTGGCGGGTGTTAAGTCTAAGATTACAGTTAGACAGCCAATGGAAAAGTCAAGTAGGCAAAAAAGTTTACAAGTCTGAAGCTCTCAAGGGAGGTCTAGGCTAGAAATACGAATTTGAGAGTTGTCAGTCCGCAGCTTGCATTGAATGCCATGAGGCTGAGTGGGGACATAGGCGGAATACAGGGAGAGAGAATACATTGAGGAAAGGAGATTGAGCCTTATGCGCTCTGTAATTAAACACACACGCACATACACACACACACACCACGGACAATGAACTGGGGGACAAAGCTATTTGAATTCTGCCTCTGCCCTTTACAACCTTGGAAATTTTGTGCAAGTTACCCCCGCCTCTCTGAACCCCACTTCTTTACCCACAAAACAGGAGAATGTTACATCCCAAGGTTGTTATGAGGATTGGAAATGATGTGTGCTAATACCTTGGGTGGGTCATAAAGGCACTACAAATTATAGGAGGCTTGGGGGCTGCTTTTTCTCCAAGACCCCTCCCTGATCTCCCAGCCTCTGCCCCCAACTCTGTAATTCCTTGACTCACACCACATGCTTTCCTAATCGCCTTCCAAACCCCCAGTAGCAAAAGGCAGATCATTGATAACTCTCTGTGGAGAGAGATTAGATGACAGCCAGATTTTAAACAGGGAGGTCACATGATCTGTGGGGTTTCTTTGATTTCAGATACTCCTCCACTTTCCTGCCTCCAAGCAATAGCTGACTTATCTGAACGATCTCCAAACTTCTCATGCGGAAAAAAAAAGACCATTTGGGATGAGCCACTTTCTAAGCTGCGCGCTAATAAGTGATGTTCTTATTGTTATTATATTTGCTTTCAAATCAGCAAGAATTCTGATTGGACCGCGTAGATGGGGGACAATATTAGCCAGTGGTGTGGCGAAAATAAAAGCTATTCTTAGAAAACCTCTCTTTTGATTAGACCCTGATACTTACTGGGTAGTTGATGATGTCAGTAGGTAATCTTGAGGGATGTCAGTGGGTGTTGAGGGGCTGCAGAAGGCGGAGGAGAATGAATGTGTCTGTACGTAGCAGAGTGCTGGCCACACCTCCTCCTGTCAGGCCTTTCTCACCTCCAGCATCTCTCGACCTGTGCTTCCACCACTTGACCCGCACCGGGCGCTTCTTAAATATTGTGCGTGAGGCCAAAGGGAAGGTGACGAAGAGCTCAGGCTCTGGGTCCACACAGGTTGGGCTCAAATGTGGTTTTTCTTTTTTTCCATTTCCCATGTGACCTTGAGCGAGATACTAATGACTCTGGATTTCCATGTCCTCATCTGCAGCCTGGGAAAAATGATGCCACCTGCCTCAGAGCTTGGTTGTGAGGATTAAATGGGACGATTGTGTAAAAGATTAAGGCCCTTAGTGGGAATGTGGTGTCTGCTCTATAACTGTCCGTTTTTGTCATCGTATTTAGTGATCCTCTTACTATTTAAAGCAGGTGCTAATGTTATCTCTCCCCCTTCCCCCTTTCTCCCAACTTACCCACACTGATGCTCAAAGACGTTAGAGGATCGCTCTGGAGATACAAAGAAAACAATCTGGGATTTGAATCTGTCTTCCCCATTCACGAGGCTGGCGTTGTTTCTTCTACACCCGTAACCTTGAAAGTGGGATGGAAAACTAATGACCAAGCCACCAGGAAGACTTGTAACTGACTGAAGGATAGTATCCTAGGGTGTGTGTGGGTAGAGGGGTGAATAGACAGGTCAAAGAGCCACAGTCAGCCTGAAGACATGCCCACCATGTTCAACAAGGCACATACACACGTTCAGCAAATACTGATCGAACTTCCAGAAGTACCACAAACTGGGCCAGACACTGAAATGAGTGAAAGGTGACTCAAGGCACTGCCTTTGTGGAGCTTACGATTTAGTGGGAGGGGCTGGAATAATGCATATAATCACCAAATAAACGCAAAATTACAACTGAAATAATTTCTACCCTGAGGAAGTAGAGTCCCTGATACACACAAACACACACACACACACACACACGCACATGTGCACACACACACCCTGGGTCCCTGAACTAGTCTGAGGGCTTGGAGAAAGCTCTCCTGAGTAATTATAATCGTTATTATGTAATAATAGTTATTAATGCTTTTATAGCATTTCTATGTGCTGAGACACTGAGCTTTCTTGTTATGCTTTACATATTAGCCTCACAGCAGCCCTATTATATATTGCTACTAGTGTGCCCATTTTAGAGACGAGGAAACTGAGATCCAGAAAGGTTAAGTGATTTGTGTGCCCAAGGTCATGTAGCCAGCACATGCAGAGCTGGACCAGGCAGTTGGCTCCAGAGTCCGTGCTCTTAACCATCCTGAGATCTGAAGGTTGTGTAGGCTTTAACTAGATAGAGGAAGGAGGTAGAGGACAGCACGCCCAGATTCCCTTTTCCGCAGGGAGCTCACAGGGTGCTCGGGACTGAATGCAGCTGAGTGGAGCTAGAGCTCAGGGAGCTGGGAAAGCGACCAGAGAGTGCGCTGGAGAGAAAGGCGGAGGTGGGCCAGGAAAGGTCTCCAGATCACGGTAGAGGCTTTGGTCTTTACCGGAAGAACCATGTATATCCATGGAGAGTTCTTAAACGGGAAGGTCACATGATCTGCGTTTATTAAAAGTTCACTCTGGCTGTTTTGTGAAGCACAGGTTGCAAAAGAAGCAGCAGGGAGACCGATGCTGAGAGCATTCCATCATCGTCCAGGATGAGATGATGGAGGCCTGGACCAGAGGGGCGATGGCAGAGTCAGACAAAAGCTGACAGATTAAAAAAAAAACCCTTAGGAGGCGAAATGGACAGGGACTTTGTGATTAATTGGTTCTGTGGGTGAGGGAGAAGGAGAAGTAATCGTTCCCTCATTGGATCGAGGGCATAGAGAGCTGTTCGCCAAATCCAAGGCTGGTCCAAAGACAAAGGAAGAGGGAGACACTTGGCAACAGTTTGGGATCTAAAGTGACTCAATAAGTTATAATTTAACTGGGATAAGATAAATTCTTGCAACTGGGCCCCAAATAGCCACTGTCCCGGAACATGGTAGGGGTGTTATTTCTAAGCAGAGCACATAGCGGGGCAAGACCTCGGGGTCCGAGTCAACTGGAAATACTGTATGAACTGTCCGTGTGACATGCTCTCCCAAACACTCATATTGTCACAGGTTGTGTCCCCAGGTGTCTATCAGAAGACACCTAGGCTATGACATGTACGATTCTGCCGTCATACATTCAAGGAGTTGACAGACCCCACCGTGTCGTGATGGTGTCCAGGGCACTGACAGGGAAACGTGTAGCATTGTCTGAGCATTTGTTTTGTATCAAGCACTTCACACACATAACCTCTACGTCTCCTCCTGACCTTCTAATATGTTAACCCTGTTGACGAGGGACAGCAGCTCAGATATTTAAGTGACTTGTTGAAGGTGGTGCATCTCGCAAGAGACAGAGAAGAAATTTTAATTTGGGTCAATGTGATTCAAATTGTTATGCTTTTCCCACTATACTGTGTTGCTTCTCAAGACAAAAGACAAAATGCTAATAAAATGGGAGGATACGTAGCTTGGAAAATACAAACGTGGTGGAACTGGATATTTATTTTCTGATACAGATACCTCATCTGTGAAAAGGGGATAATAATAGTACCTACACCCTAGGGTTATTTTAGTGATGAATGATACATTGCAGGTGAAGCACCATCCTGGGTCTGACACGTGGTCCTTGAGAGTGTGAGTTTCTCTTACCATTATATTATTATTATCATCATGATTGTTATCGTTGAAAGGGAACTGAACTTAGCCTAGGCGAGTCCAGAAGACACGGTGAAGGCAAGTGCGTAGACATTATAGAGAAGCTGGTTTGTCTCAGTGGTGCCGGGAGAGACTTTCAAACAGGTGGAGCCTGATCCACTGCGCGAGGAATGGCCTCAGGAAGCGGTGAGCTGTCCGTGACAAGAGGTGCCCAAATCTAGGCTAGACAACCACTTATGGAAACAACACACGAAAGATCTGCTCATCACACAGCTATACAACCTCCGTTGGCCCTTTAAGCTGAAAGTCTGATTCTACCTCCCCCACCTGCTCTAAAGTGACAAGTTTGGTTGTGACGTGGCGTAAATCTAGGGCGCCTGCTCCAAAAATAACTGCCCAGTAAGGCAGGAGGAGGAGTTGGGGCTTGTGTACGTCACCTTCCCTTGGATTCAATCCTCATGCATGCAAGGGCTAAAGAGACAGTCCCTCCGACCCAGCCCTTGACTTTCTGCGGCGTCTCACCTCGGGCAGGTGCTACCTGCTCCATCTGCCCCTGAGAGATCCAGCTCATGGCTGCCCCAAGGGGAGGACCCCCTACCTCTAGCCACGGCCTACCCTCTTTAAGGCACTGATCCAGAATTTCAAGAAGTCATCCCTGTGAAGGAGAAGCTGGGCTTCTGCTCTTAAGAGCTTCAGGCAAATTCACCCTTGAGAGCTCTTGAGGCCTCATATAAGGGATTAATTGATACTCAGCAAAATGAGAGCCCCTTTAAGATAGGGATTATATTTTATTTGTCTTTTTTTTTTAAGAGCCTTTGCTGTATGTGCTCATTTCTTTTTTTCTTTTTATCCTTTTTAAAAATTTTTGGCCATGTTGGGTCTTTGTTGCTGCACACGGGCTTTCTCTAGTTGCGGCGAGCGGGGGCTACTCTTCGTTGCAGTGCGCAGGCTTCTCACTTCAGTGGCTTCTCTTGTTACGGAGCACAGGCTCTAGGTGTGCGGGCTTCGGTAGTTGCAGCATGCAGCCTCAGTAGTTGTGGCACATGGGCTCAGTAGTTGTGGCTTGCAAGTTCTAGAGCACAAGCTCAGTAGTTGTGGTGCGTGGGCTTAGCTGCTCCACAGCATGTGGGATCTTCCCGGACCAGGGATTGAACCTGTGTTCCCTGCTTTGGCAAGTGGACTCTCAACCACTGCACCACCAAGGAAGTCCCATTTTATTCATCTTTGTATGTCTCACATAATACATGCTCAATGAATATCTAATAAATGAATATAAGAGGAAATGAGCAGGCATTTGAATGATGCAATTTATTCATTTGACAAATATGAATCTACTGGGTTTCAGTTCAACTTGGTGTTTACCATAAGGGTGCAGTTTAATACAATCATTAGTGTGTGGTCATAGGTTTAGAAAATATCTCTAGGCTAGGAAGAGTTTCAAAATGTTGGTGGAGGGGTACAATTGATACTGAAATTTCTGTTTCCAGGGCTTGGCTGCAGGCAAGATCTGCTCACATGCAGCAAAAGATGAGAGACAGAAAAAATAGTTGAACCACTTTGGATAAATGAGGTCAGACATACTTGGCCCTCTCCTACACTCAGCTCTCTCCCCCTCTCTCTCTCTCTATATATAGTGGTTTTAAAATATGGCCAAAAATTCTTTGATACTCCCTTTAAGAGGTGAAGCTTAATCCCCACCTCTTGAGTGTGGGCTGAACTCAGTGACTCATTTCCCTCGAATAGAATATGATGGAAGAGCTGGTGGTTCACTTTTGAGACTATTTTATAGAAGGTGTTGCAGCTTTCTCTCTCTCTCTCTGTGTCTCTCTCCCTCCCTCTCATCACTCGCTTTCCCTAGACAAGTCAGATATCATGTTGTGAGCACTCAGGCATCCCTGTGGAGAGACCCACGTGGTGAGGAACTGAGGGCTCCCTCCAGCAGTCATGTGAGTGAGCTTGCAAGAGCTCCTTGAGCCCCAGTCAAGCCTTCAGATGCCTGAAGTCCTAGTTACCATCTTGACTGCAACCTCATGAGAGACTCTGAGTCAAAACCACTCAGCTAAGCTGCTTTTAAATTCCTGACCCACTTTGAGGTAGTAAGTGTTTGTTGTTTGAAGCCATTAAGTTTGGGGACAATTGTTTTTTGTTTTTTTTTCCTTTGCGGTACGCGGGCCTCTCACTGTTGTGGCCTCTCCCGTTGCGGAACACAGGCTCCGGACGCGCAGGCTCAGCGGCCATGGCTCACGGGCCCAGCCGCTCTGCGGCATGTGGGATCTTCCCGGACCGGGGCACGAACCCGTGTCCCCTGCATCGGCAGGCAGACTCTCAACCACTGCGCCACCAGGGAAGCCCGGGGCAATTGGTTTTGTAGCAATAGATAAGTAATGTGGTTTTCATTCCCATTCTTGGCACCAAATTATGTAGTAGTTAGGGTCCAATTGGATAAGAACCACTAGGAGATAGATAGATAGATAGATGATTGATAGGTAGATAGATATAGATAGATATAGATAGATAGATATAGAGGCAGATGATAGATTTGTTGATTTGTTACAGGGATTTGACCTCATGCAATTAAACAGTGTCTGTAAGGTTCTTGTCTTCACATCTACTGGTGAAGATTGAAGTCTTCAAGGAAGGCCATCAGGAAGGGTAGATTGATATGACGGGAAGAAGAAGAGCAAGGGCACTGTGGAACCCATGGAAACGAGCCTGGAACTCATGATAAGAGAACAGAACTTGTGTCAGTTTCTCACTGCCTCCAACCTTGATGACACGGAGTCCTGCTCGAGAAGCTGACACCCTGTGTCATGGAACTCAGCACACATCTGGACTTGGAGTCGGAGAAGCTGATGGGGGACTTGGGGCGGGGGATGGTGGAGCAGGTCAGCCTGCGACCCCACCCCAATGAGGTGAGCCAGTCAGATAAACAGCAACATGTATGCACTACCCTGACCTTCCAAGCAGAAAAACCAATGACTGCTTCCTCCCTCCAAATCTCCCACCATATCTCTTGTAACCCCCAACCAGGAAGGTGACACAGTACAAATCCAACACTCTCAAGTGGTCTCACCCACAACCACAGTTTTTTTGTTTGTTTTAAAGGAATCAATGTTATTTCAAACTTTATTTGGTAATGTTCATTCAACAACGCTTTCCAAGGTTACATTATAAAAAGAAAGAGAGAACAAAATTTCAACCCATCCTTAACAAAGGCAGATGTGTATCCATCTAAAACTCTAGCACATCAGATAACAGCCTCAACTGTTAAAGTAAGAGAACATCGTATAGAAAAAATGATAATCTCCTCAGGGAGAACAAAAAGAAAATGTAAGGAATTTCTTGAATCAACTTGGTATATGGGCACACCTGGCATAGCAACTTAGCTAATTCAAAGTGCTATCAGAGTCCTTCATTAGGGTGAGACTGTAGGTGACATGTGGGTGAGTGTTACTGTGCTCTATAAAAAAGGAGGAAAATTAGTACTGGAAAATGAAATTAATCAACTTTTTAAACTTTACAATGTGTAATAAAAAAGGCTAATGTTTCAAGTCACCAGTGGAGGGTCCAAGAGACTAACAAGTTTATAGACCATCTTCTAAACTATTTGAGGCCTCTTATTCAGGACTGAGCAAAAGGGAAGGTCTTTAGTAATTTGAAGTATGAATAAATAACTAAAAATAGCTAACATTTTAGAGTGTTCCCTTTGTGATAGGCATTTCATTCTTTACATTATCTCTAATTTCTCAAACCTAGAAGGTAGTAATATAATTATTCTCAGTTTCAGATAAATCAACTGTCTTTGAAAGATTAATTACCTTGTTCAAGGTCATAATGGCAGGAAACGTTGGAGGTTGGTCTACCTCCAAACACCACTCTCTTAAGCCCTATCCTATATTACCACCTGTGCTGACACACGGTAACCTGCATTTTGTGGGGCTAACATTAGATGATCCTCCACATCCACAGTTTTAATTATGATCTGTATCTTTCTGCTTCCAAATTATCTCTAGTTCAGTTCTTTTCCTGTGCCTCACACAGTTCATTACCTTAAAAAAACCCACTTTATTGATGTATGATTGACATGTAAAGAGCTGTATATGTTTCATATATACGACTTGATGAGTTTGGGGATAAGTACATACCCATGAAACCATCGCCACCATCAAGGCTATAGACATCCCTCACTTCCCAAAGTTTACTTCTGCCCTATTGTTATTGTAAGGACACTTAACATAAGATCTATCCTCTTGGAAAATTTTAAGTATCCAATGCAGTACTGTTAGCTATAGGTTCTACGTGTAAAGTAGATCTCCAGAATGTATTCATCTTGCAAAACTGAGATTTCACATCCTCTGACCAACATGTTCCCCTTCCCCCCTCCCCACCCCACTGCCACCCCTGGCAGCCACCATTCTATTCTCTGCTCCTATGAGTATGACTATTTTAGATTCATATACAAGTGAGAACATACGGTATTTGTCTTTCTGTGTCTGGCTTATTTCACTCAGCATAATGTCCTCCAGGTCCATCCATGTTGTCCCAAATGGCAAGATCTCCTTCCTTTTTAAGGCTGGATAATATTCCATTGCATGTACATATACCACATTTTCTTCATCCATTCATCCATTGCCAAACATTTGTTTCTATATTTTGGTTATTGTGAATGCTGTTGTGAATATGGGGTCCAGATGTCTCTTCAAGGTTCTGATTTCAATTTCTTTGGATATATACCCAGAAGTGGAATTGTTGGATCATCTAGCAGTTCTAGTCTTCACGTTTTGAGGCACCTCCATACTGTTTTCCATAGTTGTTGCACCAATTTACATTCCCACCAGAAGCGGCTGAACCAGGGTTCCCTTTTCTCCACATCCGTGCCAACACTTGTTATTTCTTGTCTTTTTGATGATATCCATTCTAAAGAGTGTGCAGTGATATCTCATTGTGGTTTTGATTTGCATTTCCCTGATGATTAGCATCTTTACTAATGTGTCTGTTGGATCACAGGTTACTTGTCTTTAAGGGAAACCTCACAGTAGGGAAATGTAGACATACAAAGGGACAAATAACATGCTACAATGGAGAAATGTCCAAAAAATCATGGGAGTTCAGAAGACAGTGCCTCTAACTCTGGGTGAACCGAGAAAGGATTCATGGGGGTGACACTTGAGCCGGGACGTAAAAGATAATTGTGTATTTGTCAGATGGTGAAAGAATATTCATGAAGAAGAGGGAACAGTATTTTTAAGGACAAAGGTTTGTTTCGGCTGGATCAGCATCTGTGTACAAGGAAGTAGTGGGAGTTAAGGTTAGAGAATTCGTGTCAGCAAGAACAGACCAGGAAACTCCATGCCAGGCATGCCAGAGACCTTGGTCTTTACACTATTAGGTGATGGGGAGTTATTCAAAGACTTTCAGTTGGGAATGACATGGCCAGAATTTTATTTTAGAACAATTCCCAATGCTGGTAAATGGAGAAAGAATTAAAGGTGAGTCAATATTGGAGGTAGGGAGACCTGTTATTAGACTGTCACAATAATTCATGTAGGAGAAGAGGAGAGATGGAAATCAGACAGTGAAGATGGCAAGCAGGAGGCACGTGGGAGGTACAGACAGGGAAATGAACCAAAACTGGAGGAAGGAGAGAGAGAGACGAGTCAAAAGACTGTCATGATTTTGGCCTGGTGAGTGGGAGCTGATGACGCTCTGCTCTTAGAAAACTCTAGAAGGGAAGAAAGCGCTGGTGAAAGGAGGAGGATACATTTGGTTTTGAAGATGTTGCATTTGGGATGCTTTCAAGATATCCAAGAGGCATCTGAAAATATGTATCTGTGTTGTTATTTTACTTATCTTTTTTTTAAATTTATTTTTATTTTTTTATTTTACTTATCTTTAATGAAAAACTGTGAGCTTTACAACCCTGAGCTTTATCCCTTACGGTCAACATTGAAAACTGCTGAAGGCAATACCAATACTCACACTTCCTGTAAATTACTCTCCCCTGCAGCTTATGATGGAATGTGAGTTGTTAAGATGGTGGGAGGGGATTGGGAAAGATGTAGAATTAGGTTTATGGTTTAACCCATGGTAGTGGCTTTGGGATGCCGTGGATTATGAAGCCTCCTGGGCATGTTGACTGCCCTGAAATAGGCTCGTATCTCCACATTCCCTATTCTGATGATGTTTGTACGTCTTGAAGCCAGCCAAATATGCTATGGTTTGGTGAGTCAGATTGGACCCTGGCTTCTTTAAGTTACTCTGAGTGCAGCAGGGAGGCCACAGGTAATCAGTCACATTCTTGGAACACAGCATTATAAATTTTCAAGTGGAAGTCTGTGTGCTTTTTCTCATTGTGCTTGGTGATGGGGCCACAGAGTGGGATCTGGGTGCTGTTTGATAGAGAATGACCTCCTCTTCCCTCTATCCTTTACTGTACATTTGTATTCCTGGGCTCTTGTTTGGATGAAAGGCTACAAGCAATCAAAAGTAACAAGATCTCTGAGCACATCTGATGCCACTAGCTCCTGGGGCCCAGCCTCTGAACTGGGGACTGGGATGTCTTATCTGCTTAGGAAGAAATGGAAGAGGAGGAGGCTATCCTTTAGAATGCACGGTTGCCTGCAGTACTGCTGAGTTAAAAAGAACAAGCCTGCTGTTTCTTCCTCAGGCAGGAACAGAGACAAAGTGAGAGAAAGGCAAGAGAAAGAAAGAGAAAACTTCTGGAACCCCCTGGCATGTCAGTGGGTGGTGGGAGATAGGGGACAGCTGGACACTTCTTCAAGGGGGGTAAAGGCTTTCAAATGGAAAGTCATAGCACAGTCTCCCCCTGGCTCCTGCCAGCGTGCACACTGAATGGAAGTTTTTGCTGAACCATAGTGCACAAGGCTTTGCATACACAGCCCCAGAAATTTTAGCACCTTGGAGTTTCCAGAAGCAAAAATGTGGACCTTTTCCATCTGCTGTCTAAGGAGAGTAGTGAAGACCTGACATCTACATCCTTGGAACTTTCAGTACCTTGGAGAGCTCAGCAACAAAGCCAGGGGCCACTTTTCTATCTGCTTCCTTAGGGGAAAGTCCTGATCTATGACCTCTAATTCTTGGACCATTCTCACCCCCAAGGAGAGATACCCTCTGTCCCCAGAAAAGCAGAGGTCAGATGGTATGGACTTCCAGTCACTGGAAGTTGTTTTTCTTTGGACACACCCTGAACACAACTCCTAAGTTTTGGAACTAAAAATAGTACAGAAAGAGCTATCTTTTATTGATATATGGTATGGTTGACAATGTCTCTGCACATGCCTAGGAAGCAGGCAGAGTTGGAGCTGAAAATCTTCATTTTGCCGATATGCATGAGAAGACTACGAGAATAAGAGAAGAGAAGTGAAAAGACAAAAGTCATACAGTAAGGATGTGGCCAAGAACTCAGACTTCCTGGCTCTTCTCTCTGCTTCCTGTTTATTTAAAAATACTTACTGGACATTTACAGCATATAAGGCATCAGGGACACAGAGGCAGTTCCTGCCTGTACACTATTGGAATCTAGGTAATAGTGAGCACTAAGCAGAGATGAAAAATCATGGGATATGAAGTCCAGCTGACATGCGCTCACCCCTGGTCCCAGCTTCACAACGACCTGGTTGTATGGTCTTAAGGAAGTCACTTCAATCTCTAAACCTCGGTTTCTGAATATGTAAAATGGGGACTATAATCCCTGCTACAAAGGAGGGCTTTAAAGATTTTAAAAGGGTTTTTACAAAGATGGGTTAGTTTAGTGAACTTTAATAATAAATTTCATCAGAACTCTTGGAAAAGAAGGTAACAGACACCCCCAAATTCCGTTTCTAGCGGAAGACTACAAGGTCTTCCAAGAGAAACGTGTTTGGTTTTATCCTCAGAATGACAGCACATTTGAGCTTTTCCCTCCCACAGGAACAGAACTGTCTGTTAATTAAGTTTGCTTGGCTGTCTGGTCATCTGGCTTCAGCCAGCAGCATCTTGGGGGAGAAAAAAAGAGAACTGAGCCATTTAGGGTAGCCACGGCACTGGCAGAAGCAAATGTCCCAAGTAACGAGTATAAATTGCCTCCTAATTAGGAAATAATTATGCCCCCAAATGGGGCTACATGGTGTAAAGGCATCTCACAAATTGCCGATTAGTTTCATAGCAGTGATGGTATTTAGTGCCACTTCAGTTAATGGAAAATGTGTTGGAAATGGCCCATCTTTGGCTGCTCCAAAAAAAGAGAAAAGGCTAGGGAAGGAGAGGCTCCAGAGACAGGGAATGAGGCAAGAGAAAAGAGAAACATTTGTCTTTTTTCTTGGAGTGTGGACTATAGTAAGAGTTTGGAACATGGAGTTAGAATGGGGAAGAATTTTGATTTTATTCTGACGGTAATGCAAAGGTACTGAAGGCTTGAGACCAGGTGAGGGATATGATCTAATTAGAGTCTTTAAAAGATTACCCTGGGACCTAATGAAACTTAAAAGCTTTTGCACAGCAAAGGAAACCATAAACAAGACAAAAAGACCCTCAGAGTGGGAGAAAATATCTGCAAATGAAGAAACTGACAAAGGATTAATCTCCAAAATATACAAGCAGCACATGTGGCTCAATACCAAAAAAACAAACAAGCCAGTGCAAAAATGGGCAGAAGGCCTAAATAGACATTTCTCCAAAGATATACAGACTGCCAACAAACACATGAAAGGATGCTCAACATCACTGATCATTAGAGAAATGCAAATTAAAACAATGAGGTATTACCTCACACCAGTCAGAATGGCCATCATCAAAACATCTACAAAACTGAATGCTGGAGAGTGTGTGAAGAAAAAGGAACCCTCTTGCACTGTTGGTGGGAATGTAAATTGATACAGACACTGTGGAGAACAGTATGGAGGTTCCTTAAAAAACTAAAAATAGAAGTACCATATGACCCAGCAATCCCACTACTGGGCATATACTCTGAGAAAACCATAATTCAAAGAGTCATGTACCACAATGTTCACTGTGGCTCTATTTACAATAGCCAGAACATGGAAGCAACCTAAGTGTCCATCAACAGATGAACAGATAATGAAGATGTGGCACATATATACAATGGAATATTACTCAGTCATAAAAAGAAATGAAATTGAGTTATTTGTAGTGAGGTGGATGGACCTAGAGTCTGTCATACAGAGTGAAGTAAGTCAGAAAGAGAAAAACAAATACCATATGCTAACACATATATAAGGAATCTAAAAAAAGAAATGGTTCTGAAGAACCTAGGGACAAGACAGGAATAGACACAGACTTTATTAAAGACTTTAAATAAAGACACAGAGAATGGACTTGAGGACACGGGGAGGGGGAAGGGTAAGCTGGGACGAAGTGAGAGAGTGGCATGGACATATATACACTACCAAATGTAAAATAGCTAGCTAGTGGGAAGCAGCCGCATAGCACAGGGAGATCAGCTCAGTGCTTTGTGACCACCTAGAGGGGTGGGGTAGGGAGGGTGGGAGGGAGATGCAAGAGGGAGAGGATATGGGGATATATGTATACATATAGTTGATTCACTTTGTTATACAGCAGAAAATAACACAACACTGTAAAGCAGTGTAAAGCACTCTAATAAAAATGTTAAAAAAAAAAAAGATTATCCTGACTTCTGTATGGAGAATGGAGACATGGAGGCCAGAGAAGAAGCAGGTGGATGGGTTAGAAAGCAGTTGCGTTTGTATAAATGGGAGGTGATGATCTGGGTGACGGTGGTAGAAGTGATGAGAAGCAGATGGATTCTTAATGTATTTTAAAGGTCATGCAGACAGAGCTGGTGGATGGATTGAATGTAAGGGGTGGGGCGGGGTCGGGAAGAAGACTGAACGATGACCAGAAGGTATTTAGCCTGAGAAATCAGCTCAGTAGCAGTGCCAGTTCCTGAGTTGGGGAACTCTGGGGGAGGATAAGATTTCTACTGGGGCTGGGGGATGGCCCAATATACCTTTTAAGATATTTTGGGATCTGAATGTCTTTCAGATCTCTAGGTGGAGTTACTAATATAGATATGGATATGTGAGTCTAGAATTTATAGGGGAGGTCGGACCCAAATATAAAAACGTAGGAGTAATCGGTGGCGTTTATAGTCAAAGGTCTGGGTAAAAAACAGTAGATAAGATAGAGAGTGAAGTAAACCAAGAACAGATTCCAAGGCACTCCATCTACATGCCCATCCAGCCACTCACCCACCCAACAGCCACCCAATCTTCCAATTAGCTATTCTCCTATCCATCCAAAAATGCCCACTCTTTGTTAGATGCTGGGCTGGGTGCTAGGATTCAAAGATGAAAAATTATATATTTTCATCTGGATATGAAAAGCCCTGGAAAAGCTCACATTCTAAAGAGAGATAGCACACACTAAAAAGTTTAGTAAAGGGTGCTAAATCATGTGAGAGATGGGTGTGCAAGGGGCTGGCTCACGGAGAAGTCAAGTGTTAACTCTGCTGCTGGGAGAGAGCTTGGAAAGACTACGAAGAGGCTTCTATTGAAGATACAACTTGAAGGAGGATCAAGAGTTGGCGAGGAGACGTGGAGGAGACCAGCATTCCAGGAAGGAAGAATAGCATGAGTGAAGGCATGGAACCCCGAGAGCTCAGTGTCTTTGGAGAGGAGCAGAGAGACGTTAGGTGCATACGGCACGTGGTAGGAAGGGGTTTGTGGGGATTGGAAGACTTTGTGTGCCGGGCTATGGAATCCGGGCTTTCCCTTTGGGTCATTTGTTTTAAGCTGAAGATTTTAAGTAAAGGAGAGGTAGAGTGAACAAGGTCAGATTTTTTAGAAATGTCATTTGATCTAGGGATGGGAGTTATCACATGAAAATTAAATCTAGATTTAGTAAGGAGGGACTCGATTATAGAAAAATTATTGCAAGGAGGAGAAAGGGACTATTGCAACAGGGGGAGGAGGACTATTGGAATAGGGGGAATGCTCCGACTATAAGCTCTGCAGGCGCCTCACGAGTTAGGTAAAAGGAGCGCTTCTTTTATAGGAGGGAGTAAACAAAACTGGACAGAACAGGGTGTGGGGATGTGAGATGAACGGGAGTGGTGGGATTGGATAGTAGCAGACCCAAAGGTCTGAGCCCCGCCTATTCCCAGGAGGAGGCTGTGAGCTGGCTCTGGCTGCTCAACAAGCATTTTGCTCCAATTGATCAGTGAGAACAAGAATGTCCGCTAATCGTTTATGAGGCAAGGATTGGGGATTTGGAGGCTCTGTGTCTGGCCTTGGCATGGAGAAGGGGGGCACCCATGGGTCATATCGAAGTCATATGGAGAAGGGTGGTCCTTTGCAGTCAGCTGTTGCCTGGGATACAAAAGGAGAGGAGGTCTTTAACCAGCACTCTTTTCCAGAAACATAAGTCACAGGGCTCGGTGAAGTCCAACGTTATCAGAGTCAGTGCTGCAAGTGTGGGAACTGCACAGGAAGATGCGATCTAGGTTAGGGACAGTGGCAAATCTTGCCAGTAAAACCCTGAAGCCAAGTCCTGTATTCTTCCCGATTCCATGCTCCCCCCTCCACTCCTCCATTGCACAAAGGAGGAAATAAGTGATTTTCCCCTTTGTACAAACACTAAGCCCGCCCGAAACGTTAGTGACGCCCTCAACCGCAGCAGCAACAACAAAGACCACAACTCCATTTCTCATTTTCATATCAATTGGCAGAAATTATCTTTATTAGAAAAATGAAATTCTCCTGTATTTACATTTTTACACGATATGACTGGGCACTTTTGTTGCCTCGGGAGTTATGTACATATCAGTTTGCACACATATTTCAAACCCCATTCCTTAAGACAGCTGATAACACGCTGAACAAAAATAAAAGACGTACTACAAGGAGACAACCATAGTATATACTTCCTCTATCATAGAAAGGTGTTAAGCAAACGTATAATTTTGTAGCTATGCTTGGAAATATTTAATACACTTATTAGCACTTCCTCATGCAGTGGATTAAAACATGACAGGTATAAACTGTTACGGTTGGTAAGTGAACATCTTATTCCCAGATGAAAACCACTGAGTAGAGAACACAGCTTGCTTGGGGCTCCTCCATACAAGAGATCGAGCCAGTTCTGATGTGGGTTTTAGACTGTTTGAATGTAGCTGTGAATGGAAACCCTCTGCACAAGGACTTCAAACCCATCCATGTTGGGTTAAAAATGAACTCAGACACGGACCTTTCAAGCTGCTTAATTCAATTCCTTTCTTGTGAGTAATGACCAGCTTGTGTATTATTATGCAACGAGTCTTATAACACGAGTGAAAGACGGACAGTTTACCCTCTTTTTCTGGGTGAGAAGGCCATTATTTACGATGTTTATGATCTGCTTCTTTTTCAAGCCACCAATTAACTCACCTAATTCTTTCTGAATATTCAGCTTGAAATATATAGACTATACATAAACATACGCACATTCTATTGTGATATACTACATTGAATTATCCTGACTACATAATCTGGAAAGTATACGCTTTTAAATTTGTTTTAGCAAGGGAGTGAACAAGATTAAGATTCATAGTTAAAAACAACTGTTAAAGAAATACTTTGGGACCCTCAGGCTTGGAAGGCATCTGAGCCATATCTAGCCATGTAATTAGTTGTATTGAGTAGCTTACTGAATTTTCTATGAAAATGTTACTCTTGACCTAATTTCTTATTTGAAAAAAAATAAATAATTGACATCCTTTCCCGGGGAAAAATTTGAGAAACATAAATGTTACAAGTGCCACTTTCATCTTCCCAAATCCATCAGGATTTTCAAAGATGATCACCTGAATTTGACCCCAAATAGTCATCTGAACCTTTAGTTTCTACCCTGGAACATTTACTTAATGGTCATGGCCTCAGAGCTGTGTCTACAAACCTTATAAACTAAAGATTAAAAAAAAAAAAGATTTGAAAAGTCAATACTGTTCATTTGTTTGAATTAGCTTAACTGAGAATAGAAATAATTCAATAAGTCTTAGACGGCTAATGTAAAAACCTCGGTCTAATTCAAAAGCCTATGATTGTTCTTCATGGAAAAATTGACAATGTTTTTATATTTCTGGACCTTCACTATTTGCTCAGCTATCAATAGTCTTTGATTTGAGCCCTTTAAAAGCTTGAAACAGCAAAATGTCCGATCAATGAGAAGCATTTAAAATGTCAAAGACAAACTTATGTTTGCTAGAGAACAATTAACCTTATTAATTTAAAAGGCAGCTGTGGTATTGGCTACTTGTTATATTAATATCCTTTTGAAGGCTCATCTTAAATCCTTCCCAAAGGTGTGAGAGAGAATTAACTGGAAGAGGTTATGACCCAGGGCTACTGCTAATGAGGAATGTTCTCAGAATTGCAAAAACGCAAACTCATTGTTTCACAAATGTAGTAGATAAGAGGGATTTATGAGTGATAATCTGTTTGGTCTTGTTTGTCTCTATGTACTGATGACACTTTTTTGGAGGAGGTTAATCTGAGAAATGACTCCATTTTCAACAGGTTGGTCCCTGCTCCCTGGAGAGTTGTGTGCTTTGAAATACGGCCGCAGTGAAGAGAGAACCACTGGCCAAATTGTTCTTTTGAGTGTTCCAGTTTCTGCAAAGCTCAGCGTCCCTGGGAGAATGTTGTCATGCACTTGTAGACCCAACAGGATCTCAAAATAGCTATGAAATAATAATAACCTTTCTGTCTTAAGAGACTTTACTGCCAGCTTGAAAGATATAAAGGGCTAGAGCATTTCTCAGGGACCAGGACGACCTTACATTAGGTTAAAGGACCCCCAGAGGGGGTGGAATCACAGAACCTCTCCGGGAAACATTCCTTCAAACCCCGCTCAGTTTCCTCATCTATAAAATGGTCCTAATGTGTCCCACCTCACAGTAAATAAAATGCCAGGAGAG
Source organism: Globicephala melas (assembly GCF_963455315.2). Classification (NCBI taxonomy): domain Eukaryota; kingdom Metazoa; phylum Chordata; class Mammalia; order Artiodactyla; family Delphinidae; genus Globicephala; species Globicephala melas. Next base: position 30,027,862 of record NC_083328.1, on the reverse strand, counting down.
AGAGGCGTGGCTTAGAACATGGGAGCGGGGGTTCAAGAAGGAATGCGTCATTGCCTCAGGGTCATCGCGTACACAGTGTATTACACACTACATCATTTTAGACTCCTAGAGAGCCTGGTGGAAATATTCCAATTGGACATTCTTTAATGAGATAAACCAAACAAGCATTCAGTGGTGCAACAGTTATCTTGATGTCAATGACCAGGAAAGTATCTCTAAGACAATTTGAAAAAAATAGAACAGACTAAGAAGGGAAAAAAAATCTTAATAGCTGCCCCTCAGTCATACTGATTACCAAACTCTTGATCATTTATGCAAAAACTTTATTTTCAATTCCCTGTCACACCTCTGAACCTCATTCTGTCTGCTTGGCAAAGACAAGCAACAGAAGGGTGCAAAGAGCATGCCCTTTCTGAAAATGGGCCACAATGTTTAGGAGAGCGTTAATGGGGGCCACAAGGCAGTGTGTGTGTGTGTGTGTGTGTGGTGTGTGTGTGTGTGTGCAACCGCACATATGTGAGAGCATATTGTTTGCATATGTTTAATGGAATTATCCCTGATATCTACTAAGAAAGAGAAGAGATATTAGGAAGGGGATATTTAAGATTAGGCACATGCTAAGTAGAGAAAATAACTCCCCAGGAACCAAAAAAAGTAAGTGCTGAGTGCAAGCATTCAGGGGAGAGACACATACAGCATTCAAGTCTCAGAAGGGACCATGAACAGAGGTGGGGTCCCGGGAGTTTTCAACACACCCCAAACCAGACGACGAGGGGTAGGACACCAACCGACTTCCTCACCACAGAGGCTGAAACTCAAGCAATAGCCCCAGGGACCTCAAAACAGAATATCTCTTTTCCTGACTTCTATTCTGACCTCCCTGGAGGAGATCAGGCACTTTGAGACTATGCCTAATATTACAGATTTATTAGCGGATTCTGTGGCTGATGAGGCTGAAACCAATCTGAGCCTGTTTCCTTATCTGTAAAGTGGGAGCAATCATACTTAACATCCTAAGGTTATTTTGAGGATTGCATTCTAGGACACGCCTAGAATACAGTCTACACTCAATGTAGATATATTTTGATATTTCCAAATTCAGGTGCTGAACCAAGGTGTGTCCTTGGGATGAACAGATAATCCAACGTTCCAGTAACGTACAGAATAGGATGGACAGAGAAAAAATAAGCTCCCTTTCCACCCCACCATCTTGCTGAAACACACCTTGACCCCTTTTGCCATCTCCTTGTCCCATCTTCTCTCCAGGCACCTGATGTGTTCTCTTTTGCCAGCCACAACACGAGGCACTTGGGACTCAACAGGAATTCTCTCTACTTCCCTCCCTGATACATTTATACCCTGAACTACCCAAAGTATTCTTCACAAGTCAAAAACGAAACCAAACAAAAAAAGGTTTCAGAAAATAGTCTTTTTACATCATGGTCTATTTCCCAATCCTTTGAGGATTTTTTTCCACAACCTTTTCTTAAAGCACAGGTCACAAAGCAGGGCTGGGAGGAGGCATGATTTGGCAACGGTTGGAGAACTGAATGGAACCAGATCCAAGGCTGCCTGTGTAAAACCCGAGAAGGGCAAGTTTGTTCACCTGATCAGATGCTCCTGGGTTCCCTAAGTACTATCTTTGAAGGTTGAAATGATCAAGGGCATCTCCAGGAACAACAACTAGATTCTCTAAAGTTACTTGGGAGTGAGCCTAGGGAAGGGATTGTCTGTCAGTTTGTTTGTTTGAGCATGGAATCAGATAAATTATTATCTCCTGACAAAAACTTTATTTATCATTTCCAGTTTTTTCATGTAGTCTATGTTTGCATTTCATGGGTCCTCAGCTATCTTTTGCATTAGGGAACTGAAGTTCTAGACCATACACTACTTATGGGAAGAGACTGTACTTTCTATTCCCTTTGCAGCTCCCCAATCCCAAATTGTCCTTAAAAGGAGAGTGGATACTCAGTCAGGCTCCATCAGCTAATCAGTGTCCTATGTTCATCCCTGGCTCATGAGAAATATAACAATATTATCGCAGTGATCACTGCCAGCTTTCAACTTTGGTTTGAGGTTTTAAACTATATCCCTTATCAACTCTTCCCAGGGAACAGGTAGGTCCCTGAAAAAAAGTTTCTCTTCTCCAGGACTCTGAAGCAGGAGGTTTTGGGGAGCTTAAAGGAAAACCACATTCAGAGAGGGATGCGTGGGTCTGTATAAGGCAAAAGGCAAAGATAGCCAGGTCAGTTCTCTTAGGTTCTCTGGCTCTGATCCCAGAGGTACTCAGGGGAGCACTCCTGTGAGAAACCTAGGAACGAGTTAGCCTGGAAAGGGGGACCAAGCTAGGAACTGGACCAGGAAGTCTCGGGTTCTAGACCTGACAACCTGACAATCTTATACAGATGACTACCGCCCCTTTGGAATTTCATTTTCTCTTAATTTTCCCATCTCCCTTCCCCTCCCGCCAAACCTTGGTGTAGTTCTATAAGTTCTGGCTTTCTAAGACCCTTCTGGGCAGGCACCTTTAGCTGATACTATACTGAGTACTTCCGGGCACAGAAAGAGTGTGGGCGGGGGAAGAGGAGGAGTTTAAACAGGAAATACGCCCTTTGATGGGTTTACAGAAATCACATACATGTCCGTATCAGCACTGCAAAAGTGAGCAGAATACATCCCACACCCCTAACCCCAGATATATATATTTTTAATAAGGGGCCAAGAACTCCAACACCCAAATCCCACTTGGGCTCCATTATCCTCCCTAGAACTGAGATAATTTTTTTTAGAAAAACAGTGCCCTCTTTACATAAATATCATCCCATCAATAACCAGAATGGGTTTTCCATGTGTTAATATCATTATCACCATTTAAATTTTAACATAAACTTTACATTATATACAATTTTATTTGGATAATACACTTACTTGTGAATTGTAGTAACCAAGCATGTATATTATATACATGTGTACATGAGCATTTATATTCACAGGATAAGTGCATTTGATCATCTCTGATCTCTACCAAGTGGCAAGCTGACCTCCTCTGATACAATAAGATATGAACAAAGAATAATGTAAAGGGATTGAATGGAAAAGGGCAACTGCATATTGGGAGAACTTTTCAAGTACAGACCCCACGTAACCTCTCATTAAGCACTTGCAACCCTGTTTACCAAGAGAAGATTGGGTAACCAGAAAGGTCTAGTTTTATCTCAAGTGAAAATAAACACTGCTTTTCAAATGAAAATTGCCTTTAAGTCGTATTAAATACCAACCACTGAGTTCAGCTTTCACCTATTCAGTTTTGGTTTTTGTTGGTGTGGGTCTTTCCCTTGAAGTCCAATTATGTCTACTCTAGCTGTGCTTAATACAAACAGGCTCTATTTCAGAAACAACTCATGTCCCCCTTTTAAGAATTCATACACAACAGTTACGCACAAAGAAACAGTACAGGGTTTGCATAAAGTTAATGAATATATTCAGCTCTTCTGAAAGATATTTAGGTTTCTCAACTTAGTATTTATTTAGGTCTTAAACCGCAAGGGATTTCAGTGCAAGCTATTTATTTATATGACAACTGATTATTAAGGCTGCACTTTTTAAGTTTGAAGGAGATAAATTTTTAATCACCATTTAACTAACACCAACTTTTTTTCTTTTTCATTAGCAATTCCATCTGCAAAGAATTCGGGGCATTTGTCATTTCCTGAGAAGGATGCAGAATATTAAACACACATCAGTGGTAGCCATATGCAGATGCAGAATATTACCACTGCACATCAGCGGTACACATATCAAATAGAATAAACAATGTACGACTGCGTGGCCGCCGTGGATCCTTCGACTAATTAACTGCCTTGGCTAGAGTCCCATTTAAGTGAAACTATTTCATTTGTAAACAAGGTGTAATTTTCTTTTTTCTCCCCTGAAAATAGGCGTGAATTGATTTGACTGATTTTGCTGCAATGGGTGAATTTTAATGCTTTCATCAGAGAACCTATGTATGAACACTTCTCAGGCACCTTATGAAACAGGGAAGAGAAAACCGGCTATAAGCCATGAGACAGTGCTGGCTACAAAAATGCAGTGAGATTTGCAAAGGACACAGACTAATGAGTAGGGTGATTATAATCCTGCACCTCTCACGGAAGCCTCACTGGCAGAAAAGTAGACCCACTGGTGACCTGCCCTCTCAGAGCATTAAAACTAGAGGTGGCCTAAGAACTTGCAGGTGTAAGGATAATGGAAACAATTTTCCAAAAACCCAAAGGTTTCCCAGAGTAGAATTCGCATCCTAGAAGACTCTCCTCATACACAGAATATTTTAAGTTGGTTGCATGTGCATACTGTTACCTATCTGAGGACTAGTTGGGTCCTTCTCAAGGGGAGAAAACCATTTGGAGTTAATGCAATATTACGGATGCCGGTTCCGACTTGAGTCAGAGGAAACTCCGGCACACATTTGGGTTCAGAGATTCTGGATCCTTGGCATCAACAAATCTAAGGACTCAGAGCCTAGACGTGTCAGAGGAACCCTCTGTAACGAACCCATAGTTCAGGGCCTCCTATGTAATTCTTCTCGCCTCCTGTACTGTAGGTGTGATTTACTGTTGGATGTTATATTCCTGCTACTCTTTCTCCAAAGAACTGAAATGACTTGGATTACCTCTGAATAGCTCAACATCACTACCTTTCACTTGGAAAGTGACCGTCTCATCAACGGTCGATTGTCTGAAGTTTGGGATCATCACTATTAAGAGTCAGTGAATTTGTGGAGGAAGGAAATGGTATTTATTACATAGCATCCAATCCTAGTTATTTTTTTTAAAACACTTTAGGCATTAAAGGAAGTGTATACTTTTTTTCACTACATTACTGTCGGTTCTTCCCAAAGCCATGTTTTTAGTCTCTATACCCAGGGAGGCATGGGGTTCATAGCAGAACGAATGCTGGTATTAGAAGAAGGGTTTTTGGTCTATGGGGTCATTCCAAGTGTAATTCTCACCCTCCCTGGAGATCTCTGCCATATTTGGCAGCTCCCTGGTTTGGAGGACACTGGAGGAAGACACACAGCCTCTTTAGGCTGGCGATGTACCGCTCTTCTGTATTCTGGGGAGACTTTTCAATTCATTTCATGTCAAGACATGCCAGTCTTGTGAGGAAATGGAGGTGATCCTGGCTGGGGCTGTACAGGTCTAGAATGAAGTGGAAGGGCAAAGGCAGTAAATTCTAAAAAATGATATGGTCACAGGTGTGTCTAAGATTAGAAATTGGGGGGACTATTCCGGGTCTTTCAATCTAGGCTTCTCCATTCTCTTGAGGCAGTAAAGGTGGAACATCCAAGAAATAAAATGCAACATGCAAGCGCGCTCCTCCTCAGCACCTGGTTGGCCCCTTCTGCCTCTCGACCTCAAAGACTTTCTCACCCACTGCCTCCCTCTGCCTCTCTACCACTGACCCTGAACTTTACCGCAACCACTTTTCATCATTAGAGGAATATTGTAGGTCAGGTGCACTTTCTCAAAGAGGGAGCCACTCAGTGAATCCTCAAGCTCTAAGAGAATTATTCCTGGCACCTGCCCACTCATGGGAAAGCATTGCCTACGAAACAGAACACAGCATGACTAAAAGAAACAGGATAACTTTTCAACCTGCCATTCTGTCCCCTCCTCTGGGAACCCGAGCAAAACGCAGGAGGAAACCAGGAAGTGGTCAGGCTCGTTTACATTAGCCTAGGGCTTCTGTAACATGACACCACAACAGACCCAGGTGCCCTGCAAAATGGGTGGCTACTTAGCCCAAGCTTTTCAGGGATATTCATGTATTTAAAACACACAATTATTGGATTAGAACGATATAAAGTGTTCAATTAATATGGCTGTGGGTTTCATCATATTTAATTTTTAAACTAGAAAATTCTTGTCTGATGAAGTATCATAACAACTGCCTTAATTCTGGGGGGCCACACTGCATGTACCAGGCACTGTGCTAAGAGCTTCTCACGCATAAAGAGTCCCTACCCTTCCCCCAAGGTTTACAAAATGAGTATCATCTCATATCATTTATGCACAGGTTTGAGTAGAGTGAGAATGGAGGTGGCTCGGGAATGACAAATGCTTCGAGGAATTTTTCATCTCCCGTTGGTGCTAGTGAGGCAGTTTGCCTCCAATACAGTGACTATTTCAGAAGAGAGAAATCACTTGTCCCACTGAAGTTTATCCACAATTTGGAGGCTGCTCAGGGTAGATGCATGAGTGTCTCTCATGTTTTGAAGGCTTTTGATTTAAGGAAGTGGGGCTGGAGACGAGTGTCCAGCTGAATTTCAGGACGTGAAGGAAGATAACCCTACAGCCATGCTGGCCTTCAGCAGACGGATGGCCTTTTAGTTCTTAAGGATCGCAGTACACATATGGCTGCTGGCACATGCCACCACATTCACCACACTGGGAACAGCAACACGCAATGAAACGCCACCATGGTGATTCGGGGACTGAACGAGTGATGGTTACTTTGCGGGGGAAGGGTAACAGATACTATACAACCCTGAGTCATCACCAGAAGGGGGAAATGCAAACTTACGTACACAGGAGTCTTCGGGATAAACTACAACGGCCGCTGTGTCATAGACAGAAGATCCACGCTTACACGGTATTGAAGACACAAATGTGTGAGTTTATGCAGCTCTGAACAAGACCATCGAAGCCAAGGGTGAGAGAGTGTCTGTGAAATACACAAATCGACATCCAAAGGGATTCCGGTAGCTCTCTGCCTGAGGGCCCTTCTGGCCTTTTACTCCAGATGTGTCTTGGAAATGGACTACAGTGAAGCTAGCAGAGTGACCACAAACACACTGATGTGCTACTCCTTGGGGGAGCCTGGAGTTCTGGGGTTGGGCCGGGGCTGTGATGGAAGGCATAACAATAAAGCTGGACCAGTTATAAATCCAAACTTCCTAATCTCTTGCACGTGTCAATCCCGCTACAGTGCAGATGCATTCTTGTTTTGTCTGTGTCAGATTTACAGGCATACCATATTGCTTACTCTGTATTAGAGAAACCATTAGGCATTTCTGATGAGGAAATTACATGGTGGACTGGCCTTAATGGAATTTGGAATATAGGAAATCATCACATCACCATTGGCATCCAACGCGTCATTATTGCCAGCATACCTAGCGGGCATGTCCAGGAGACTTGCCCTTTTATGGGTTGATTTTTGGTTAAGGACTCACCTATCTGGTATCTGCCACGCTCAGCACACACCTCACAAGATTCCTTGAGTGGAAGACTGTGGCATGGAGCCATGTGCAAAAGAACCAACAGAAAAATACCTTCCTAAATCCTCTTGCTCTTGCAGGGCACTATTGGACATCCAACATTTATCCTCCGGAACGTTGGCCATTAACTATGTTTCCCTATAGATAAAACATTAATGGAAGGTTTTAAACATCGGATTCAATACTAGGCATTTTCTTGTACACGCGTCTATTGCTGCAGGAATTTAAAACCCTGGGGGCAGAGTACATTTTATTCTTATTTGCAGCATAAGGCATAACATGCTCCGAAATATACACATCGCTGTGGCCTCTACTGTCCCTGGAACAGTATGATGCCGTCGACCTCAAGGACGATCGGAGATAGCTGTCATTCACTGCCTGGGATGGCAGCGAGTGTTTATAAGGGTCCGAGGGGCACCTCCCAATAACTAAGCGTTGGTCATCCCCATAGGAGTGGAGGAAAGGGTTATCGGAGGTGTGGTCTGGCAAGAGAGACTTGCTCCGTTTGCTGACCTCCAGACCCTGGGGGAAAAGGGAGCCTTTGTTCCCCGAGAGTTTGCTGGCGGGGACACTAAAGAGACTCCCGTACAAGTTTCCCTCCAGAAGCCGCTCCCTGTCCTTGAGGCTTATGCTCCGGGAGGGCCTGCTAAGGTCCAACTCCCTGGGTTTGTCGAGGATGTTATCGTAGGAATGCTGCCGGCTAATCCTCAGCTTGTTCTTTTGGAACTGGAGGGCGCTGCTCTGTGCCCAGTCCTGCTGGTAGACCTCCTCCTGGGTAGCTGGGTTACCTGTCTCCTGAAGCATCTGGTCTTCGTCAATGTCATAGAGGTTCCCCATCCGTAGGCAGGAGTCGCATTTGAAGGGGGACCTCATGGTGAAGTGGCCTGAATAGGTGGGCAGGTTGGACAGGCAGCTCCTGCAGTGCGTGGAGTTCTGCCGGTACCGGTCGCTGCCCTCGCTGTGAGGGGAACTCTTGTCTTTCAAGGTGAAGTGCTTGGAGTAGAGTTTATACTGGTCATTGTTGGGGAGCCCATCTTCATCGTGCAGGGGACTCCTGTTCATGGGCAGTGTGGAGTCCCCCTTGCGGAAACTGTCACTATGGTCCTGGTAGACATTGGAGAAGTCCACGTTCTCGGGAAGGGCCACGTTTTCGACAAACTGGGGAGGATCGAGGTGGAAACTGGCCTCCCTCTCCCCATCAATGGTGTAGATCTTGTCCCTGGGGGAGCTCGCTTTGGTTTTCAGGTAGGAGCGCTCGACCTCGCTGCAGTCCTTGGGGTACTTGGAGGCCACTGACCTTTTGAAGTTGTCCTTGGCCTTGTGGTTCTTACTGTTGTCAGGCTCCCGGTGGCACGTGGCCCGGCTCGAAGTTTCTGAGATGTCCGAGTGGGCCACCTCTTCTGGAAGGTACCTAGGACTCTTTAGGGAGTAGCTCCTGTTCTCCACGGTTCCCTCATCCCTCTGGGAGACTGGGTTCTGGGTCAGCGAATCTTGGCGTAGAGATTCCATGGATTTCTTCCAAAGCTGCCGGGGCCTGGAGTTCCCTTTGGATTCCGTGCTCACGGCCACCTCCACTGTGTTAGGGTTAGACTCATTGAGAGTCAGAGGGTGCTGGCCCTGGAACACATAGTTGTTGAGGTTATCCTTGTGCCTGTTGGCCATGAAGGTTTGCAGTTCATTCATGTTGTCCCCAAAAATGCTGTCTTTCCCCTGAAAGGACCTGTTGTCTGAATATACCAAGTTTCCCTTATCTGAAACCATGTCCATGATGAGGGATCCTCTTTGAATGAAGTCAGCAGCTCTTTTGGGGGAATCCATTCTTGAGGAGTTCACGTTGGACAAGTTGGAAATGTTTTTGGCTGACCGAAGGAGTTTTAACATGTTGCTCTGGGATCCGGTCAGATTGAAGTCTGGAGACTTCTTCTTTTCTTCAATGTGCACCCCGTGAATGCAGCTGTAAATGCCCTGTGGGGAGGAGCACAAAACACCATCCTCAGCAGTAAGGACATGAAACCATTTCACACCTGAACTGTACCTGCAAAGGTGAGACATGACCTTCCTATAGGAGTCCTGGAGAAACAGTGAGATCCAATCTGAATCCTGATAATGCTTCTTAAATGTATGAGACCAGTGGCAAAGCATCAGGCGTATCTTGTCGCTCTGGCACAAGATATCAAGATTATCTGACACTTTTGCCAATAGTCATACATAGAGTTTGAGAAAAAATATCCACTAATCCTCAAAGAACTCTAAGGGTCTCAGCACCTCCAAACTGGTGTGTAAGGATTTGGTTGACCCTCCCAACACCCCAGTCACCAACCCTTACTTTTATTAAAGTTTCCCAGGATCATCTTTGGACTTTGGATACCAGAGAGTCAGCTATTGACAAACAAACTGAGTCAGCATACAAGGATCACCAATCGCTGATTCCTCTGGGGAATTACTTCTACCCCTACACTGAAGCCATCAATTAAAGCGTGAGACCCAATATTTATCTGAAGGAAATAAAAACACTAAAAAAATATACATGCACCCCAATGTTCATCACACCATTATTTACAGTAGCCAAGATATGGAAGCAACTGAAGTGTCCATTGATAGAGGAATAGAAAAGAAGATGTGGTATGTACACACAGACACACAGACACACACACACTGGAATAGTACTCAGCCATAAAAAAGAATGAAATCTTGCCATTTGTGACAACATAGATGGGCCTAGAGGGTATTATGCTGAGATCAGTCAGACAGAGAAAGACAAATGCCACATGATTTCACTTATATGTGGAATCTAAAACCAAAACAAATGAACAGCCATAACAAAACAAAACCAGATTCAACAGAAACAGAGAACAAACTGGTAGTTGCCAAAGGGGAGGGGGTTAGACAGATGGGTGAAACCGGTGAAGGGGATTAAGAGGTAAAATCTTCAGCTTTAAGATAAATAAGTCATGGGAATATAATGTACAGTATAGAAAATATAGTCAATAATATTCTAATAACTTTGTATGTGATAGATGGTAACTAAAGTTATTATGGTGATTATTTCATAATGTATAAAAATACTGAGTCACTATGTAGTACACCTGATATACAATATTGTAAGCCAATTATACTTCAAGTTAAAACCTCTGGAACAGTCTCTCCCAGCTCCACCCCCCCGACAAAAAGAAGAAGAAGACCTGAGACCCATGTGTGGTCAATCAGACATCTTTTGGAGGAATAGACGTAGATGGTGGGATAAAAGAACATCATATGGTTTGAACCCCTGGAGCTCCCTTCTTGGACTTTTCACTTACACGCTCAATATATATATATATTCTTTGTGTTTTGGCTGTGTGAGAATTTGTTGAGCATAGTTAGAGTTTTAGTTACTAAGAAGAGTGGAGAGTCCTGATGACGCGGTGATGCTGCATTTAAATCCATCCAGGGAACTGAATGACTGAGGGACTTGGGGGTAGCTCAGATATAAGCACCCCATCCATACAGCTCTTGTTTTCCACTCCACCTTCTTCCTGTCTTAAAAATAACTGTTGGGTTTCCCTGGTGGTGCAGTTGTTGAGAGTCCGCCTGCCGATGCAGGGGACACGGGTTCGTGCCCCAGTCCGGGAAGATCCCACATGCTGCGGAGCGGCTGGTCCCGTGAGCCATGGCCGCTGAGCCTGTGCGTCCAGAGCCTGTGCTCCGCAGCGGGAGAGGCCACAACAGTGAGAGGCCCGCGTATCGCAAAAAAACCCCACAAAAAACCAAAACTGTTTACTTTTCCTTGAAAGTACCTCAGGGGCAGAGCTCTCGATTCATTCTACAATAACAGGCAAAAGAGCGTCAGTGGTGTTGTGATTCGTGCTCCTCCCTTCCCCACTCCTGCCCCCAGATTTTGGCCGCGGTACCTAAAGGGAACAATTCGGTCCAGGCTGCAGGATTTGACCTGGTCCTCCCAAGACTGACAGGGAGCCGGCCCAAGACGGGGTTTGTTTGTAAAAGGGATGCGGTAGCTGCTGCTGACTTTGGCATAAACTGGTGGGGACTATGGGTTGGTAACTCTGGACTCTTACAGCGGCTCCATCAATTCCCCATGGTGGGGATGCACTGAACCTGCAGGGATGCTCACAGAACTGTGACAGCCTCAACCTGTTTGCACTGCTGCGTTTTTCTTGTAGTTTTCTAGAGACAGTCTCCACTCCGTCGAGGAACAGTAAACAGAAAAGCCTACAGTTGTATACTTGAGCTTCTCTTTCTCTGACCCCCTTCAACCCCAGGCTGCACGGTGAAGGCTCCCTGAGGCCAAGGCCCTGGCATCGGGCACTTTGCACCTGCTGCAGCCTTACCTTTAGTCTCTTTCTCGATGCTGTGCGGTCTCCTTCCCTGTTCCCTCCCAGGAAGCAGCGTCTCCTCTTTGCTTCCAGGGCTGCTGGACGTCAAAATCACACACACACTGTGTATTTCACATAGCACCGTGCTTTTGAATCTTTTATGTTAACGTATGCCTTCCCTGTCCAATTGAGTAATGTAATAATCTCCTACAGTGACCTAGAGGGATTCTGCTACTACGGGTGGAAATCAGTGTGTCTCCTACACGTTTGAACCAGCCAAGATCATAGCCTTTTTTTCCTGTTGCTAGCATTACAAAAACACTAGTTTTTAAATTTTTTCTAACTTTGCAATTTTATTTTAATGAGCTCCCCTCCTCCTTTTAGAGACTCTGAGAACTTGCTTCCACCCTTCGCCATCAGGGCAGTGTGCTCTCGCCCGCCAAGATGAGCTGGTCGTCTCTGTATTTGCAGGAGGCCCACATAGCTGCGCTATGTTTCAGGAGCAGAGAGGATGGCTGCTGACTGCTTTTTCTCATCCCTGGTTTCCGCTGGGACTCACACAACACAGCTAAGGCAGTTCCCAGGTGCTGATCTGCCTGGCAAAGCTTCGGGAAGGAGTCAACGTGGTGCCTGTACCCCAGGTTTGGATGAAAGTGTTCACCAACTAAGTTGACCCATCTTCCAGATGTGCTGGTGAGGAGGTGGGATGTGTATTACAGAAGGATGGGAAGAGCCAGAGACCTGGAACCCACTGGAAATGAGCCCCAGCTCCATCCTTTTTTAGCTCTGTGACCTTGGCTGAGCAACTACGTGTTTTTGGGCCTCAAGTTCCACATCTGTAAGATGGGAATCATACACTCTAAGGTGGGTACAAGGGCAAGACCTGATAATGCAAGCAAGCACCTGACATGGAAGGGGCTCCACAAATGCTAGTGGGTGAGCTGCTCAGTCATCCCCCATGTGCCCTCCCTGTTGGTCACCTCACCTCTCTCTCCTCACACTAGTACGAGCACACAGCGCCCGTTTGATCGAAGCTGGAGGTTTGCTCTGGAAAGCACTGCGGCTTTCTAATTAGATAAGTTGCCTAAATCCTACCTCGGGAGCCAAATCCCTGGGCTGGAGTTTCTTTCTTCCTTGCAGAGTTCTTTCTTTCCTCCTCTCTATTATTCATAGATTCCGGCTACCTTTTATGGGTTGTGGAAATAAGATGCCCTCTCGGCCCTATAATGGGCTCAGATGAAATTAGCATTGAAGACTCAATGTGCCGTTCCAGACAGCTTGCTCTGTTCCACTCCCCGCCCCCTTTCTCAATGGGGCGATACTGTCCTCCTTGGTTCCCTGGTGCCTGGGCCTGATCCCCAAAGTGTCTGCTATGGTCTGCATGTTTGTGTACCCCACCTCCCAATTCATATGCGGAGAGCCTAGTCCCAGAGGTGATGGTATCAGTGGTAGGTAAGTGCTTATGTCATGAGGTCCAAGATGGGGCCTTTGGGAGGAGCCCTCCTGAATGCGATAAGCGCTCTTATAAAAGAGACCCCACAGAGCTCCCTCATCCCTTCAACACAAGGGGAAATCTGCAGCCTGGAAGAGGGTCCTCACCCGACCACGCTGGCACCCTGATCTCGGACTTCCAGCCCCCAGAACTGTAAGCAATACATTTCTATTGTGGATGAAGCACCCAGTCTGTGGCATTTTGTTATAGCAGCCCGAATGCACTAAGACAGTGTCTGACTTCCATTCTGCGGGTCCCCATTGTGGGTCAGCCAGAAGCTGTGCAAGCTCTCCTCTGGGCTCGTTGGGAAGATGCCACGGTTTCCACCTCCCTGGCCTCTGGCTTTGCTACATCTCCCATTCCTCACGTCTCTGGAGACAACCGAGGTGGTTCTTTTTTACTGGTGACAGTGAATATTTTTTTCAACATGAAAGGGACAGCATTGCGGAGAGAAGACAAAAGTTAAGAGCATCCCACAGAAGAGAGGACGCGTTTCTGTAAGTCGTAATAAACAAAGGCCACAGCTGTGGGAGAAACTTGGTTCTAATGTAAAATAAATGACTCTGTGAACTCTGACCTTCACCCTTGGCCGTGCCAGGAGGGCAGGCATCTGAGGTTTGCATTTGTGTCCCATGGGACATGGGGTCCTCTCTCCTCTAGGGAGGGGGAGACAGAAGTTCCAGTTCCAGCTTGTCCAGGCACAACACAGCAATGCTGTGCCTAGTCCCCACTTTACCCCCGTCCCTCAAGATGCTTGGAATGGGAGTGAGGGATTTAGTCCATTTCTCATAGTGACAATCCTATTAACTTGGCTTCTTTAATGGTATCTCGGACAGAGGGAACACTCTTGCAAAAACAAGCAGGATTTACGAGTAAAGGCAATAGTGTGCATTTGCTCATGGCAATCTCAGAATCATTTGGATATGGAAAGCCTTTAGTAACTGGTGAAGAGAATTAGCTTAAAGTTGGCTTAATACCTAGCTGTATGCATGCTGTTATTTTAAGCAATCTGTGTGTTTAGAGGCCATCAAGCTAATTAGGAAACATGTATTTGCATAGAACTCAAGTTTAGAGCGCCACTGAATGGAGAAAATCAATCCTCCTGGCTAAGCCCATGTGTACCTTCTGGATGTCTTAAAACCACCAAATACTAAGAATACACAAGCTCCTCTTTAGATGATTATTTCATTTTCCCAATGAACATTAGCATATAAAATTAGATGTTTCTAACCACATATTTTTCACCATGTTTCAAATCCTAATATGTTAAACTCTTTCAGAGTAAAAAAATTCCAAGGTGAGTAAACGGAAGAAATAGGTAGATAAATAGATGGATGGATAGATGGACAGATGGATAGATGAATGGATGGATGGATGACTGATTGACTGATTGCCAGGTGGATAGATAATGTTATACTGTGTTGGAAGACAAGTGAACGATATGTACGTATGTGCTTTTATTGTGATGCAAGTAAGTGAGTAGCTTGTATTTAAAAAGTAAAAATAGGGCTTCCCTGGTGGCGCAGTGGTTGAGAGTCCGCCTGCCGATGCAGGGGACACGGGTTCGTGCCCCGGTCCGGGAAGATCCCACATGCCGCGGAGCGGCTGGGCCCGTGAGCCATGGCCACTGAGCCTGCGCGTCCGGAGCCTGTGCTCCGCAACGGGAGAGGCCACAACGGTAAGAGGCCCATGTACCGCAAAAAAAAAAAAAAAAAAAAAAGTAAAAATATATATTATATGAGTTGTGTGCACATACACGTTGTGTAGTATGATTTGTATCAAATCTCTTGTGTTGCTTGTATTTGATGTTTGTTGCTTGTGTAAGAGTGTGGGCTCTGGCTGCTACCACACCACCTGGAGTCAAATCCTGGCTCCAGCAAGGCTGTGTGGTGTTGGGTAATTCCTCTAACCTCATAAATTTGAGTTTCCCCAATTCTGGGCCAATATCAGAACCTACCTCACAGAATTGGTTTGTAGGTTAAATGAAATGATGAGTATAAATTCCTTATATGGTGCCAGGGACATACATATACCTACAAATATAAGCATTTTCCACAGTTGTCATCGTTATTGATGAATTATGACACGTGTACCTGTTTATGGCCACACACACGCCATATTGTGTAGCACGTAGTGAGGTTTCCGTGGCTCGAACGTGAGTGCACTTACTACAGCATGTGTATTCTGTGCTGTGGTTTATGTCGTGCTGAATGTATATTTTGTTTCCTGTTTGATGTGTGTGCATTTTCTCGTGGTTCTTCATGCCTGTGTTTCACTTCAGGCTCTGTTACATCGTACACGCTTTTGTGGTTAGTTAGCTGCGTTCACACACACAACATGGCTTTGCATGTAGATTTCGTTTTGTCACACGTGATCTGTTGGAATGCATGCAAACATCATAACATCCTACACAGGAATTTTAATAATGTCCTAGAGCATATCTGGGTGCTCATGAGGGAGGCCACAGACTGGCTGTGTTTGGTCCGTGTGTTTTTCTATTTGTCAATGGAATTAGTTACTAGTATTCAAAAGTTGAAAGTTTTCACATATAATCAGATGACTGCTTTCTCTTTTAAAAACTGGAAGACCTGATAAGACTGGCTCTGCCTTCCGCTAAAACCATACTCAGCAGGAGTGGAGGACGACTGCCCCCTTTGGGTGTGGTGGGTTTTACGCAATGTGTCTTAGTTCTCCACATTCTCCATTGTTCCCTCCCTTTGACACCAGGGTTCAGCTGCTATTTTTAGTTTCACTTCTGCTCTTTTTCTCATGCCCGGCCTGCCTTACCTATTCACCTTCATCTCTAGCTTGCATCTGGCTTATGAACACAGAAACTGGTGCCCTTCCGACAAATCCAAGAAGGGTTAATGGGTGAGGGGAGGGTGTGGAGACACCACACCCCCACCCAGGAGTCAAGAATCACTGATTCTCTGGAAGCCCTGTGCTTTTCTGGACCTGCCTGCCTCAGAGGGAAGTAGCCGCCAGGGGTACTGACCCTGCTGATGGAGAAGAGCAGGCCCGGCCGGTCGGAGCACACGCCCGTGAAGCAGAAGCGCAGCTTCCAGTAGAAGAGGTGTTCCCAGATGAAGGTGATGAGGCTGAGGGCCATGGCGGCCGCCAGCATGTAGAACACACCCGCCATGTTGTCGACGTCCAGCTGGCTGCTCATCACCTCGTTCTTCTCGTTGTGGCAGATCCCCGTGAGCCACAGGGTCTCCAGCTCTTCCATCTCCCCTGGACAGAAGACAAGAGCCACAGGCAGTAAGGAGCAGGGCACGCACTGTGGGGCGGACACGCCTGCGTTCGGGACAGACACGTGTGATTTATAGCTGTGCAACCTCAGTGAGAGTGACTGAGCTCTCCTGGTCTGCGTTCCCTCACTTGCGGGGTGAAGATAATGATGACAACAGCATCTATGTAATATCGCTGTAGGAGGATGAAGTGAGATCATGTATAGAGAGAATCTGGCTCAGGCCCTGCCTTTTTTTTCTTGGTCATCATTACTATGCTCTCCCCACCCCTCTTTTCTCTATCCCCGGCCCCAACACCCACCCAAGCCTGGAACAGGACATGGGATAAGCTGGCCGAAGCCTACATTAGAAAGACTCGCGTTCCCATTCTGACTTTGTCATAGACTAGCTGTGTGACTTCAGAGCCACAGTGATCCTGTCTGTGAAATGGGTATTATAATAGTGTATACTCCCTCGAGTTCTAGGGAGGATATGAGCTCACATATGCAAAATTCCTAAACGTAGTGCCTGGCTCATGGTAAGTTCTCCTAAATAGGAACCTTCATGGGTTGCTGTAAAGGAAGTGCCTAGCACACTGCCTGGTACACAGTTGTCCTCAAATATATTTGTTTCTTCTTTCCTCTTCCTTTAGAACATCCAATATTATTCCAAAAAGTCACCCCAAGTAGTGCGCTTAGAGCACAAAGTGTTCCTTGACAAGAAATATCCCAGTCAGCTCTGAATGGCCCCTTGCAAACTAAACACCTCCCCACTTCAGTAGGCAGCTAAAGAAGCAGGTGGGGTTTGCAATGGAAAAATAAAGTAGGCACGGTTGACATTATTATGTCTCTCTTTTATGCACATTTTATCCAGTTGTCATTTAGGAGGAAATTCTCTAGTCTAAATGTCTAGTAATTATACTAACTGTCTAGCAATTCACTAGACTATGATTCAGGTCTTTAAAAATTATCCTTCGAACACAGTGAAAATCAAGGAAGATGCATAGAATGTTAAATGAATAGTACGACTACATTGTATATACATACGATCTCTAAGACATAAAAGATGTATGGGATTAAGAACTATAAACTACTCTGCATAAAATATATAAACAACAAGGATATATTGTACAGCACAGGGAAATATAGCCATTATTTTGTAATAACTTTAGGTGGCGTATAATCCATAAAAATATTGAATCATTATGTTGTACCATTTAAACTAATATAATATTGTAAATCAACTATACTTCAATAAAGAACACTTGCAGAGGCATGCAGCGGGCGTGGTCTGGAGCTGGGAAGTCGCAGCTGCCGCCGCCGCTGCCACCAGTGATGTGCGCAGGTCCTCGCCCAGGTGTTCATACCGCAGCCTGTCAGGCCACCGGTGTAGTGGCCACTGCAGCTGCCCGCAGGACCCTTGGGCGCGGAGTATGCGCCACCTTGGCACCGAGTCCCTGAGGCAGGGACGTGCTGGCCCAGAAAAGAACGCTGTTTAGGTGCGAGCCTAACCACCTAAGTGAGGGCACTAAAGCCGCCTGGGGAAGGGCAAGGCCCGCGTTGCCGAGCTTGGGCTCGGAGCCCTGGATTTGTTTGGGTTAGCGGAGATTATAAAACAGCAAACACTGGTGAGGATAGAGACCAATGCTGGCAGGAATACAGGGAAAGAAAAAATCTCATGCTCAGTTGCTGGAGAAATAGGAAAAGGGAGGCATGAAGACAGTTAGAAACTTGTCCTAAGCCAGTTAGCTCAAAAGCGGAAGAGCTAGGATTCAAATCCAGAGAAGTGTCCACTTCAGACTTCATTCTGGGAGAAAGTAGTATAATTTACAAAAGGAGAAATGAGACAACACATCCTTTCCTAGAAGAGCATTTACCAATTCCCAGTCTGTGGTGATTAACTGCTTGCAGGATCTTGGTTCCCAGGCCAGAGGTTGGGCCCGAGCTCCTGTGGTGGGAGCTCCGAGTCCAAACCGCTGGACTAACAGAGAACCTCAGGCTCCAGGGAATATCAACTGGAGTGAGGCCTCCCGGAGGTCTTCATCTCAGCACCAAGACCCAGCTCTACCCAACTGCCTGCAAACTCCAGTGCTGGACGGCTCAGGCCAAACAACCAGTAAAACAGGAATATAGCATCACACATCAAAAAAAAAAAAAAGAAAAAAGAAGAAAAAGAAATGACAAAAAAATATGTTACAGACGAAGGAGCAAGGTAAAAACCTACAAGACCAAATCAATGAAGACAAAATAGGCAACCCACCTGAAAAAGAATTCAGAGTAATTATAGTAAAGATGATCCAAAATCTCGGAAACAGAATGGAGAAAATACAAGAAACATTTAACAAGGATCTAGAAGAACTAAAGAGCAAACAAACAGTGATGAACAACACAATTACTGAAATTAAAAATACTCTACAAGGGGGCTTCCCTGGTGGCGCAGTGGTTGAGAGTCCGCCTGCCGATGCAGGGGGCACGGGTTCGTGCCCCGGTCTGGGAAGATCCCACAAGACGCGGAGCAGCTGGGCCTGTGAGCCATGGCCGCTGAGCCTGTGCGTCCGGAGCCTGTGCTCCACAACGGGAGAGGCCACAACAGTGAGAAGCCCGTGTACCGCAAAAAAAAAAATACAAGGAATCAATAACAGAATAACTGAGGCAGAAGAATGGATAAGTGAGCTGGAAGACAAAATGGTGGAAATAACTGCCAGGGAGCAGAATAAAGAAAAAAGAATGAAAAGAATTGAGGACAGTCTCAGAGACCTCTGGGACAACACTGAACGCACCAACATTCGAATTATAGGGGTCCCAGAAGAAGAGAAAATGAAAGGGTCTGAGAAAATATTTGAAGAGATTATAATTGAAAACTTCCCTAACATGGGAAAGGAAATAGTCAATCAAGTCCAGGAAGCACAGAGAGTACCATACAGGATAAACCCAAAGAGAAACATGCCGAGACACATATTAATCAAACTATCAAAAATTAAAAACTAGGAAAAAATGTTAAAAGCAACAAATAACATCCAAGGGAATCCCCATAAGGTCGACAGCTGATTTTTCAGCAGAAACTCTGCAAGCCAGAAGGGAGTGGCAGGACATATTTACAGTGATGAAAGGGAAAAATCTAAAACCAAGATTAGTCTACCCAGCAAGGATCTCATTCAGATTCAATGGAGAAATTAATTAAAAGCTTTACAGGTAAGCAAAAGTTAAGAGAATTCAGCACCACCAAACCAGCTTTACAACAAATGCTAAAGGAACTTCTCTAGGCAGGAAACACAAGAGAAGGAAAAGACCTACAAAAACAAACCCAAAACAATTAAGAAAATGGTAACAGGAACATACATATTGATAATTACCTTAAATGTAAATGGATTAAATGCTCCAACCAAAAGACATAGACAAAAACAAGACCCGTACAAATGCTGTCTACAAGAGACCCACTTCAGACCTAGAGACACATACAGACTGAAAGTAAGGGGATGGAAAAAGATATTCCATGCAAATGGAAATCAAAAGAAAGTTGGAGTAGCAATTCTCATATCAGACAAAATAAACTTTAAAATAAAGACTATTACAAGAGACAAAGAAGGACACTACATAATGATCAAGGGATCAATCCAAGAAGGTATAACAATTGTAAATATTTATGCACCCAACATAGGAGTACCTCAATACATAAGGCAAATGCTAAAAGCCTTAAAAGGGGAAATCAATAGTAACACAATAATAGTAGGGGACTTTAACACCCCACTTTCACCAATGGACTGATCATCCAAAATGAAAATAAATAAGGAAACACAAGCTTTAAATGACACGTTAAACAAGATGGACTTAACTGATATTTATAAGGCATTCCAACCAAAAACAACAGAATACACTTTCTTCTCAAGTGC
The DNA here is from genome assembly GCF_963455315.2 of Globicephala melas. Lineage (NCBI taxonomy): Eukaryota > Metazoa > Chordata > Mammalia > Artiodactyla > Delphinidae > Globicephala > Globicephala melas. The sequence goes on along the minus strand of NC_083328.1, from coordinate 30,007,659 downwards.
TCGTGGAACATTCTCGAGGATAGACCATATCTTGGGTCACAAATCAAGCCTTGGTAAATTTAATAAAATTGAAATCATATCAAGTATCTTTTCCAACCACAACGCTATGAGACTAGATATCAATTACAGGAAAAAAAACAGTAAAAAATAGAAACACATGGAGGTTAACCAATTCAGTACTAAATAGCCAAGAGATCACTGAAGAAATCAAAGAGGAAATCAAAAAATACCTAGAAACAAATGACAATGAAAACACAATGACCCAAAACCTATGGGATGCAGCAAAAGCAGTTCTAAGAAGGGAGTTTACAGCAATACAATCCTACCTCAAGAAACAAGAAAAATCTCAAATAAACAACCTAAACTTACACCTAAAGCAATCAGAGAAAGAAGAAAAAAAAAAAAAAAAACCCCAAACTTAGCAGAAGGAAAGAAATCAAAAAGATCAGATCAGAAATAAATGAAAAAGAAATGAAGGAAATGATAGCAAAGAACAATAAAACTAAAAGCTGGTTCTTTGAGAAGATAAACAAAATTGATAAACCATTAGCCAGAGTCATCAAGAAATAAAGGGAAAAGACTCAAATCAACAGAATTAGAAGTAAAAAAGAAGTAACAACTGACACTGCAGAAATACAAAGGATCATGAGAGATTACTACAAGCAGCTATATGCCAATAAAATCGACAACCTGGAAGAAATGGACAAATTCTTAGAAAAGCACAACCTTCTGAGACTGAACCAGGAAGAAATAGAAAATATAAGCAGACCAATCACAAGCACTGAAATTGAGACTGTGATTAAAAATCTTCCAACAAACAGAAGCCCAGGACCAGATGGCTTCACAGGTAAATTCTGTCAAACATTTAGAGAAGAGCTAACATCTATCCTTCTCAAACTCTTCCAAAATACAGCAGGGGGAGGAACACTCCCAAACTCATTCTACGAGGCCACCATCACCCTGATAGCAAAACCAGATAAAGATGTCACAAAGAAAGAAAACTACAGGCCAATATCACTGATGAACATAGATGCAAAAATCCTCAACAAAATACTAGCAAACAGAATCCAACTGCACATTAAAAGGATATTACATCATGATCAAGTGTGATTTATCCCAGGAATGCAAGGATTATTCAATATACACAAATCAATCACCGTGATACAGCATATTAACAAACTGAAGGATAAAAACCATATGATAATCTCAATAGATGCAGAAAAAGCTTTTGACAAAATTCAACACCCATTTATGATAAAAACTCTCCAGAAAGTAGGCATAGAAGGAAACAACCTCAACATAATAAAGACCATATATGACAAACGCATAGCCAACATCGTTCTCAATGTTGATAAACTGAAAGCATTTCCTCTAAGATCAGGAACAAGACAAGGTTGCCCACTCTCACCGCTATTATTCAATATAGTTTTGGAAGTTTTAGCCATAGCAATCAGAGAAGAAAAAGAAATAAAAGGAATCCAAATTGGAAGAGAAGAAGTGAAACTGTCACTGTTTGCAGATGACATGATACTATACATATAGAATCCTAAAGATGCTACCAGAAAACTACTAGAGCTAATCAATGAATTTGGTAAAGTTGTAGGATACAAAATTAATGCACAGAAATCTCTGGCATTCCTATACACTAATGATGAAAAATCTGAAAGAGAAATTAAGGAAATACTCCCATTTACCACTGCAACACCTAGGAATAAACCTACCTAGGGAGACCAAAGACCTGTATGCAGAAAACTATAAGACACTGATGAAAGAAATTAAAGATGATACAAACAGGTGGAGAGATATACTATGTTCTTGGATTGGAAGAATCAACATTGTGAAAATGACTATACTACCCAAAGCAATCTACAGATTCAATGCAATCCCTATCAAACTACCAATGGCATTTTTCACAGAACTAGAACAAAAAATTTCACAATTTGTATGGAAACACAAAAGATCCTGAATAGCCAAAACAATCAAGAGAAAGAAAAACGGAGCTGGAGGAATCAGGCTCCTGGACTTCAGACTATACTACAAAGTTACAGTAGTTAAGACAGTATGGTACTGGCACAAAAACAGAAATACAGATTAATGGAACATGACAGAAAGCCCAGAGATAAACCCATGCACATATGGTCACCTTATCTTTGATAAACGAGGCAAGAATAAACAATGGAGAAAAGACAGCCTCTTCATTAAGTGCTGCCGGGAAAACTGGACAGCTACATGTAAAAGAATGAAATTAGAACACTCCCTAACACCATACACAAAAATAAACTCGAAATGGATTAAAGACCTACATATAAGGCCAGACACTATCAAACTCTTAGAGGAAAACATAGGCAGAACACTCTATGACATAAATCACAGCAAGATCCTTTTTGACCCACCTCCTAGAGAAATGGAAATAAAAACAAAAATAAACAAATGGGACCTAATGAAATTTTAAAGCTCTTGCACAGCAAAGGAAACCATAAACAAGACGAAAAGACAACCCTCAGAATGGGAGAAAATATTTGCAAATGAAGCAACTGACAAAGGATTAATCTCCAAAATATATAAGCGGCTCATGCAGCTCAATATCAAAAAAGCAAACAACCGAATCCAAAAATGGGCAGAAGACCTAAACAGACATTTCTCCAAAGAAGATATACAGATTGCCAACAAACACATGAAAGGATGCTCAACATCACTAATCATTAGAGAAATGCAAATCAAAACTACAATGAGGTATCATCTCACACCAGTCAGAATGGCCATCATCAAAACATCTACAAAGAATAAATGCTGGAGAGGGTGTGGAGAAAAGATAGCCCTCTTGCACTGTTGGTGGCAATGTAAATTGATACAGCCACTATGGAGAACAGTATGGAGGTAACTTAAAAAACTAAAAATAGAATTACCATATGACCCAGCAATCCCATTACTGGGCATATACCCTGAGGAAACCATCATTCAAAAAGAGTCATGTACCACAATGTTCATTGAAGCACTATTTACAATAGCCAGGACATGGGAGCAACCTAAGTGTCCATCGACAGACGAATGGATAAAGAAGATATGGCACATATATACAATGGAATATTACTCAGCCATAAAAAGAAACGAAATTGAATTATTTGTAGTGAGGTGGATGGATCTAGAGTCTGTCATACAGAGTGAAGCATCAGAAAGAGAAAACCAAATACCATATGCTAACACATATATATATATGGAATCTAAAAAAAAAAAAAAGGTTCTGATGAACCTAGGGGCAGGACAGGAATAAAGACACAGACGTGGAATTGGACTCGAGGACATGGGGAGGGGGAAGGGTAAGCTGGGACGAAGTGAGAGAGTAGCACTGACATATATACACTACCAAATGTAAAATAGATAGCTAGTGGGAAGCAGCCGCATAGCACAGGGAGATCAGCTCGGTGCTTTGTGACCACCTAGAAGGGTGGGATAGGGAGGGTGGGAGGGAGACGCAAGAGGGAGGGGATATGGGGGTATACGTATGCATATAGCTGATTCACTTTGTTATACAGCAGGAACTGACACAACACTGTAAAGCAATTATACTCCAATAAAGATGTAAAAAAAAAAAAAAACCCTGTAGAGAAAATAAAGGAAATACTCAAAATGTTTGATTTTCTTTTGAAGTTAGTAATCATAATTGTTGGTTTCACATTGCTCTCTGTTTTAGGTTTTGTAAAATCTGTGTATATTGCTTTTGGTCTGTTCTCACTCTTGAATGATTCGGCTGAACACAGAAATCTAAGTTGACAATTATTTTTCCTTGACATTTTGAAGATGTTATTAAGCGTCCTTCCGATCTGGACTGTAATTGTTGAGAAGTCAGCTCATAATCTATTTGTCATTACTTTCTATGCAATCTGTATTTTCTCTCTAATTGCTTTTGAGAATTTCATTTTGTCTTTGGTGTGGAATCTAGGTGTGAATGTTTTTATTCGTTCTGCTCTGGACTCAGTGTGATTCTTCAATCTGATGATTCATAACTTTAATTCTGCAAAAATTTCACCCATTGCTGCTTCAGCTCTTAACGCTCCCCATCTTACCTTCTTTTAAGTTAACAGACTTTATTTTTTAGAATAGCTTTATATTTAGAGAAAAACGGAGCAGAAAGTACAGAGTTCCCATACACTCCCTCTTTCCATTTCCTGTTTTCCCTTTTTAACATCGGGCATTGATGTGGCACATTTTTATAAGTTATGAACCAAACACATTATTATTAACTAAAGGGTACAGTTTACATTAGGGTTCAATCTTTGCTGTACAGTTCTGTCAATGCTTAATGTCATGTATCCACCATTACAGTATCATACAGAACAGTTTCAGCGCCCTAAACATCCCCTGGGCTCCAGCTGTTCATCCCTCCTCACCGCTCATTCCAACTCCTGGCAACCACTGATCTTTTAACCGTCTCTACAGTTTTACCTTTTCCAAACATCATATAGTTGGAACCATATAGTATGTAGCCTTTCCAGACAGGCTTCTTTCTCTTAACAAGATGCATTTAAGGCTCCTCTATATGTTTCCCTGGCTTCATAGGTTCTTTTTTTGTTTGTTTGTTTTTTATCTCTGAACCGTATTGCATTGCATGGATGTATAGTTTGTTTACCCATTCACTTATTGAAGGACATGTCGGTTGTTTCAAAGTCTGGGCAATTATGAACAAAGTTCTATAAACATTCATGTTCAGGTTTCTGTGTGGACATAAGTTTTCAACTCATCTGGTCAAGTACCTAGGGGCATTACTGCTGGATGGTATTGTAAGACTATGTCCAGCCTTGTAGGAACCTGCCAAACTGTCCTCCGAAGTGACTGCACCATTTTACATTCCCACCAGCAATGAATGAGGTGCCTGTCCATGTGACACATCCTCACCGGCATTGATTAGTGTGTCAGTGTTTTGGATTCTGACCATTCCAATAAGGTGTGTAGAGGTATCACATCGTTTTAATTTTCAATTCCCTAATGACACATGATAATCCTATCTTTTCTTCTTCTGAAATTGTTCAAAATATTCTAGATCTTCTCATTGTATCTTCCAGGTTATTAACTTTGTTTTCATATTTTCCATTTCTTTATTGTTCCATCTGGCAGTTAGCTGATTGCCACAGATCTATTTTCCAGTTCATGAATTCCTTCATTAGTAATATTTGGCTTTATGTTTTAATTTTTAATCTATTTTAATTGTGACATTCATCTGGCTCTTTTAAAATTCTGCCTATTCTTTTTATGATGAAGTCCTACTCTTTTGTTATGACTTTTAAAACTTTGATACATTTAATAATTTCACACCTACATTCTTTCAGATTACTCTCAGCCCCACACCCCATCCCTGCCCCCTTAGTTCTTGGGATTCTGGTTCTTCTGTTTGCTGTTCATGCTGACCTTCATGGTGGATTACTTTCTTGTGGTATTTGTAACCTTTGACTATGAGCTAATCTTCAGCAGAGCTGTTCTCCCCCTAAACCCCGTGGGACTCCCGAACATCCTGGGCTACATGTAGGCATGTCCCTACAGAGGCGTCCTGGGTTTGCTTCCGCCATGGTTCCAGGGCCCTTCAAAGTACCAGTTTTCATATAAAATAAATTTTACTGTAATTACTGCACCATTTAAGTAATATACACTTAGATCTCCATACTCATTTGGGTTTTAATTTCTCACTCAGCTTCAAATGGATGGCAAGCTCCTTGTACTTTCTTTGCTTTGATGGACAGTTTTTTCTAGTTTCCTTTTCATGGACTCATTGACAGTCTCAGATTTATGCAGTGGTATCATTTTCTACCCTCCTTGCACAGTTCAGGGTCCCCACGTGGATGTTAAAGCCCCAGGCTCCATCCCTATTGCCTGTATCCCTGTAGGCACCTCAGCTGAAACATACCATGAGAATATCCCATTCCCCTCTGTTTCTGACACCTAAGGATTTCTCTTTCTTTTGACCTTGGCTGTGCATTGTGGGTTTGTGTATGTGTGTGTGTGTGTGTGTGTGTGTGAGCGCACACACCTTCAATTCTGCATTTTTATGCATTTGTAGCATCGAGGGGTCCCGTATCAGTCAGTTTTCCACTGTGCCACCACCCTTTGTACGAGTATAACTTTTGTAATAATGATTTTTTAAAAGCATGCATATTTACGGGAGAAAAAATAGGAAATGTATCCTCTTATAAATTCTTGACCCACAAGGAAGGGTGCTGGTTGACCCGTGGTGCAGGCAAAGAGGTGGGAAGGGATATCTTGATTTCAATTCCTTTCCTTCCAACAGCCTACAGTGCTTTCATATAGTCACAAATGTCCTGGGACACTCGGCAATATGACCTCACTCTCCACCCAACACCACAGTTGACTCGTCCAAATTCGCTGCCCACTCTGTGCTTCAAGATTTACATGATGGCTTCCTCCTCGCCCCAAAACACCGATGCCATCCCTCCCAAAATACTACATGCTGTTGACCTTCTCCCTCCCTTTGGAGTTTGTGAGGACTCAAAAATGGGTCTTTTCACCACATTTTGTCAAATTCCCAGCAAGTCTTCCCTTTGGTGTTGTCCCAAAGAGACCCAGGTTTGGATGCCTGTAACAGGGTCAGTCTCGGTAGAAGGAACATCATTTTGATTTCTTTCAGGATGTAAATATAAAGATTTTTCCTCTGCCCTTTGTGCAAACACCTCTGCACACCTCTGCACAAACACCCAGGCCCACGTCCCGAAAGGGAAGCAAACGCACATTTCTCAACACCAGTTCCAACCTGTTCCAATCATTTTCCAGCCGTTCATTTCCTGCCTCGTGGCCTTTTCTACTAGTGCACTGAACTATAGTTCAAATACCTTCTGATTTCATTTTTAATTTACTCAAGTATATTGTAATCTCCTTGAGGGAGATCAGGGACCATGTTTTTTGATTTTGATATTTCTCATGGCCTGCAGCACATAGCAAGCATTGGATCCATATTTTCTGTTCCCGTTTCTTTCCTTATATCTCCAGGCTTAAATTGGGCAGCATTGTAAAAAAAAAAAAGGTCAGATATGTTGGGTGAGTTTTTCTGCCACATAAATAGAGGAGATAACAGAGCAAAAGGGAACTTGCAGTGGCTTGAGAGTGAAAGGCTGGGAAGTCTGCATGTCCTCAGCTAGGGAGAAGAAGCAAATGTCATTTTTTTCCAGGAAGCAGCCCTGTGCTGCTCTTTCCATGTCCGTTTCTCCCATTACAAAGAGGCCATGATCTTTGTCAATGTGATCTTGTGAAGTGGAGCCGGTAAATGGGAAAATTAAACGTCTTTCCTGAAGGAGACTGATTCTTGCTGGGAGGACAAAAGCTAAACGTGCTCCTGGGGGCAGAGGGAGCCTGCACAGCTTTGGGTCTGCAGCCAGGGCCATACTGTCTTTCTCTCTCCGGCAGACAGCATTATCTATCTACTCACAAGGTCGAAGCCATGGGTTTCATATTTGAAAAAAAAGAAGATTCAAATAGACATCATCCAGCAAATCACAGGAAAGAATGTTTGAGGTAGAAAACACTAGAATAAACTACAAAAGGGAGTACCCTTCCCTGAAGGGTTTAGGGAGTGTGGCGCATCATCCCGTAAGGTCTAGACAGTGACCGGAGGTGGAATTAGGGTCAGACCGCCTGCAATCAATTCGCCTTCGACACTCACTACCCATTTGATCTTGGTTCCGATACTCTGCTTCTCCATCCATCCACTCAACCATTCGTTTACCTATTTTTCTAGTCTTTTAGTTAACAAAGTTACATAAATTCTATTCTGCTTCAGGCACTATACTAGAGTTTTCACAGATTAACCCAGGCAGCCCTCATATCAACGTAATGTGGCTGGTGTCACTGTCTCACCCATTTTACAGATGAAGCACAGAGCGGTTAAGGAACTTGCTCAGTCTCTCTGAGCTCCAAGTCTAACATCTACCAAATGCAACACAACAGTATTTACCTATAGGAGTTTTGCTGGAATTAAGCGGGGCTGCATGCGTACATCGTACTTGGCACACCTTGATTACTCAGTATGTATCCCTGGAGAGATCTTTATTTCCTGCCTGAAGCCAGGGAACTGGTGGGTGGGGTGGATCACACACCCCTCCCTGAGCCCTTCCCGTCATGGAGTCTGTGATTCCAAGAATGCATATCCAGAGAGAAGGCTCAGCTCTCCAATAGGAACTTGCTACGTCCAAAGTCAGAGAAATCAGTTCCTTCTCTGCCCTCAGACTCGTCCTCTGCTTCCAGAGGGACTGCAGTTGTCTTTCAGATTAGATTTCATTCTAGTCTGTGAGGCTGTGTGAGTGCTAAGGGGATTGCTTCGGGAAAGGATTTTATAGCATGCAATGGACTAGCCTTCAGACTGCCTCAGCATTCCTCCCCCGAGGTCGGTTGTAAAAAGTCCATTTTGAACCTGTACCCCTTAGGTTTTGTCCAGGGCCTGAGAATTTGCTGAAATACATCTTCTAAAATCAGCCCACACATATACCCTTGCAGGCACACATCTACATTTTTTTTTTCTTGGTTTCTGGCCAAAGCCCCTGACCCTAGGCAGTGATGGTATGGAAAGGAACAGTGTGTGGTTTTGAGAAGCTGGGTTTGATGTTCTGTTTCATTCCCAGTCAAGGAAGCGAATGCTTTGGGGGTCTCTGAGGACCTCATTGGGTTGTGCCTTACTCCCTCACTCATTCATTCACTCATTCGTTCATCCATTGTAAAAAGAACATTACTAAAGCACTTAGTGCGAGATCGGCATCTCTGTATTTTCACAGAGATGAATAACACATAGTCTTTGGCCTCTATCACCTCAGAGTCCTGCTGGAGAGACAGTCCTGCAAACCAGTAGTTACGGCAAAATGAGACGACTGAATTTGCATAGGGCTGGAGGTAGCAAGAAACATGGAATGTTTTGCCATCAGAGGATGGTTCAAAATTTGGGAGAAGAAAGGAGCCATCAAAGGAGAGGCCTGAAGGGCAGGAGCCAGATGGCAAAGGACTCAGCTTTTGTGCTAAAGGATCTGGGGTGTCCTGGGAACAGTGGAGCCATTGGATGAGACTAGCTGTATGCCTGGTAGACCCAAGATTCTTCACTTGCTGTCCATGTTTTTGCAGTCCTGGCCTGTAATTGGAAACCACGTGTAAGATTGGCTGTTACAAGACATGGAAGCAACCTAAATGTCCATCGACAGATGAATGGATAAAGAAGATGTGGTATATATATATATATATATACACACACACACACACACACAATGGAATACTACTACTCAGCCATTGAAAAGAATGAAATAATGCCATTTGTAGCAACATGGATGGATCTAGAGATTGTCATACTTAGTGAAGTAAGTCAGACAGAGAAAGAGAAATATCGAATGATATCCTTTATATGTGGAATCTAAAAAGAAATGATACAAATGAACTTACTTACAAAACAGAAACAGACTCACAGACTTAGAGAACGAACTTATGGTTACCAGGAGGGAAGGTGGGGGGAAGGGATAGTTAGGGAGTTTGGGATCGACATGTACACACTGCTATATTTAAAACAGATAACCAACAAGGACCTACTGTATAGCATGGGGAACTCTGCTCAATATTATGTGGCAGCCTGGATGGGAGGGGAGTTTGGGGGAGAATGGATGCATGTGTATGTGTGGCTGAGTCCCTCTGCTGTGCACCTGAAACTATCACAACATTGTTCATCGGCTATACTCTGATATAAAATAAAAAGTTAAAAAAAAAAAAGATTGGCTGTTACAGGTGGGTGAGGAATGGCAAATTTGAACAATGGTGCTATAGTGTGCAAGAAGGTCACCAGTAAATTCTATCCCAGTGATACAGATCTGTCAGGGTCCTCCCCTGGTCTCAGAGGCAGGCAGTACAGGCAGACTAAACTCTCCTGCTCCCAGGCTTTGAAGTGACTGGGAGAAAGTCACCTGTAAGAAATTGCTGATGAGGATCCATTGTAAACTGTTATTAATATCACCACCACCCATAACAATTTACTCTGGATCTACCAGTTGCATGGTATCGTGCTGAAAACTTGGCAATGGCTATCTTTGGGGTCCAGCTCAGAGGTCTCCACCTCCAGGAAGTCTTCCCTGAATGCACAGGGATGTGCATATGAGACTATGTTTTCTCCTTCCATGACATCTTGGATATCTCCTCAATAGAGAACCTGTCACACTGGAATATAACTGCCACTTGCTTCTAAGTTCTCCCCATTGGGAGGTGAGTTTATTCAGGGTGGGGATCTTGTCTTATTCTTCCTGTATCCCCAGTCCCTGGCACAGGTATTGGCACATAGTAGGTGGTCCATAAAACTGTGTTGACTGTAGATGACACAAGTCTCCTCTCCTTGATCAGCTTGTGATCTACTGGTCCGAGGATCAGCAAGAGCTAGGGAGAGGAAGGAATCTGTGAAACCCCAGGCAAAGGGGTCAGGAATAGTTTCTGAAACACAGAAATCAAGGCTGACTCTTGGGGAAAGCAAGTTCCAATCAAAGATGCCAGTGATAGAGTCCAGTGGGCCCCCACAGAGATGCACCTTCCGTCTACAGCCTAAAGGCGTCAGGGGGATGTTGCTGCTGATCCCATTAGGGTTTGCTGTGAACACTGAGAGGGAAACTGACCCCGTTTCAATCCTGTTTCATGTCTTTCCCCAGGGACCGGCCACTTTGGGTTTCTGAGAAGCCCGAATGGAATTGGAATGGCAAAGGAACAACTTTCTTTGTAGAAAATATAGGGCACCCTCATCAACAGGCTTATGTTCTCAGTGAGAACAGATCCGGTCTCTGTGAGCTCTGAGCTGTGGTCCTGGGAGTGATGGTGGTTGGGGGCTGCAGCACTGAGACCAAGTCCTTTCCTTACCAGTTGCCCTGGAAGGAGGCTGCTGGTCAGAGCTGGGATGTAGTCTGTGGCTTTGGAACAGAGTGAGGTCAGCCAGACCTTCTGATCACTGACCTTGGGGGGCCTTGGCTTCGCTACCACACTCTAGATTAAAAGCCAGATGACCTTGGATCTGGAAATAATGGCATTCCATAGCCTAGGACCTCTGTATCCATGATCTCTAAATTGAACAATTTGCTAGAGAGAAAAAAGTACCTTTGGGGGGAGGAGAGGAATAGTACAAGATTCTGGACACAAATAGACTGAATTTGGAAGATAAATCTCCCTTATTTAAATGTCAGAATATTCCATTTCTGTATAATGCTGAGAAGTCACAAAACCAAAATAAAAATAGGGCTAGGCTTAAATGTACCCAGTTAGATGCAGACACGGGCTGTCTTTGCCATAAATGTTTTAGCACCACCTTCCAACTGAGGTCTCTGCTCTGCGGATGGAGCTCAAGTGTTGCAGAACTCACTGCTGCCTGTCGCCATCTGGCTGAGATTTCATAGGCCACCTGATCAGTCGTGCAAGTTGGTGTTGGGGAATTTTATGCACACAGGTCCCCAACCTGTGTCTCTCGAAGAAGAAAAAGGAAAAAGAGGAGAGAGGATTGGGCAACTCCATCAAGCATCAAACAACGTACATGGTCACAATTTTCCATTAGAGGGTGGAGTTGGCGAAATATAACTCTGGAGGAAGACTGCAGAAAAACGGCAAGAAGTCCAGGAAACCCTGTGTACCAAGCCCTTCTGGAGTCAGCTTCACACGCCTATAGACGGTCAAGTTGCTATAAATGTAAAGGAGTATGCATTTGCGAGCATAAATGGATTCATAGTAACTTTTTGACATTGCACATTTTCTCCATCAATAGTCCTCAAAATCCTATGACTCACTGTGTAAGAGTGTGAGGGCCTTTTAATATCACAGAAAGATCCTTGTGTTTTAAAAGGCTGGGAATGTAAGGAAAAAAAAAGAAAAAGATAGCAATAATCCTACAACCCGTGCCAAGAAATATCTTCTTTCTTTCAGCAAGTAACATGACATCACCGCCTTTCAGTTCCTTTTTAACTGAAGTGCTACCAACAAGCTCTCTGAGACTGTAAAATCCTTAAGCAAAGCGATCACACCCACTGTCCATTTATCTGCATTTCCCAATGCCTAGGACGGTGCAGGGAGCTTAGTGGGCACTCAAGACTTGGTTGTGGCTTGAAGGAGAAAGCGAAGGAGAGAGTAAAAAGGAAAGAAGAGAGGAGAGAAAATGGAGGAGCAGAGAGGGAAGAAAGAGGAAAGAGAAGAACAGAAGGGAGAAATGAAGCCCTTATAGGGAGGATCCTGTACCTGTTGTCAGAGCTATCCACAACTAAAGCAGAAGAAGACCCGGTTTCTCTTTCTGTGGAGCGTGGTGGGGTGACTTGGAGGGCTGGGCTGGGCCCTACGAGAGCTCGCCCATCCCATTTGATGACAGCCTCCTCTCCCTATTAATGGTGGTGGTGCTCCTCTGGCTTCCTCTCCTGTATCCCAAGTCTGAAGTACCAGACGGGGGTGAGCCCATGGCCAGAGATGCCTGGGAGAGTGTGTGGGGTAGGGGAGTAGTCAGGTTCAGATTCCAACGCAGGAGGGTGTTTGGGACAGACGTGACGATCCTCTCGTCCCATTCCGCTACGATGCAGCTGAAGTCAAGATAAAGAAGCTGGGAATAGAATCTGGGTCTTTCAGCTATTGGCTATGATCATACAACAACCACCAACCACACAGACCCTGAGGAACACACCGAGAATTCAGTTATACAAGCCTGCTTTATCTCGCTCACGGAAGGTAGAAACAGGGCACTCAGAAATTAAAGGAGGGGGGAGGGATAAATTAGGAGGTTGGGATTAACATAAACACACAACTATATAATATATAAAATAGATATATAACACACAAATATATAAAATAGATAACCAACAAGGGCCTACTGTATAGCACAGGGAACTCTACTCAATATTCTGTAATGACCTGTATGGGAAAAGAAGCTGAAAAAGAATGGATATATGTATATGTATAACTGAACCACTTTGCTGTACACCTGAAACTAACACAACATTGTAAATCAACTATACCCCAATGTAAAATAAAAATTAAATTAGAAAAATTAAAGAACAACAAAAAAATAAATTAGGGGAGCCACATGCACTGCTGGTGGGAATGTAAATTGGTTGTACTTCTGAAAACTTTACAAGTATCTACTGAAGTGGAGTATATGTACATCCTATGGCCCAGCAGTTTCATTCCCTGGTGTATTCCCCAACAATTAAGTGCCTACATGCACCAAAAATATGTGCAAGTATGTTCAAAGAAGACAAAAATGAGAAATAACACAAATGTCTATCAATAGCAAGTGTATAAATAACTTACAGTGTATTTGTACAATGGAATACCATGTAGTAATGAAAAAAACAGTAAGCTCTGATTAGTAATGCAGTAATACGGATCCAAGTCATAAAAGACACAAGTGAATATATGTTGTATGATTCCACCACTTATTTAAAGTTAAATAGAAGGCAAAACCTACCCATGACCATGGAGGGCAGAATGGCAGTTACCTCTGGGAGCGATATCGGCTGTACGAGGCCACGAAGGACCTTTCTGGGGCGCTGGTCATGTTCTAGGTCTCAATCTGGGTGGTAGTTACACAGATATACAAAAATTTAACTGGGCACTGAGATCTGTGCAATATAATGAATGTACAGTCAGCCCTCTGTATCCACGGGTTCTGCATCCCCGGATTCAACCAGCCACAAATTGAAAATTTTTCAGAAAAAAATTCCAAGAAGTTCCAAAAAGAAAAACTTTGATTTGCAGTGCAGCCGCAACTATTTACATAGCATTTACATTGTATTTACAACTATTAACATAGCATTTACATAGTATTAGGTATTAAAAGTAACCTAGAGATGATTTAAAGTATGTGGGAGAATGTGCATAAGTTATATGCAAATACTACTCCATTTATATAAGGGACTTGAACATCTGTGGATTTTGGTAACTGAGGGAACCAAAGGAACCAGTCCCCACTGATACCAAGGTTGACTGTGTATTACAGTCCACAGAAGGGGAAAAAAAAAAAAAGAAGAGTGGCATAGTAGAGGTCTAAGGTGTTCTTCCACTTTGGGGGTCAAAAGAGGGAATAACAAGAAAGTGGAAGGAAGTTGACTTTCTAAACAGACAATAAAAACCTCATTTTTAAAGAAATATGAACTTTTTTTTTTAACAAAAATGTCTTAAAGGATGAAGGGGCATGAGCTATGTCAAATTCTTCCATATTATTGGAATTATTTAACAAGACATGTTTTACTTTTATAATTTAAGCCAGAGGTCAGCAATCTTTTTCTGTAAAGGGCTAATTAGTAAATATTTTCAGCTTTACGAGCCATATAGTGTCTGTCACAACTACTCAGCTCTGACCTTGCAGCTCGAAAGCAGCCATAAAAACACAAAGTGCATGAATGGATGGGATGTGTTCCAATAAAACTTTATTTACAAAGACAGGCAATGGGCTAATGTGGGCCATAATTTGCAGGATCCTGATTTAAGCAATCAAAAATGGAAATAAAATGATTACAAAATAATATATATATGAACAAGAATAAATCCCAATTTAATCATTGTTATCATTTATTATATTTAGTGGGTACCTACTGTTTGATGGGTATATACCAATTATACTATTTAACTTGGTGAGATTGGTGCCATTACAATCCCCAATTGAAAGAGGAGGAAACTGGCCCTTAAAAAGGGTAAGTAGGGCTTCCCTGGTGGCACAGTGGTTGAGAGTCCACCTGCCGATGCAGGGGACACGGGTTCGTGCCCCGGTCTGGGAAGATCCCACATGCCGCGGAGCGGCTGGGCCCGTGAGCCATGGCCGCTGAGCCTGCACGTCCGGAGCCTGTTCTCCGCAACGGGAGAGGCCACAACAGTGAGAGGCCCGCGTACCGCAAAAAAAAAAAAAAAAAAAAAAAAGGGTAAGTAAATTTCCTAAGGTCATAGAACTGGTAAAGGTCAGTTCTTATATCTGAACCCAAAGCCTTTGTTCTTAACTGCATGCCAAGCTGCTACATTTATGATTTTTTTGTGTGTGAAATGGTACCACCAAAGTTGTAATAAATTACCAGGATATACAAAATGTCCACTAAAATTTGTATGTAAAAATAGTTAAATGCCCCCAAA
Source organism: Globicephala melas (assembly GCF_963455315.2). Taxonomy (NCBI): domain Eukaryota; kingdom Metazoa; phylum Chordata; class Mammalia; order Artiodactyla; family Delphinidae; genus Globicephala; species Globicephala melas. The sequence goes on along the minus strand of NC_083328.1, from coordinate 29,992,563 downwards.
AGATGAAAAGACAACTCACTTTTTTCCCCCATTTTCACCAGTATTTGAAGGAATTCAAATTAAGGCAACATTGCACCTCCTAAAATATCAAAACAAATGGTAACACTCGATGCTGCTAGGTTATTGTAAAATTGGTCCATTGATTCATTATTAGAAGCACTTTTCAATGGAGACAAACCTTTGGGGCATTAATATGAGACTACAGAGTGAGGCTCCTAGAGATGTTTACAGCCATTAACCCTTCAAAATCTACATCTAAGAGATTGTTACAAATAAACAATTCAAAAGAGAAAAACAATGGGCAGAAAGATGTTCATTCCAGCATTATCTACATTAGGAAAAAAATGAAGTGTTTAACGTTAGGAAAATAATGTAATGAATTATGGCTTAATAATGATTATGGTATTTTAGGCAAAAATTAAAATAACTGTGAGGACCAGATTATGTAACGCCATGCAAAAATGTTTAAAATATACTGGTAAATGAAAACAGTAGAACATAAAAGTGTATATAACCAATAATTATACTTATTTAAAGAAATGTGTCTGTAAGTAACAAGGTTCAGAAGGTAATATATAACTTGAAAACGATTATGTTAAGGTAGTAGGTTGGGGTGATTTTATGTGTATATTATATTGCCTTTCCAAATTAAAGTGTTCAAAAAAACGTAGACTGGGACTTCCCTGGTGGCACAGTGTTTAAGAATCCGCCTGCCAATGCAGGGGACACGGCTTCGATCCCTGGTCCAAGAAGATCGCACATGCCTCAGAGCAACTAAGCCCGTGCACCACAACTACCGAGCCTGCGTGCCACAACTACTGAAGCCCACGCGCCTAGAGCCTGTGCTCTGAAACAAGAGAAGCCACTGCAATGAGAAGCCCGCGCACCACAAGGAAGAGTAGCCCCTGCTGGCCGCAACTAGAGAAAGCCTGCATGCAGCAACAAAGATCCAACGCAGCCAAAAATAAATAAATTTATTTAAAAAAATGTAGACCGAGAGGGATTTGAGGTCATTGCTTATCCATCCCGTAAATCCTACATAAGGGTCTGTGACATCAGTGTTTGACTTACCAGCAAACCATTCATTATGTTTCATTTCACCTTTGATGGTTCTCTCAACATTTGGCTTTCCCTGGTTTGACTGATTCACTGCTTGTCAGGCAGGAATATGGCACCGCTGACCTTGTTCTAATCCTGGTGTCAGATTGATAATAAACACTGCAACTCTGGATCTCAAGAGACCTATCGGGAAATTCACTGTGAACTTACACAGATGAAAACCCTCAGAGCTTTAACAGAGAGGGAGAGTCAATGGCTCTCCAGGATATTTATGGATTTTATCTGTTTCTTCAGTAAGTGCCGTTCCATTATTATTCCAAATATGTCTCTAGTTAAAATTAGGAGGGAGATAAACAAGTCTAATTTCTATGGTACCATCTGGTCACAGGCCAGTGAAGGAGCAGTTAAGTCCTTTATTGCTACTCTATGCTTAGGATTGACACATTTCTTCCTTTGAAAACATTTTATTTCCGAATGAGTAGTTTGCCCTGGACTTCGTTTTTAGGTCATAGGAGGCTCAAAGTGACTTAGTTGCTGGGCATCAAACGTTCATTTTAATCATCACCGCCTTTGGGTATATATCATCAAAGCTGCTATTTTGTGTATAAATGAGGTTTGGGTACATGTAAAAGTCACCCACATAGAGTGGGAGCATTAATGAAATCCATAGGAAAAAATCAGACTCAGTCAACTCATCAGTAATGGTTTCCGGCCACATGTCCCTGGTGGTTTCCAATGAGACCACATCTGCATGTGTAAGGAATCAGGACAACCATCCAATCCAAACCTGGTTCCAGATCTAATTTAATCAATAGAAACACTGGCTCATTTTCTGCCCAAATGTGGGTCTTTCAGTCTTGCCTGCTTTTTTTTTTTTTTTTTAATGCTGTTATTATGGTCAATACATGACAACGAAATCTTTGGAAGCAACAAACACTTTCATGTCTATTTTGTTCCTTTCTGAATGAGAAACATTCAAGCCTATTTGACTACTTCTGTTAACAGTCTAACCCAGTATCTCCTATGTTCCTTTTTGTGGTCAGCGTGCAGGCTGACACAGCTCCACACCATTTCTTCCTTGGGTTTTCACAATCACCAAGGTCTCTGGATATGGAAACTCAAGTAGGAGGCCTGAGAGAAGGAGGATGAATAAAACACAGGGCCAACATCCAACTTCATAGACTCCAAATGGGTGGGGTCTATTGGCCACTGACATTGATATCCAGTACCTGCTAATCAGAGGCTTCTAAATGCTAAATACTGTTATTCTAAAGAGTGGTTCTTAAGTCTATCGTGTATTAGAATCACCCGAGAAGATGTAAGAATGCCCTGTGGGGTGAAAAATTAGGTATCTGTACTTTCAACAGGCTCCCCAAGTGAGTCTGATGAACACAGAAGTGCCAAAAGCATCTTTGTAAGTAAGGTGACTGTGAAGGCAACAGAGCAAAAGCCTTTAAGCATTTTTATGTCCCACCACCTGGAGCTTGGAAGCTGCTCAGTTATTCTTTGTTGATGAATGTCTAGAGGGAGAACGAATGAATGAATGAGCAAATGTGTGAATAAATTGGGGGGCTTTGTCTATGGTCCCTGGCCTTTGCTAACTTGATTACAAAGTCTGTGATTTACAGAGTAGACTTGCTCAGCCCAAACTGTGATTTCCACCTTTGAAGTCTCAATTTGATTAAAATACGTTAAGCAAGGAACAACAACTTTCTGAAATGCTGGGGATTATGCAGCTCCGAGGACCTCTGTGGGGAGCAAGAAATACCAGCAACCAAGACGGTCCTTGTGAACCTGGAGAGGCTGCTCTGCAAGCCTGTATTGGGGCCAAACATCTGACTCCTCTTAATTACATCCTGTCCCTGTTTCATTCCTTCTCATCTCTTGCTTCTGGGTCCTGAGTTTTCCCCAAACTGCCAGGGTTGAATGATCTCAAAAATTAGGCTGAGTCTTTTCCCATGGTGCCAGTGCCTGGGGCATGGACAAGTCTCCTTCTCCGTGGAAAGATGGAAAAAACATAGGTCACTTTCTCTCCCACCCTCAATCCCTGTCGCCAAGTTATTTTGCCCAGTATCACCTAAAGGCGAACCATGCTGTTCCTTCAGTGAAAGAGGAAGGAACAGAGGCTGGATGCTGACCCACCTGTGTTTAAATCACAGCTTTGCCCCTTCCCAGGTGGTAACGCCTGCCTTATGAGATGTCTGGGAGGGTTACGGCAGATAAAGGAGAAGCCATACAGCATAATGGTTCAAACGAAGGCCCTGGAGCCTGCTTGCCCAGGTCAGACTGGCCATATACTAGCTTGACACGTTACTTAACCTTCCTGTGACTCAGTTTCCTCAACCTGTAGACAGCGAGTTGTAATCATAACTCAGGTCACTGAATCACCGTGAGGACTGTATGAAATTAATACATATAAAGACAGATTATTTTATGACCCATAGTTATCCCTCTGTGTTACCTGTCATTATAAACGTCCATAAAAATAACATAACAATGATAATGGTAGCTTTGAATGACTTCCATTTAGAGTCATGGAAAACTGTCTCTTCCCCCCTCCAAGTAAGTTCCCAGATTCTCGGCACCTCCTCTCCCACACATCCCCCATCCTTATTTTGGTGTTTATCTCTTAAAATGGTCCGAGGCTACTGGTTGACATAGGGTGTTGCTGAGTCATCTGAGGACACAGGGGCCTATGTCATGAAGAATTGAGGGCAGGGGAGGCCAGCAGGAGACAGATTAGACTTCTCCGAGGCAGGAGTGAGTCAGCCGGGGGTATGTGCCCAGCTCCACCAAGGAGCCGAGAAGGGGTAGCGGACGGCTGCCAGCTTGTTCAGTGTCATCTTCAATATGGCTAATGGCTCAGATGAACAAACCAGCCTGCTCTAGATGCCCAGGCTGAATATTGCCTGACTAGTCCCAGCACACTGCTCTCTCTGGTCTCTCCTCTCCCCATCCTGCCTTTCTTTGCCCTCTCATCTCTCCTTTTCCTCCTCCTCTTTTTCCCTATCTCTTCCTCTGTCCTTCGTTTTGGACCATTCTTTTCTCCTTTATCCCTTTATCATTTTATTCCTGCTCTTCTTTCCTTTCTTCCCCTCGTATTCCCTGTCCCTCTTTCCTATCTGCCTCTTTCTTCCCTTTTCCATCTAAATCTTTTCCCTTCCCTCGGAAGAACCTACAATTTCAAGTCTTCTCTGCCTTTCTTGTCTTTCTCCAGACAGTCTACGACCAGGGTCATCATACTTTTTCTATAAAGGGCTAGATAGTAAATATTTGGGGCTCTGCAGGTCCTATAGCTTCTGTTGCAACAACTCAACTCTGCCATGGTAGTGAAAGCAGCCACAGACAATACCTGAATGAACAGATGTGGCTGTGTTTCAATAAAGCTTCACTTTCAAAAACAGGCAGTGGCTGGATTGGAGACGTGGTCATAGTTTGCCAAACCCTAAGGAAAACACTCCTTCTCTCATTCACCTCCTTGATTACAAACCACAAACTCACCAACGATTTACGATTTACGATCCACTCCGGTTCTAAAAGCCAGGGAATATCTAATCTTGCTGATTATCTCTCCCAGAAAAATTGCGTTAAAAAGAAAAAGTAAAACAGAGATATTTGCCTACTATAGCACACAAATTAGACAACAGAAGAACTTGCCTGTCTCATAGTGAATATGGGGGTCAGAGGTTTGGGAAGATTGTCAGACTGAACAGTGATTTAGTGATTACCTCTTTGGGTCTCTTCCCTAGAGACACCTGATGTCCTTCCCAAAGAAGAAAACATCCCCTTCACCAGAGAAGATATTTAATTAATGAAATAAGCCCCCCCAAAGTATATCTGTGGTGTTTTCAAATCCATTCATTCATTTATTCATTCATCCACGGAGTTTTATTTGAGCACCTACTATGTGCGAAGTTCAGGAACGAGTCCTAGGGGAAACGAAAGGGCAACAAGAATGGACGTGAAAGAGTGTGCCCTCCAGGGACTGACAGTGCAGGGCACGGCAGGGGACAGGGGACGTGGAGAGGACAGCAAGGAGTAGGCGTCTAGTGTGTGCCAAGCACCGGCCTAGTTTCTTTATGTTTGTTCTCACACTCAATCCTTAAACAACTCCAATTTAAAGATGAGGAACCTGGCACTCAGAGAAATAGATTGGCCATGCAGCTAGGAAGTTGCAGAACCTTCCTTGCACCCCTTTTATGTGTTGGTTTGCTAAATGCCACAAGAATGCTGTAAGCATGGAGCTAAAGGAGTTTATAGTTTATAAGCATATCTAGAGCTGTAGTCTTTAAGGAAATGGAGGAGTACATGGGCTGAAGGATGGGTCAGATATCAGAGTAGGAAATGGGTTCAGGAGAAGATGTAAGAAGGGACTCCATTTTTAAAGGGGGTTGCATGGAAAAATCCACGCTTACCTGAAAAAAATTCCAAATGGTGGAATTTCAAATACTGTAGGCAGCCGAGCAGGGAAAATATTTAGGAGTGAAGTGGCCTTCAGTGACTTCCTCAACCCACATGCCATACCTTTCCTAAGCCAGCCCTAAGAAGACGGGCTGCAAAAGCCACGCAGAGATGTGCCCATCCTCAGAGTGGAAGCGTGGGTGCCTCACCACCCAGGCTGCAGGGGTGTCGAGCTCTCCCTGAGACTCGGATGTTGGCCCAAAATATTAAGCTGGGAAGCTGGATGAGGACAGTGCTGAGGATGTTAGCAACCCATCCAGTGGCTCAGAGCAATTTATGAGAATCCTAATTAGATACACAAAGAACTTCTGCAATCACACAAACACCCTCGACTCTGGCTGGCAGCACGGGGTCTCTCACCATCAAAAGCCATCCTGCGAGCTTCAGTGGAAGAGCCTCCGACAAATAAAGGAATCAGGAACACTAACACTGACCCACCCGGAAGCAGGGAGGGGGATTCTCCACTGACTACCCCCCCGCAGCACTCCCCCACTCCAAGACCTGTGAGCATCTTACCCTGGCGTGGTGCTTTCCAAAGCTCTGGAGTCTATCGCTGCAAGGTTCCTTATTGACACAAGAGCAGAGGGTGTGGTTCTTTCTGATGTTATCAATTTGAATGAGTCTTTAAGGCGATTGCTTGCAAAGTTGCAGTACAAAAGGGACAAAGGGAACCCAATGCACCTATCCAACTGAAATGATATAGATGGAATCTTGAAAACATTTCATATATGATATTTCTCATATATGCCCAAGTATGACATAATTGGGGTCACTAGCTAGTTTTAAAACTGGGAGGGTCCCAGCAAAATAGGTTGAGTTGGTTATCCTAGAATACAATATGAATACAAGAGATACATGTGTCATATCTTTCAAATATTTACATATGATATCTATCATATATACCTAAACATAAGTGCAATGGAATACACCATATAAATAATTTATAGAAGTATATGATAGGGCTTCCCTGGTGGCACAGTGGTTAAGAATCCACCTTCCAATGCAAGGGACACGGCTTTGATCCCTGGTCCGGGAAGATCCCACATGCCCCAGAGCAACTAAGCCCGTGCGCCACAACTACTGAGCCTGTGTGCCACAATTACTGAAGCCCGTGCGCCTAGAGCCCGTGCTCCACAGCAAGAGAAGCCACCACAATGAGAAGCCGGTGCACCGCCACGAAGAGTAGCCCCCGCTCGCCGCAACTAGCGAAAGCTTCTGCGCAGCAACGAAAACCCAATGCAGCCAAAAATAAATAAATTTTAAAAAACGATGGTTTCCTTCTATTTTCTCAGCATCGCTTGCTTCTGAATAATATTATTATATCATCTTGTTCTCCCTGATATCTTTTGGCTGGCCTCTATACATCGAAAGTGCTTTAACCTCTGTGATCTTCCTTCTGACTCTTCAAATCCCAGAATCACATAAAAAAATTACGAAATCCATGAGATTGCTGGGGCCTAAGAGATCTCCTGTTCAACCTCCCCTTTGAAACCAGAAATGCCATTTTTTTTAGGTCCCAGACTTACTCATTCTTTATGTTCTCACTCAGCTGTCAGCTTTTAGGTGCCAGGGTGTTAACAGGGACCCACCAGTTACTTGCTGGTCGCAGGATAAGTTAATGAACGCGGCTTTGTGAACTCTGGCCTATTCTTATCTTTGTCTAGATCTTACTTGTTTTCTTTATGACTTATTCTGTCTTTTCATTCTTCCATTTAAAAAAAAGCTGATCTATCTCATATTTCTCCTTGAGCATTCTCTCACCTACCCAAGATACCAAAGAGTATATATAGCTATGTATATATATAAACACATATATAGTATATATGAACTCATAGATATATATGCATTATTACAAATATGTTCATACTTTGAGATTAGATATTTTAGTTTCATACATTGGCAACCAACTGGACTGTAAGCTCCTTGAAAGAAAGAAGGAAAAGACCATGAGATCGCCTTCTTGGAACATCAGTGCCTGAGAATGTGTGTTTCTCAGTAAACGTTGGGTATTGATGATCAATGCTGAAAAGTACCTTTGAGTGTCCCCATGGTGCACTCCACTGTTCCAGAAAGAACACGACAGTTAGACAGGAAAAGGAAGGAAAGTCTTACTGGGACCCTGTGCGTCTCTTAAGGGAGATCAGTAGCCTGTTTCCTAGGGAAATGCCTGGCAGGCTTCACATAGGAGGTTTCACAATAACCAAACACTCCATTCAAAGGTTATACTTACACAGCTCATTAGGAAAATGTTTTATACTTTTGACACTCATTAGACTTGTAATCGTCCACCGAAGCTACTCTATAACAAGAGAGAAACACTCCATTCCAGAGGATGAATAATAATTGGGGACCGCTCAGCACTGTGCTCTTTCCAGGTCTAATTTCAAAGCATAATTAATCCTGCTGAAGCTGCCTGAGATAAGTGAAATATTTACGCAGATGTGTTAATTCATGTATTTACTCCTAGAGAGATATTCAGAACTGGACACGCTTTCCGAGAAGATTATCTTAAGACGCCCCCTGGAGCAACGTCATTTTCTCTCCAATGTCTTTGCCCCCGGGTGGTCTCTAAAGATGAAGCTGTGAAGACACATTTTCCAGCCCAGAGAGTCTGACCAGAAAAGCCACGAGTCGGGACAGAAAATATCTCCAAGAATCTGGATGCTCTGCTCGTACAAAGAACACACCTCTGGCTTATCTGGATGCCTTTACTTTTTATTTTTTTTTAATTTGCCACAAAGAGGACATTCTCTGTTCAGCACTGCATTTCCATGATGCTAACTTGACCATATTATCAAAACCACGACGCTAACCGGGCTGTGCTGAATGCTGGATTTGTGGATGGACAACAACGACGAGGAGGGGGAGGGGGAGCAGGGTGATGATGGCATTGATGGCGCTGGGGGTGACGATGGCAACAGCTAGCATTGATTGAACCATTTCTATTTCCAGGTGGCTGTACTTAGCTAGCTCTTTACATAGAACCTCTCATTTTGTCTTCATGACAACCTTATCAGGTAAATATTTCTGCATTTAGTTGAAGATGAGTAAACTGAGGCTAAGAAAAATTACCCCTTTCACAGAAGCATTTGTAAATGGGACAATAGATATTGTTCACACATACACAATTACTTTTTCCTAAAGTATCCATATATCTCAAGCATCTGATTAGCCAACTTTGATAGACATCCTAGAGAACTGAATGAAACAAGAGTCTTACATGATTGACCCCCGTCCAGAGTAAGGCCCCTTAAGTAAGACTGCCACTTACTCACTAGGGGACTCACAAGCCCGCTGAGCTGAAGTTTCCTCCTCTGTAAAATGAGTATAAGCAATATTTAACTTCATAAAGTTGTTAACGAATATTAAATTAAAGAACACATGTAATGCATCCGGTATGGTGATTGGCATATTCTATTCCCCAAATATGTTGCTATTTCATAATAGATGCTGCAAGAGTGACAGCAGTGGTAGGTAGGACTAGAGTTAGAACTGACTTATTTGACAGCTACCCATCATATTTAAAAGTTTCCTGTCAAATGAAATGCATCCTGACACCAACCATTCAACCATGCATGTATTTATCCATTCAGTCCTTCATTGACCAGTCACCTGTCATGCTCAAGATTTTGTAGTGTTTACTGCTGGAAACAAGACTCTCGTTTACCGAGAACCGCACCCCACGTGGAGGTGCTTAGTCAAGCACTGTGGTGGAGGGGTGCTTCACTCCTCTCTGTGTCCACAGGCCTTGTCATCTAACTCCCAAACTCCTCCACACAAGGCAGAGTATACCTCCAGAGTATACTTCGGGCTTGACCATAGAACTTACTTTGGACAGAAGGGTGTTAGCCGACGTGGATCTGACAAAGCAGAGACTTGAAATGTGCACGTGCAGGTAGGTGTTTTTTCCTTTGCCTTCATCATAGCCAAGGGAAGAGCTTTTCCCAGGTAGGTGCTGCCCCTTCAGCCTGAGACCCAGAATAAACATAGGTGGAACAGAGACCACAGAGATGACCCATGGTCTTGCGGCATCAGGGGAGCCACCACGGCCTGAGGCAGAGCTTTTCCACTCAATCTGTGCTCCCACGAGCAAAATACATGCTATTGTCGTGTACCTCCAAGATTTCACAGCAACAGCTGAGCAACACAGCCACAAATCACTATGACACAGCAGAGAACACGGCTCTTGATCTGAGGAAGGTACAAATGCCCTATAGGGAATTCAAAGAATCAGATGCTTTCGTTTGGGAGAGAAATATAAAGCACACTTAGATTTCTTGATGGCATTGTGAGAATCCGGGGTTTAATTCTGGGAGTAGAGACTGTAAGGCATTATGCACTCTGTTCAAATTCACACCAGCCACAGCACTAACCTCTGCCCCTTTCAATACCGTATTTGGCCACGGTGGTTGCCAGACTGTCCCCTACCAGCTCTAGACAGGCGTAGCCTGTCCTGGCACCATCTCCGAATACAGCTTCCACCGTTCTTGAAGGCAGCTTCTGCCCGACGCCCTGAGCTTTTGTTGCCTACTCACACTTACTGAAGTTTTAAGGGTTCACCTGCCATCTCTGCTGCCTTTGCTTTTCCTGTCTCAGTTCTGGCAAGTCCAAGGGTAACTAGCATGCCACGTGAGCCATGAGAGGATTCTAAAACCCATGCTAGGGAACAGTGGGCTGCGGTGAGATCACCAGCTATGAGTAGAGAAGTACCATCATCCCATTAGACTGTAAGCCCCGTGAGGGTGGAAACAGCCTTTTTTTGCACGATAGGCAGACGAGAGGTGGACTGTAGAGGAAACCCGTGGGATTTCTGCTCACTGTTCCCTTTATAGAGATTGGCTCGCCTTCATTCCTCCATAGGATAATAGTTGGAGCTGTTGTGTTAGTACAACGTAACCCCACCCCTTATTCACTCCTGATGGGTCCAAGAAAGAGTGCTTGACCCAAAATGCATCAGGAATCCTTCCTCTGGAATTTGAAATTTAGAATTTGGCAAATAGAGATTGGGACTTATTGTAGCCTTGTTACATAATGTCACTGCTCTAGAGCAGAGTTTTTTTAACCCTGATACTATTAACGTTTGGGGTCAGATTAATTCTGTGTTTTGAGATGTGGGGGCCTGTCCTGGGCATTGTAGCATGTTTGCCAGCATCCCTCACCCCTGGCCTCTACCCACGGATGCCGGTATCAAATAGCCTCCCTGTCATGACAATCAAAAATATCTCCAAACACAGCCAAATATCCCCTGGGGGGCAAAATCCCTGCCCCGCACTGAGAGCCACTGCTCTACAGAGAGGACCTATGAATTCCTGCTGTTGAGGCCCCAGGACTGTCCTGGTTCCTGTTTTTTCCTCTGAACCTATTTGCTCAACTCTTTCTTAAATTCACTGAGATAGACACTTCTGCATCCTTAAAATAAACTCCTTTTAATTTACTGAGTTGTCTGTAATTGGTTTCCATTACGAGAATCGTGGTATCATGTGATCAGCACTCGATAAATACTTTTGGTGAGCAAACTCACCACCCAAAGATCTACTGGAAAGCCAGTTAGAAAACAGAGAGTGTGAGGGTCTCAAGTCCCTCAGAAGTAGGGGGTCAACCAAGGTCTTACCATCACCCACAAACTGGAGCAGGGCCAGGTCAATCTGCCTCTTCCAACGGGAGCCTTTCTGGAGGGCAATTCCATAACCAGTGGTGGCAAAGATGTACCCACTTCCGATGGTCACCAGCTTGCAGCCTTCGTCCCTCCCAGCCTTGTAATTCAAGACCGCAGCATCATAGATGAAAGCGTCCAGTTTCCTGCAATGACAAGAAACCAGGGAGTCACGGGGAAGGCGAGGTACCGTCTCAGGGCCCAGCTCCTAAGGCCTGATCCAGCATCACACACTTTCTTTCACATGGGAGATGATGATTCATGACGGCTCCATCCCATCAGCATAAAAGGATCTATTTTTAATGAGGAGATAAAAGCCAGAACCTTTTCTCTCGAAGTTTCAAGAGGCAGTTAAATAAAGACATGAAGAATCCTTATGCCCAAGTGAGTAAACAGTCAAATATGCTAGTTTGCAAGTGTTTGCCCTTAGCACTCCCAACAGGGAAGAGCAGTGGCCTATTTAGAAAGGTTTGCATTAGAACAAAATAAACCATTAAGGGACAGGAGAATCAGATGGTTTCGTGCAGGAAGGGGAGAGAGACTAAATAGGAATGATGTCTCTTCCTGCCCTAAGAAACACGTTTATGAAACATGTTTCATTTATATTATAAAAATTATTACATAATAAATTTTAGAAACCCAAATAATGCAGAAAATATTAAGAATACAATTAAAATTAAAATTGCCTATAATTCCATAACTCAGAGGCAACCTCTGTTAATAAATTTGTGAACAACTTTCCAAATTTTATATGCATGTGTGTATACACACACCTCATATACACACACACACAAACACACATACACACTCCTTTTAAAACAGGGGTTGGTAACTTTCTATAAAGGCAAGATAATAAAGTTTAGGCTTGGTCTCTGGTGCAACTACTCAGCTTTCTGTTGTAGCATGAAGCTGAACTGTGTTTCCTCAAAATTCGTATGTTGAAGTCCTAACCCCCCAGTACCTCCAAATATGACCTTATTTGGAGATGGGGTCATTGCACATGTAATTAAGATGAGGTCATATGGAGCAGGGTGGGCTCTTAATCCAATATGACCGATGTCCTTATAAAAAGGGGAAATTTGGACACAGACGTGCACACAGGGAGAATGCCAGGTGAAGGTTGGAGTTATGCTGCCACAAGCCTCGGAACTACCAGAAGCCAGGAGAGAGGCCCGGACAGATCCTTCCCAAGTGCCTTCAGAGGCAGCACAGCCCTGCTGACACGTTGATCTCCGCGTTTCAGCCTCCAGAAGTTTGAGACAAAAAATTCCTATCGTTTAAGCTTCTCAGCTTGTAATGCTTTGTTATGACAGCCCTAGGAAATTAACACACAGCATGAGAGCAGCCAGCGACAATGCATAAATGAAGGAATTCAACTCTGTTCCAATAAAAGGTTATTTGCAAAACACAGGTTGGCCCATGGGACATAGTTTGCCAACCCTGTTTCAACTCTCCAAATATAATTACACCACGCAAACCATTTCACCAATGGCTTTCTTTTCTCGTTTAACCCCACACATAGTGAATGTATTTCTATGTCAGTGTACAGCACTCTTTTTAATTTTTTGGTACATTTATTTTTATTGAGGTATACCTTATATGGAATAAAGCACTAGATAAATTTTTACATATGTGTACATCCTTGAAATCACCATGCAGACTGAAGTAGAGAACATCACTATCACCTCAGAAGTCCTGTTTACCCCTCCCAGTCAGCACCCTCCAAAAGGCAAGCACCCAGTAATCCCCTCAAAGGCACGGCTGTGTCTAATTCATGACCTACATCCTTATTGGTGGGCATGTATGTTGTTTCCAATTTTTAAAGTTATTTAACAAGGCTGAAATGATCAACCTTGAATACAGGGGATGGATATCTCAACTCTAATGTAGGTAGGAAAACTAAATGGGAGAGTTCTCAACTTCCTGACACTTCCTCAACTTTACTGCCCTTCACTCCCTAACAAGAAGACATACAACAGTGAAGCAAAAATAAAATAAAATAAAATAAAATAAAATAAAAGTGGCAGGAAGAGGATGTCAAACGCTGCATCCTTCCAAAGACAGCTGCTGAAGGACTCCCTATGGGAAGAAAACTATTTGGAAGGTTTACAGCTGTGTTCTTCACTTTAATTTTTTGCTTCTGTAATGGTTAGAGATGGGGCAAGACTACAAGGCTTGTCTCACCAACAGAAAGACTCTGAAGCTTTCATCTCAGGGCTGTAGGGCTGGAGGCTTAGTTTTATACTCTGAGAGTATTAAAAGGGGATCAGATCATCCAAGTGGAAGGGGGGAAAAACTGGGCATTGTCAACAGAAATGGCAAACAGAGCTGTCGAACCAAGAGGAAACACCCTTTTTGGACAGCCAGCAATGCAGAGATCCATGCAAATACAGGTTGGGGGGCTTTTAAAGGTTGGTTTATGTTATGATGGCAGTACGGCGTGTGACAGGAGCGGCGGGGGAGCAGGTGGAAGGGATCTGAGTTCTAGTCTACATTTACGTCTATGATGGTGCCACCTCGGAAAGTCACTTCCTTCTTTTGCACTGCTGGTTTCTCATCTGTGAGATGAGGTTGTCATTGCGGTCCTTTTGAACTGTGGCATCCTACGGTTCTGCAAGCCAAGAGTCACCTTCTGTCAATCTCAAGAGGGAAAGTGAGACTCTGGATAACGTGTGTACCCTGAGGACTTCAGGACAAATGGACAACATGTGTACTCTTAATGAAGTTGGGGTGCTTGCCACCTCAATACTTCATGTTGCCATGGAGATGGCGAGAACCGGGGTTTTAGTAACACTTTCTAAGATTCCTGCAACTCTCTTCTCTCAATTCCTCAAAAACCAAACAAATACACACACAGGTGCGTTTAGGTACATTCAAATGTTAAGGCCACCTGTGGGTATTCATGGGGTGAAAGCCCTCCCCATCCTGTTAACCCACCACACACTGATGCATTTCTGCAATGGAAATCTAAAACTGTACCTGGCATTCATACGAGAGTTGTCCAACAGCAGTTTAAATTCATATTTTACGGACAGGCACAGATTTCTGCAAATCATTACCATATTTCATGACAGATCTTCAGCTGAGCAAAAAACAGCCGGATGAGCCCAAAGAAAAAGGGAAGTTTTCTCGGAAAACAAAGTTTGCAAATGCAAGATGCCATCAAGTCAGAGCGAGGACAGCTGCAAAAGACAGTTAAAGCAACCACACGCTGGCTTGTCTGGGTGGCTGGCGGCCACGCTCTTAGAGCGGTCTGGCCAGGGAGACTCTCTGTGGTCTCAGGGCCACGTCAGGACCAAAGTGAGGACAACACATGAAGGAAACCACAGGGCCATGTGGACTGTGACTTCTGTCCCTCATTGATGATTCTAGAGAGCTGGGGTCTAAATGCAATGGCCACAGATACCTGCATGTTTAAAAACATCCTGGGGCTTATACAGCCCTCTGATAGACAAGGCCATTGTTTGCACAATGCTTGACAAAAGTGCACAGCGTTTTACATACATCGTCCCACCGGGGCCTCACAAATGCCCAGTAGGGAAATTTATTATTATTATTTTCTCCTATGTTCTCTATGAGCAGGTGAGGTTCTGAGAGGCTAAGGCAGCCTGAAGCTTCTGAACACAAACCCTCTACGGCAGGATTGTCTAGGAGGACTTTCTACGATGATGGAAATATTGAGCACTTAACGTGTGATTAGTGCAACTGAGAACCTGAGTTTTAAATTTTATTTCATTTCATTAATTTAGATTCTGGTGTAAATGGCCGCACGTGGCCGGCAGCTACTGAAGTGGCCGGCACGGTGGCTCCCGGTGGGCGGGGGAGGTGGAGGGAGCAAGGGCCCTGGGCTCTCCTTGCTCCGACTCAAAGACCTGTGCCTTTGATCTCTTTCCCACTGAAGGAAAAATGTTCCCATTGTTGAAAAGAAAAGATGTAAAACTCACTGACATCCTCAAGAGTGGGCTTTGTGTTCAAAGACTTGGAACAAGGCACCTGTATTTCTGAGCTTCATTCTTCTCGCTGCAAAGTGGAGCAGACGTTACCTGCCCTTCGAGGGCTGTTGGGAATAAAGCGATGTTACATAAGGAGATGTGTGCGCAGTGCCCGGCACATAACAAATGCTCAAGACACACAGGTGTGTGCAATTGAATTCAGATTTTACAGCAAAGGAGCTTACAACTTTTATGCATTCTGTGGGACAAATCCAGTCCTGAATACTTTATACACATTATCTCATTTCACTGAGTCCTTTTAACTGAGCAGAGATGGATGCACTACTGCCGTCCCCACGGAATGAGGAAACGGAGGCACTGAGAGGTAAAGTAAGGGACACAGCTGACCAGCTTAGGTAAGCATCAAAGCAGCATTTGGACTTGACACAGTCTGATGACAAAGGTCACAGACCTAACTACTCTGACGATGTTACCCATAAAACTTGTGGAATAAATGGAAACAGCTCTGTCTACTACTTTGAGATTCAGACTGGGGGTTACAGCTCTACATGAAGCCCAGCGTTATGAAAAAAGTGGAAGGATCAGACCACAGTCGTCAGTTTCAAAAGATTTGGTGGGTCGTTCAGTTTCATCTCTCTCTCTCCCAGGAGATGCATAGCCCTGTAAGGTCTCGAGTCACCTCCACAGAAAACATCTCTTGCCCTCAACACATCCTATCCTACGTGTCTGGGAGACATTTAGGCATAGATGGCCACAGCTTCTGGTTGAGGGTAGGGGGTCAGAAAGAGAAAAAGGCCACCTGAAGCCCAATTTAGACCAAAAGCATTCGGGGGATTGGAGCTGCGATGGTGGGAGACCGAGTGACATCTTAGGCTGCAGCGTAATTGGCAGCACTCTGTGGCAACACAGAGTGTAATCTCTGTGGCAACACAGAGATTACAGGCTGGCACGGGAGGGAAGAGCCCCTCAGAACTCAGAGCCATCAGCTGGAAGCTTAAGGGCTCACAGGGAGGGAACACAGTGATGCTTCTCTGTTTGGTGTTTTCTTCTCCTGCTTTTCAAGGGGAGATCATCTATGTCTCTGCCTTCCCAGCTCCTACCGAGCCACTGGCTGTCACTGGCTCAGTGCTTCTTCCACTGGGTGGGTGAGGCTCAAAGATCCGGTCTGAGAACCGTGATGGGGACAGAGGCCCTACCCAGCCCGTCTCTCTGCCTCTGCTCCCTACAGAAGGGCGAGCACTGCTCCAAACATTTGTGACAAATGAAACGACATCTCGGCTCCCCAGTGCAAGGGCTGGAACAGAACCGGAGTCTGAAAATTCATGCTGTGCTGTGCTGGCTGTGTGATGTGCCCACCCCCCGCCAGGCATCACGGAGGCTGTGTGGGTGCTGTCACCCTCTCCCTCTCACCCGCAGCCCTCAAGGAAAGCAAACGATAAAAAATGACAGTAATTCAGAATGAGAGGGGGAAATAAGACCTCCTCTCTGCAAATTTGCCAAGAAGCAAAGTAAGGAGGACTGTCATGTGCGCTCCATGCCACTTTAACCCAGCAGTTTCCTGCCAGATTCTTTGACAGCTTTGAAGAGCTGCCACAGCTTTCTGGAGTGTGTAGATCTGACCCTGTTACTTCCGTTGGTCTCTCCTGTACCTACACGATGGCCTGAATGTTCACTCCTGGCCCCAAGACTGTTTACCGGCAAAGCTGATTCTCCCTACAAGAGGGGACACCATGGCCCCCAGTCAAGGCATGGCCCCTTTGGGGAAAGAGACTTGTATTGTCAAGTGGCTTGACATTTCCTAATCAAAAGTTTCCGGCTTTAGCTCATCATCTCCTCATGCATGTTTTCAGATGCTCTCTGGGGGTCTCAGCACATTTAAAGGCTAATTATATAGTTAAAATTAATTATTCATTCATTAACATTCAAGAAGTCTTTAACTAGACATTGACTTGTTCTGATGAATTAATGAAACCAGAGTGTGTGTGTGTGTGTGTGTGTGTTATGTGTGTGTGTGTGTGTTATGTGTGTATGTTTCGGAGGTCTAGTCTAAAGCATTACTGAGAATTAAGAATCTCTTTGGGGACTTCCCTGGTGGCACAGTGGTTAAGAATCTGCCAGCCATTGCAGGGGACACGGGTTCGAGCCTTGGTCTGGGAAGATCCCACATGCCGCGGAGCAAATAATCCCGTGCGCCACAACTACTGAGCCTGCGCTCTAGAGCCCGTGAGCCACAACTACTGAAGTCCGCATGTCTAGAGCCCAGGCTCCATAACAAGAGAAGCCACCGCAGCAAGAAGTCCACGCACCGCAACGAAGAGTAGCCCCCACTCACGGCAACTAGAGAAAGCCTGTGCGCAGCGCTGCCAAAACCAAATAAATAAATAAATTAATTAATTAAAAAGAACGAATCTCTTTGATGAGAACTGAATGTATTTCTTTAGGGCACATCAAAGCCTCGCTAGGAGGAGGAGCACGTCAGCCAGTAATTCAGGCCAGTCAGCACGTTTGGGCAACTGTGGAACAGTGGACGGGGTTCAGGTCCACCTTTGCCAGCTCTATGAATGAGACCCAGTCATGGGACCTCTTCGAGCTTCGGTTTTCTCATCTGTAAGATGGGGGAATAGCTCATTCACAGGGCTGGATATTGGATGGATGGAAACGGGAGTGAAGGTGTTTTGGAAATTGCACACCCTGGTGCAAATTCAGGACTTTGCTGGGGCAGTGATGATGTCATTGCGCAGAGAAGCGATGGTGCAGGTCATCATCAAGCACCCAGACACAGGGCTATTAGTGGGTGAAGGGCATTCATGGGCCAAGAAGTGGTACCCCTGAGGATACCTTTGAATGTGCCTGCTTGGGCAGGAGACACTCAATACATACAGAGATTGTACCTGACATCAGCACGGGATGGTCTAAAATAGGCTCCAGGGAAATGGTCTAGAATCACATTATGACTCTGAGTTTGTGAATACAAACTTCAAAGTCAGAATTGTACCCACACTGATGCACTTTCACTAAGGAAGCATTTTTCAGAGCAAAGTCTGTTACATTAATTTAATTCCTAGATCGATGTCTCGCATAGCACAGTTGAATTGTTTCCAAGTTTTTTGGAAACTACTTTCACTGGGATCAATTCTTTTGTGTTGGAATTTTATAAGGATTTGATTCATTGATCAGAATTTGGACCATAATACATTTTACTAATTTATAACTTCTGCCATTTTGAGTTTTCTTTTGTGGGTATGGGTGCCACCAAGTCCAATTCTTCTGGGTCAAAACTGTTCAGAGAGGCAAAAGTGGCCAAGAAGATTCAAGTCGTCTATGACTTTGTAGTCAATAACAAATTTCACTCTGTGTGCTTTTTGTTGTTGTCAGTTTAATTTGTGTTGATTAATTCTTCCAGTAATATTCACTGTGAATTGGGTAAAAAAGATGGATGGTGAATATTTACTTTTTAACTGAGAAAATTCTGTGCAGTGCCGTAAGACTGAGACAGAGAGAGGCAGAGAAGGAGGGAGGAAACGAGGGAGGGAAAAATACAGATGGAAGCAGGCTCCAAGGAAAATGGGAAGACAGTGAGAGAGGAAGAGAGAAAGGAAAGAACAGGAAAGCGAGAGTGAGGCAAAGAGACAGAGAAGGAGAAAGAGGTTAAGACAGAGAGGGAGAGAATGAAGAGAGGGAGATGGACTTACAGGGAGAGACTAAGAGACAAGAGGGAGGGAGAGGGAGGCAGAGAGATGGAGAAAGAGAGAGAGGGAGGAAGGAAGGAAGGAAGGAAAGAAGGAGGGAGGGAAGGAAAGAGGGAAGGAGGGAGGGAAGGAGGGAAGGAAGGAGAGAAGGAGGGAGGGAGGGAAGGAGGGAGGGAGGGAAGGAGGGAAGGAAACAAGGGCAAACACAATACAAACATACAGTTTGCCTACTGACTAACAACCACAAAAGCAGGAAAAGGTTAAAGTGATACAGAAAATCCCCTCTTCGTTACTGTTGAATTTAACATGGAATTTAACAAACTAACCTTGTCCAAGTTGGTGATAGATCATGTAATGCAATCTTTTAATTTTTCAGAAGAGAAAACCGAAGGCTGGAGGTCTCAGTCCTGGGTGTTCCGCAGAGTCAGTGCTCCCAGACCTGTCTACCACCTGCCAAAGCAACGCATCCTCGAGGCACTGCTGCAGGGCTTCCCAAATCTGAGCGCATGTCCTCAGGTGGGATGTCGGGTCAGAGGAGCACTACTGTGGGGTTTTGGGTAAGTCTGTGCACATATCCAAACCTTGATTTCCCCATCTGACCAGAAGGAAAACAACCTCTCCCATGTGGTCGTACTCTGGTTGAAGGAAGGAATGGCTATAAATTTGCTTGATGAATTATAAAGCACTATGCAAATGCTATTCTTTCTTCATGTTACCACTCATGTTCTGCCATAGGAAAGGTATTGATTCCAGCTGACACGTAAATCTTTTATAGAGTTTCTTAGTAGATACTCTTCAAGGGTTGGGATCAGAGTAAACATCCTACTGCAGGTATTCCATGGTGCACAGCGTATTATGAAAAATGCTCATGTTACAGAGAATGTTTTCTTTGTTCAGACTTTTCCTGAATGTTCCCTATGTGCCAGACACTGCTCTTTGCCTGCATATCTCATTTAATCCTTACAACAGTTCTAAGTGCAAGTTCCTAAGTTATGTTTCCGAAGTGAAGAAATCATACTTACCATCATCTTATAAACAAAAAAAACGAGATCTAGGAAGTTAATTAACTTGTCTAAGGTCCCACAGCTGAATGTTAGCAGAGAGGGAATTCGAATCCAGGATGCTGGCTTTTAAGCACCATAACCCACTCCTGGTAGTGACAATGATCGTGCTAAACTTGCCGCACACTAGGACTGAAAGACAGGGACTCTCAAAGGCCAGAAAATATATGAAAGTGAGAGACTGGGAAAAGAATCAATATTTAATGAAACCCTATTACGTGTCTGATACAGTGCCGGCTACTTTCCCTAAGTCAATTCATTTAATTCTCAAAGGAATCTGGGAGACAGGATTTGAAAGATGTGGGAAACAGTCTCAGAGAGGTTATTTAATTTGCCAAAGGTCACACAGTTGGTAATTATCAGAGTCAGAATATGAAGCTAGGTATTTCTCAATCCAAAGTTGATGCTCTGCACCATGGGGTCACTCAGAAAATAAGTAAATCAATCAATCAATCAATCAGTTGAATAAGATTAACCTCTTCTAGAAGATATAAATACTCTGACCCAGAAATTCTACTTCTTGAGATCATTCCTAGAGAATTACTTGCAGAAGTGCCTAGAGGACTCATCATGGAGTTTTAACGTGCCCATATTACTAAGAGCTCCCTGGAGGGAAACAGTCTAATAAACTGTGACGTATGCAAACCATGGAATTCTTTCCAGCTGTCAAAGAGAATGAAGGCAAAAGACACCTACAGATATGGAAGGCGCCTCAAATACATTATTAATTGAAAACCAAACTGTGCCTTACTGTTTGATAGCATGAATTCATAAAAGTGCTAACAAAAGATCAAGATGAAAAAAAATTAATTACATGGGACTGAGAGAACTGATGAGGATGATTATAATTTTTGTGACTTTCTGTTTGAGTAAAAAAAAAAAAATCCCACAAGGACTCAGAGGCAAAAAATATACAAATCAATTTTCACTGCAAAGTAAAGGAGCTGTTAGAGTGGAAGATTACTGGACTGAATGTCAATATTATGACACAGTATGAGTGTGTTTCGTGTTTGGTAATTGCAATCATTGTTGCTTTTGTTGTGGCCATCCATTTACAATGCTTGGTGTCAGTCTATTTACCTCTTGTAAAAATAAAATACAGTGTGTGTGAAAAAAAAAAAAAGTAATCCACCTGCCAATGCAGGGGACACAGGTTCAAGCCCTGTTCCGGGAAGATCCCACATGCCGCGGAGCAACTAAGCCCGTGCGCCACAACTACTGAAGTCCGCGCACCTAGAGCCCGTGCTCTGCAACAAGAGAAGCCACCGCAGTGAGAAGCCCGTGCACCGCAACGAAGAGTAGCCCCCGCTCGCTGCAACTAGAGAAAGCCCATGTGCAGCAACGAAGACCCAACACAGCCAAAAAAAACACAAAAAACTCATAGAACTAGCTTAAAATTTTTCTTCTCCTTCAATTCTCCACAATTACATTAATTTCGTTTCTGATTTTTATAATTTTATTCTGCTTACTTTGTTGTTACATTCTCTTCTTATTTTTTTCTAAGGTAGATGCTTGCATAGTTTACCCATCTATTTTTTTACCAGTGTATTTGGTTGATGGCATAAATTTCACGGTAGGCACTGCTTTTGCTACATCTCACAATTAAGCTCAAAATAAATTTAATTTCTCTTGGAAAAAAAACCACATTATTAATTGAAAACCAAACTGTGCCTTACTGCACAGAGTTTGATAGCATCCCACAGAACAAAATTTTATAATTATGTGTGAACATATAAATATATGCAAATGCATCTAACAAAGGTCTAGGAGAAATGGCACGTATATCAGACAGATAACAGTGCTTACCTGGTGGGGGTGGGGGTGATTTGGGATTGGGACGTGGTCAAATGGATGCTTATTTATCTGCATTTTTTACAATGAGAATATATTTTTTAATGACAAGCAATGCAGCATAGTGGTTAAGGGCATAAATGCTACAGTCGGTTCAAATCCCAGCTCTGAAGCTTACTTGCCTGGCCAGGGACTTAACCTCTGCATGACAGCGCAGGGGGGCCAAATGTGCCGTCCTAAATTGTGTCTCTTAGGCATGAAGACTAAGTCAGGCTGATTATTTTTAAGAAATGAAGACTCAGGAAGCCTTTCTTTTTACCTCCTCCTTACCTGCCTAAATAACTTAGATGAAGGGTCTGTTCCCGGAATAGAGCTACCACCAGAGATGTCTGCAAAGAATACAGGCTAAGTGTGTTGGGGGAAACCAGGCAGGGCCTGGAGATCAGACTCCTCTCTGTGTCCCACTGTCTCTGCTGGTGCAGCAAACATTTATTTACCAAGCATTTGCTCTTCCATTTCCATGTGAACAGCTTCCTCCCCTTTGAAGTCTCAAACTCCCACCCCCAACATCGTCTTTTTTCTTTAGCTGAAGACGGTATTTAAGGTGAGGCTTGGGCCATTTTGGTAAGTAACCCAGTTCTCCTGGGTCTCTCCCATGTATATATGTTATTAAAGTTTTGTTTGACTTTCTCCTGTTAATCTATTTCCTGTCAATTTAATTCTTCAACCAGCCAGGAAAAAGCTAGAAGAGTAGAGTATAATTTCTCCCCCACTCCCAGCAATAGCTTCTCTGTGTACACAGTGGAGATGCTGGACGTACCAACCCTCACGGGGCGGTTGTGAAGATTAAATGAAGAATTATAGGTAAAGTGCTTACAAGAGCGTCTGGCACAGAGCAAGGACAACTAAGCAACTGAGATTAGGAAGCAGGGATGGACACTAGCTAGCAAAATAATCGCATTGCCCAATGGTGGCGGTCTACACCCAGGAGCCCGTACTGCATTTATGTGCACTGGGCATTGGGGTGCACTACAAGGTCACTCCCCACAGCGCATACTCGGGTGGAGCGCTGGGGGGTGAGGCCTCCCCCACAGACCCCGGAGGTGAGCTTTCTGTGGCAGTGCTCACGTCGGACACCTGTCGGACACTGGTGCCTAAGGGACTGTGTTGGGTTGAATAGTGTCCTCCCAAAATTCACATCCACCAGAACCTGGGAATGTAATCTTATTTGGAAATTGGGTCTTTCCAGATGTAATTAGTGAAGGATCTCAAGAGAAAATCATCCTGGATTTAGGTGGGTCCTAAATCTGATGACTTAGAAGAAGAATCCCTTATAAGAAGAGGAGGGACTTCCCTGGTGATGCAGTGGTTAAGAATCCGCCTGCCAATGCAGGGGATACGGGTTTGAGCCCTGGTCTGGGAAGATCCCACATGCGGTGGAGCCACTAAGCCGGTGCGCCACAACTACTGAGCCTGCGAGCCACAACTACTGAGCCCACACACCATAACTGCAGAAGCCCACGCGCCTCGAGCCCGTGCTCTGCAACAAGAGAAGCCACCGCAATGAGAAGCCTGCACACTGCAACGAAGAGTAGCCCCGGCTCTCCGCAACTAGACAAAGCCCGCGTGCAGCAACAAAGACCCAACGCAGCCAAAAATAAATAAATAAATATATTTGAAAAAAGAGGAGACACGCAAGGAACAAGGTCATATGGAGACAGAGGCAGAGATCTGAACGATGCTTCCACAAGCCAAGAGGCCCCAGAAACGGGAAGAGACAGGAATTTCTCCCCAGAGCCTTCGGACGGAGCGTGGCCCTGCCAATACCTCGCTTTTAGACTTCTGGACTCCAGAACCGGGGGAGAATACATTTCTCTCGTTTTAAACCCCCAAGTTTGTAGTTATTTGTTATGGCAGCCACAGGGAACTACCACAGTGGGGAAAGCTGAGGCGTGGTACCTGAATTCCTATTGCTCTTCCACCTGCATTTCTCTCGATGGAATGAGGCTGGACTTGCTAAGGCAGAGGCTGCTGTCTAGGCCCCAAGCACTCACCACGGGGTATGGACAGCATCTCCCAACCTGTGCTAAGGCCTCCCATGGCCTGAGCTAGCCCAGCACCAGGAAAACTCACTCCTCCCCCTGCTGCTAGAGCAAGAGAACACACAGGGCTGATGCTTTAACACCGAGACCATTTAGCACCTGGGTCAGTGGGAGCTTGTTTACAGTTTTCACAGTGGAGAGAAAGGAAGCACACTACTGAGGTTTTCCAAACCTGAGCCACTGATGGGCAGGAGCGCCAACTTCCCTGGTTCTACCTCTCCACCCGCCCCCCTAGCCTCATACGCCTCATAACAAAGATGTCCAACCCCTCCCAGAATCCTTCACTTGTCAGGACAAGCAGACAGTTAGACGTCATGAGTAGAAAGAGATGATGGGCTGAGTCTGAATGCCAGCTCTGCCAATTACGTAACCTTTGAACAAGTTGCTTCTGCTCCTTGAGCCTCAGTTTCACCTTCTGCAAAATGGAGAGAACACCTATTTGGCAGAGTTGAATCAGGATGAAATGAGATGACACATTTGAAGTCTCCATGTGCATCTGACAATCAGTAAGCAGAGGTGATTCCTAAGGAGACAAGGAGATGGAATCTGCCAGGAAGCTCCTGCTTGTTCAGTCTCCCCAGGGAGAATTTCCTAACCACGTGTGTCCGAATGCAAGGAATACATCCTGTTTTGGGTTGGTTATCCTCTGTGAGTTCATTTTTTTTCTCCATTTCAATAAAAGAAGAAATATTGACCGTTTTAAAAGCAGTATCAAGTCTTTCAAAGGAAAAAGAGACATTTTGAATTATGAACAAAATTAGTTCTTGGTTTTGTATAATACTGCGTAATTAGAAATAGGCTAATTGTGCACTGTTACGGGAATGTTCATATTTAGTATTTTAGGTTGTGACTCAAAGCATAGGCTCTGGAGCAAGTGTGACCACAGACGAGCTATTTTAATCTCTCTGTGCCTATTTCTTCGATTGTAAATCACTATCTCGTAGGGTTGTTATGAGGTTTAAATAAGATACTGCAGGCAAAGCATTCAAAACAGTACCTGGCACATAGGTAAGTTCCCAGTAAATGGTATCTATCAGTTTGAAATACCTCTCTTAGTTTCCAAAACAATTCAGGCAGGTTATTCAAACTGCAGTAGAAGAAGGTTTAAACATATCGATAAAGCAATTTGAGTGAACTGAATTCTGAGATGGAATAGCAGGTAAGGGCTTAGGGGAAGTCTGAAAGCAGATATTCAGGCCATAAGCTCTCCGCAGTTGCTAACAGAAGATCATAAATTAAGCTCCGAATTATGTAGAAACCCAAGCAAAAAGAACACTACAAGAAGTTACAGGACTTGCGTTGTCCACAAGATAAAAGAACCTTACAGTGAAGAAAGACAATGCTGTTTACTGTACAGAAGTCTGAGAAATGAGGTAGGATGACATTGTGAACAAATTGGTACAATAATGGTATCAGCAAGGTTTCTGAAATAACTATTTCTTGGAGGGCCCTCCAATGCCAGACAAGGTATGATGAAAATGCATAGCAGTAAAAGTTAAATTAATCAATCTTCCTCTAGCTCAGTGAAATATCTCCTAGTCATTAAATGTGATAATTGTCCAACAAAACTGTACAGATTTAACTGAGAAAAGTCAAACAGATTTGCATGGACACCGATTCAGTGTGTGTAAACTATGAACATGTGTACAAATCCCCGAAGGAAATGCAGGAAGAACTGAAGAATTATGTTCAGAAGAAACTTTTTTTCTTCTTATTATAAGAAATACTTTTGTTGCAGAAAATGTGTTAAGTATAAAAGGGGTAGAAGGAAGCCCACAACCCTCATCATCTAGCAATATCTCTGATAACCTTTGATGTATTTCATTTCAGTTTCCTTTCTTCTTTTCTCTTTCCTTCTCCTTCCATCTTTACAGAATTGGGATCCCACTTTATTCAACTTTTCCCCCATTTTTTTCTATTTTTAATACTTTATGGGTGGCCTTGAACATCCATTCATATAGTTTTAATGGAGTTTCACAAGAGATCATTTCAAGTACAAAAAAGATGTCTCTGCTTCCTTGAGTTTTTATTAAGGGTAAAATTCCTACCTCTCTGATGTGGTAGCAATTATTTCTGAGCTTTACTTGCAGTGTGGGGGTGGATCTCAGAAACCAGGTCACTGTAGATCTGATGTCCTCTGGAGACGACGCTATTCCAGTTAAGAGAACAGCTCACCGAACCTTGAGGTCTACACCTGTTATCGAACTCAGCATCTGGAAATGAACCCTCTGAGTGGGATTCTGCTTGACTGACAAAATATAGCTCATAAATCATGCTCAGATGGCACCCTTGAAAGAACTTGCTCTGCATGGCAACTCAACATCTATGAGCATCCTTATGTCTTCCTGGTCTACCTTGGCAAGTTCAACATCCCTGGACCAGTTTCCTTTGAGGATGGAAAGAAGGATGCTATGATCTTACCAACTCCCAGATTGTCAATTGATAATTATGTATTATATAATACATGTATATTATATACAATATTAAATATATATATACATATATATAAAATTTACCTCCACAAAGAATCTCTATGGCATGCAGATTACTTCAAGCTGAAAACAATCAGGGCCCAAAAGACTCAAGAAGAAACTGTGACCTTCCTCCTAACTGCCTGAAAGAACTAGATTGAGGGCCTGTTCCCAGATTAGAGCTACCAGCAGAGAATACGGTGGACTAAGTGTGGTGAGGAAAACTCTAGGCAGGGCCTAGAGATCAGAGTGTAGGACACTGTCTCTGCCTGGTCCAACAGGTGTTTATTTACCAAACATTTGCTCCCCATCTCCATATGAATTGCCTTCCTCCCCTCTGAAGTCCCAAACCACTACCCTCAACATCCTCTTTTGTCTTTAGCTGAAGATGGTATTTAAGGTGAGGGTTTGGCCATTTTGGAGAGTTACTCAGGTCTCTCTCACGTATACACGTTTATTAAACTTCTGTTTGATTTTCTCTTGTTAATATGCCTCACGTCGGTTTAATTCTCAGACCGGCCATAAGAATCTAGAAGGGTAGAGGAACATTTCTTCCTCCCCAATAATAGAATATGTAACTTCGGTCTCCATTTCTCCCTTGAGCTCTGACCTCATATATCCAGCTGCCTCCCTGGCATTGCCAAGTGGGGAAGCAAGCCCAACTCCTACAGTCAATGATTCTACAATGTAAGTTCTTAGTTAAATAGCGTGTTGGGTAATTAGTTAACCTTGTAGAGCCTTAGGTTCTTCATCGCTTAAAGTGCCCAGCGCATAGGAGTAATAGTACACAGCTCAAAGGAATAATAATACTCAGGTCATAGGAGTGATAGTACTCAGCTCTTAGGAGTGTTCTGAGGATTAAACGAGATTATGCATGTGAAGCGCCTGGAGCTGCATCTCACAGATGGTTAGGTTTCAATCAACGCAGAGATGAAATATGACGACGTTGTCCCGAAGGCACTGCCGACTTAACTCATCCAAACCTAAATGTGTTCCTCCACGCCTCTACTCACTCTGAGCCCTTCCTCTTCTTGGTCCTGTCCATTCCTCACAGGACACCATCTCTCAATATTCAATGAATTAACCTCTCAAAACAGGGATTCCTCACCCCTACAGGCTTGGAGAAGCTGTGTCTTAGAACAGAGGGGTTCAGTGCTCACCTCTTCTATAAAGACAGTTCTGACACTTGCAAATAGATGTGACCACCCTCATCCTTTGATTTTTACAGACACATTATACAGTTTGGGCCTTGTAGAAAAATGCCTACTGGCAAAAGGCAACCCTCCTTTCCAATTCTTCTCCCAAACTACTCAATGTAAGTGAAGGCAAAAGATGCCCGTCTGTTTCCCAACATTGTTGGGCTGAAAATGAAATCAGACAGGGGACTGGGGGGCCTGATGCCGAAAATTAAAGCTTCTAAAGGAAACTGGGACTTTTCCATAGATTTATATACACATAATTGGACATGAAAACCAGTTAAAATAAAAAACATAAACCATCCCACTATGTCTTCAAATATTAGCCTCTTCAGAGTCGTAGGAATGCTGATTGTTTAATTGAAATCTGGCGTAAGTGCTACGCTTGCAGTTTGGCCTACTTGCCAAAACTGCTTGGAGAACATCAGCTTCTGATGACTGAGCATTTATAAATCTAAATCTGTCTCCACTCATTTCAGCTTCAGTTCCCTCTTCTAAAGCAGATGGTCCCAAAATTTGATTAGTGTGCATCAGAATCACCTGAAGCGCTTGTTACCGCATGCAGATTCCCAGGCCCCTGCCCCAGCGATTCTGGTTCGGTTGGCTCAGTGGGGCTCAAGAATGCACATCTTTATCAGCACCCCTACTGATTCAGACTCAGGCTACGCTCTGTGAAACGCTGGTGTAGAAACCTGGGGTCATGAAATGCCCGTCCGCCTTTGGTTAGGGAGAACCCCACATGTCAGAACAGACTTGTTCCTGGAAAACCTTACCTATCAATGTTTGTACAACAAACATTCGGTGCAAATCCTATTTTCTCACTGATTTACTTGATATTTTCTGGGATACTTTATCTCCATTTATTACACATTTCAACAAACAATGATACTTAACAACTTAGTTTCAAGTGACACTTAACAACTCAGTTTCAAGTTTCTCTGTCCCTATGGTCTTAGGTGATTCTGCATCCCGAAGATAAGCTACATGTTTATATTGGCTGGCTTACTCTTTATATGCGTAATGTATTTACTGAACTCTTTTAGAATAGCAGTTCTCAAATTTTAGCTTGGATCAAAATCACCTGGAGCAGCAGCATGCTTGTCAAAATGCAAATCCACAGGCTCCATCATTAAAGAGAAGGTCTTGTGTTGGGTCCAGAAATTTGCGTTTTTACAAGTAACCATTTGATTCAGGTAGAGTTGGTCCATTGGCCAGGCTTGGAGACACCCAGCTTTGGAGAATTACTCTAAATCCTTTCTGCAAAGATGACAGCTGTTTATAATTGTGGTTTGTCTGGATTTTGGAAAGTTCTAAATAAGTGTTCGAGTGTTGACACAAGTAAAAGAATCTCAGAATTATTTCAGAGATTGGAGAATCCAGCCCTTTCACTTTTTAGATAGGGAAACTGAGGTTCAGAGAGGTGACATGACTTGTCTACGGCCACAGCTAGCTAATGATAGGGCCCAGACTCAAACCAAGCTGGGACCCTCATTCAACCACAATGCAAAATCCCTCTTGTGTCCCAGACTCTTCCAGGAAGTTACAACCCATAAAGAAGCTTCCCCATTTCACTGACCCTAGTGTATACGAACGTATATTCACTAAGCCACAGATATCACTGAGACTTGTGGGTGGTGGGGTAGGACCCAGTAGCTGAGCTACATGCTCTGGGGTTTTTAAGTCAAGCCTCACTGGATTTAAGGGTATTGGGGGTAGGAATATCCTGAAATTCAACAATTCAGAAACACATAGGGTACCTCCCTCTACCTTCCAGAGGGATAGAAACTTCTAGAGATGCTGTACATGGTGAAGGAAGGGAATAACTATTTTTTAAAGCTGGAGTTTATTACTATTATTACATGAGAAGTTTGTTTTATTATTCCTTAAACCCTCATGATATTTACTCTTGTGAAATTATTTCATAATACATTTCATATTTTAAAGTAATGTATTTCATAATGAAAAATTTTAAAAGCAAATGAGATGGGAGAGGGAAAAGGCAACTAAGTGTGGTATAGTAGACACTTGAAAGACAGAAGTCTCGGGATGATGAGCAGATACGATCAACACAAAGAGTTTGTCAGATCTTGGTGCAGTTCAATGGTGGCAGTTCTTAAATTTTGGTTCTCATAATCATTTGAGAAGTTGTATTCATCTCTCATACTCTACACCAAGAAAAATTCCTAATATTAAAAATGCCACCAAAATAGAAAACAGGAGAAAATTATTTTGTAACCTGAGTGAAAAGGATTTTTGAATTACGACTCAAACTCCAGAAGCCATAAAAAAGATTGATAGGTGTGACCACAAAAAACATAGACCTCTGTGGAAAAAAATATCTACAAGCTCAAAAGACAAACTAACAGCAGCAAAAAAACTGGGACAGGGCTTCCCTGGTGGCGCAGTGGTTGAGAGTCCGCCTGCCGATGTAGGGGACACGGGTTCGTACCCCGGTCCGGGAGGATCCCACATGCCGCGGAGCGTCTGGGCCCGTGAGCCATGGCCGCTGAGCCTGCGCGTCCGGAGCCTGTGCTCCACAACGGGAGAGGCCACAACAGTGAGAGGCCCGCGTACCACAAAAAAAAAAAACAAAAAACTGGGACAAACATTTGTAATCACATCACAAATAAAGGGCTCATTTCTCTAATAGATAAATTAATAAGAAAAACCATCAAATCAACAGAAAAAAATAAGGCACACTTTCAAAAAAGGAACTGCAGAAGGCTTTTCATTACATTTGGTAAAAATCTACTGATAACAAGACGGTGCATATTAAAAAATACTTTGTCACGTTTTACCTATTAGCAAAATTTTAGAAGATTGATGATACACTGTGTTGGCAAAGGTTTTGGGGAGATACGTACCCTCATTCATTGATGGTAAAGGTGAATTTCCTTGGGAGGGAAATTTGTCAATGTCTGTCAAAATTACTATCACGTGTAGTCTTTGACCCAGCAGTCCGAGAAATTTATTTGACATTGGATGTGACGCATAGGGAAGGATATTCACTGCAGTATTGTTTGTAACAACAAAAAATGAGCTCCTAAATATCCATTAGTCGGAGACTGATTAAATACCGTGTGATACACTCACACGATGAAAGACTATAAATCTTTAAAACTTAACTCTGTAGCTATTTATGCTTTGATAGAGAAAGATCTGGAAGGACACACAGGAAAGTAGTAAATGTGGTTACTATGGAGGGTACTAGGCGAATAAGGAACAGTGTGGAAGGAAGGCTCTTCACTGTTTATATTTTATACACTACTTTTTGATTTTTGAATCGTGTAAATGTACTATCTGTTCAAAATTTAATTTAAATAACTTAAATAATTCACTGAGGAACCTGTTAAACATGTAAGTGTTTTCCCCTGATATTAACTCCACTGAGACAGAATCTCCAGGAATGAGCAGGAATGTCCTCACCCCTAAGGGTGCATGTAGTTATTTCTTAAAAAGAAAAGACTCACACCCCTTTAGCTCTAGTTTCTGAGTTTAAAGTAATGTGTCATGCATCCCCCTCCTGGGAGACTGAATATAGGGTAAACCCACCATCTGCCCAAGTTTGCTAAGATGGATGTTATAACTATTATATGGCTTCCCGAGAACAATTTGTATAATTTATGGCCAGGGATGGTTTCTATTTCTCTACTCCTTTTTGTTTGCATTGTTTAAAAAAAGTGAAAAAGAAAGAAAACAACCCATTTTGTGCTCTGGGTGGCAGATGGATGAGGAGGGAAACAGCCAGCCTTCAAGCATTTTTTCTAACCATTGTCATCACATTTATGCTCATGGTTTGTCCAAAGCAACAGTATATATGATGAAAAGACCACAGTGAAAACAAACAAAAACCCATACCCATGGCTAAGCTGCAAAGTCATCAAAAATTTGTTTTTTCTGGTATCTACTAAAATTGAACATACCACATTCTATAGCTCAGCAGTTTCCACTCTTAGGTATATAACAAGAAAAATGTACTCACTTGTACAATAAAAGACATGTAGGAGAAAGCCCTTAGGAGCTTTACTCATAATAGCCCCACATGGGACACTACCCTAACATTCATCAAGATTAGAAAAGATGTGTGCGTTTTGGTATATCCCCACAGTGAAATTCTACACAGCAATGAGAATGAAAGAACTGGAATGACACACAGTGATCTCACTAACAGAATGATGAGTCAAATAAAGACAAACAAAAAAGAAAACATACGGTATGATTTTATTATATGTTAGAATAACAGGGCAAAAGAATGTACTGCTTTAGAAGCGAGGATGATCTACAAAGATAGTAACTGGAAGAGGCTGTGTGCGTGTGTGTGTGTGTGTGTGTGTGTGTGTGTGTGTGTGTGTGGTGGGGGGTTGTAGGGATTGGTGACATCTTGTTAATTGAACTGGATGGTCAGATCAGTTTGGACAAAGTCATCCAGCAGTATACTTAATACTTGTACTTTTCTGCATTTTTTGTCATGCTTTTTAGTAAAAAGTTTTAAAAAGTCATTCCAAGCCAGAATGAGCAGTGTGTGAATGAGTTTTAGACAAGAAATGGGTTCAGCTTCTAAATAAATGCTGTCCCAGCCCCTGTTGGGATACCAAAGAGATTCCAAAGAGACTGAAATGACAAAATGTCATTGGCCAAAACTCCTGGAAATTATGCAGAGATCCGGTCTTGATGGCTTAGAGGGGCCCCCTCTGCCCCACCAGACACAAAGCAGCAGCAAGGCCTTCACAGTGGGCCTGCAGAACAGCCCACAGGAAGAAGCTGCGCATTAATCGGCAAGGAGAATGCACTACATCCCGCTTTACTTGCCAGGGATCCCTGACAATTGAGATGGTCCACGTAAGCAAATTTTCTGGATAAGCAAAACTTTCCTTAATAAACAATCCTTTCATTTAAAACAGAATCTTTTTTTTTTTTTTTTAGTGGTACGTGGGCCTCTCACTGCTGTGGCCTCTCCCGTTGCGGAGCACAGGCTCCGGACGCACAGGCTCAGCGGCCATGGCTCACGGGCCCAGCCGCTCCGCGGCATGTGGGATCTTCCCAGACCGGGGCACGAACCCGTGTCCCCTGCATCGGCAAGCAGACTCTCAACCACTGCGCCACCACGGAAGCCCCAGAATATTTTTTAATGGAACCCTTTCAAAAACACATTTCACACTTCCCTGACTTTTCAAAAAGTTGAAGAGTCCATGGAATAGAATTTAACCTTTACAGCAAATAACAACACTAGCAATTATGTCCTATCTCTGTGCCAGGCACTGTCCGAAATGTTTTACCGCAAATTTTCTCTCTTAGTCCTCATAAAACTCCTATGAATTAGGTCCTATCATTATTCCCATTTTATGTATGAGGATGAGAGTGACTGAAGAACTGTCCAAGGTCATAAAACAGGTCTTCTGTTTACAGCTTCAGTTATTTCGTGTCTGCTATCCTCCACAATGCCAACAGGCAGACGGAAACGTTAGCTGTACCTTTAGAGAGACTGAGTTCCCAGCTTTTCTCTCCGTATTTCCTTTCTCCTTCCTCAATGTGACACTCTTAGTTTTCACAGAAAGCTACATGCCATAAACTCCTATCTAAAATCAGATGAAAACTTACAGTACTTTGTTTTCACCACTTTAAATAAACTCCATCTCCTTAGATCTCCCTATTGGCTAAAATATCCCATTGAGTTGGACCAACTTCTTTATCAGTTTAAGAAACCCCTCTGGTTCTCTGCATTTCAAAGTGTCCTGGATTTGCTTTTTCTTAACACAGTTCAGAAGGAAGCTTGTGATACTCATCAGATTAGCAAAAGCAGCCCTCAACTGGGGGCCTTCTTGACTTCCAGCTTGGCTCTCGAGAACATACAACAGTGGGGGCAGACAAGCACAAAGGCAAGGTGTGCAGTCATTTTCTGTAAGGTGTGTGGATGGGCAGGCCTGCAGAGCAAA
The DNA here is from genome assembly GCF_963455315.2 of Globicephala melas. NCBI lineage: Eukaryota > Metazoa > Chordata > Mammalia > Artiodactyla > Delphinidae > Globicephala > Globicephala melas. Next base: position 29,959,194 of record NC_083328.1, on the reverse strand, counting down.
AGAAACGGTCATCCTTACCCTGTTTTCAAGCTGACCAAGGCGTCCTCTACTCCCTTCTGATTAAATTTGGTCATGTACTGATGCATGTAGGGGTAGTTGTTCCGAATGTTTCTCTCCGTACTGCCGTTGGGCACCGTGCCAAATCGAAAGGGAGGGGAATAGTCGTGAGGTCTCTGAAACTGAAGAGACACAGAGAAAGAAGGAGGAGGAGGAAGAATCAGCCATCATTCTGTCTTGCCTCAGGAGTTACACATATGCACGTGCTAGCACAGGACAGTAAACACCCACTCATTTTTGTGCTTCCTTTCTACTTAATCACACCTTCCACTGGTCTGGGAGCTCCAGGAAGTCAGAAACAGTGTCTGTCTTCTTCCTTACTGTTCCTCAGTGCCCAGCATAGGGGCTGGCTGGGTGTGCAATAGGTATCTGTTGGATGGAATTTTTCGTCTCCATTATAGAGACCAGCCTAGTCCTAGGCTCACAGGCAGTGCTCAGGAAATGCTGATTAAGCTGGAATTAATGTATGACTTCAGTTCGTTCATCTGCCTTATCATGAAATTTTCTGAGATCCTCACCAATCACTCCCTTCTCTGGACCCCATTTATAATTTCTTTCACCTCACCCAGAAAATGACAAAGGGGGGCAGAATTTGCCACTCCTGAAATATGCCTCTGGCATACGGATTATCTGGGGGCTGGTTATTTTTTAAGAAACAGCAGACACAGGAGAAACTCTGAAAACTGAGTAGAAGTTAACTCTTTTGGAAGAGGCAAACTCTTATATTTGTGAGGGTGTCTTCCTCTCTGTATCTGGAAGAGGATGACTAAATCTCTAAAACTCTTATCCATGGAAAAGGCAGCAACTTAAATCTGCCTCACTACCATGCCCTTGCTTACTGTGCTCTTCCTGGTCTCCTCCCAGAACTGGCCTTTCCTTCTCCCCCCACCCCCCATCACGCCTCCCATTACCCTACATCTTTCTTTTGTCTTCAGCTGAAGATAGTACTTAAGCTGGTGGTTTGGGCTATTTCGGGGAGTTACTCAGTTTTCTTGGGTATCTCCCATATATACAGATGGTATACATGTTTTTCTCCTGTTAAATCTGTCATTTATTATGGAGGGTAGAACCTGGAAGGGTAGAGGGACAATCATTTTTCTTCCCGTACAAAGACTCTATGTCATTCACTCACCCTCCAGCCATCATTCATTCATTTGCTCATGCATGCATGCAATACTTATTGTGGTCCTAACACATCCCAGGCATAATGGCAGCTTCCATGAACGTTTCTTGAGCTGAAGTCCATACTAACCATTAGCTTCCCGGGGATGCCCATGTCTGGTATGGCCTCTTGAGCCTCCATAAAGGCTCACTGTCCATGCTCTACTGGGTTTCCCTGATTGGCTGATGTTGTCTGTGAAGGGGGTCAGAACAGGCCTCCCCAGGATGTGCCACTTGGATCATGTGGTTGCTTTTTCATTCTATGAACGTTGTGTACTGCACTGACTTATTTTCATACGTTTCATCACCCATGCATTCTTGGGATAAATCTCACTTGGTCATGGCATATTTTTCTTTTTATATGCTGCTGCTTGATTTAGTTCGCTGGTATTTTGGTGAGGATTTTTGCATCAATATTTTAAAAAGATACTGGTCTATCATTTTTTTTCTTGTGATTCCTTTGTCTAGTTTGGTATCAAGGAAATTCTGGCCTCAGAGAATGAGTTAGGTAGTGTTCCTCCTCTATTTTTCTAAAGAGTTTGAGAAGGATTGGTGTTAATTCTCCTTTAAAACTGTTTGGTAAACTTCACCAGTGAAGGGGCTTCCCTGGTGGCGCAGTGGTTGAGAGTCCGCCTGCCGATGCAGGGGACACGGGTTTGTGCCCCGGTCTGGGAAGATCCCACATGCCGCGGAGCGGCTGGGCCCGTTCTTTTTTTTTTTTTTTTTTGTGGTACGTGGGCCTCTCACCGCTGTGTGCCCCCCTCATGGCCCCCCCCACCCCCCAACACGCGCCGCGGAGCACAGGTTCCAGACACGCAGGCTCAGCGGCCACGGCTCACAGGCCCAGCCGCTCCGCGGCATGCGGGATCTTCCCGGACTGGGGCCCGAACCCGTGTCCCGTCCGTCGGCAGGAGGACTCCCAACCACTGCGCCACCAGGGAAGCCCGAATTTTTCTATTCTTTTTTAAAAAAATTTTTATTGGAGTATAGTTGATTTACAAGGTTGTGTTAGTTTCTGGTATACAGCAAAGTGATTCATATATATATATATGGATATATATATATAAGAATATATATATTCTTTTTTATATTCTTTTCCATTATAGTTTATTAGAAGATATTGAATATAATCCCCTGTGCTATACAATAGGACTTGTTGTTTATCTATTTTATATATAGTAGTTTGTATCTGCTAATCCCAAACTCCTAATTTATCCCTCCCCCCAGATGTGCCACTTTGGCACATGATTTATTTTTAGCTGAAGGCAATTGAGACCCTGTGGGCTCAAGAGGAACTTTCCCTGCTCTGTTAAAGAATTTAAATTGGGGGCCTTGCCCATAATAAGAGTTATTACCAGAAATAACATTTTATGACCTGTGACAGGCAAACATTTAATTACTGAACGTCTGCTCTTCTCATCATCCTGTGAATTGCCCTCCTCCCCTCTGGAGCCCCAGGCCCCTAGCCTATTCCTTAGCTCAGGATGGCACATCTACCTCATTTTACCTTTCTGTCTCTGAACCTCTCATATATGTGGGGTTCCCGTATGTATGAAATTAAGTTAGATTTTCTCCTGTTAATCTGCCTCATGTCAATTTAATTCTTAGACCAGGCAGAACTATCTAGAAGGGTAGAGAAAAGTTTCTTTGCTCTCCATATGTTCACACCTTCAGTGTTTGGGGCAACCTAACCAGATTGGGAGTCCAGAGAACTAGGTCTAAGTCCCAGAAATACAGTTAAAATCTAGAGGCAGCACAAGGCAATGGTTACAAGTGTGAGCTCAGCCTCACAGGTTCCAACGTCAGGTTCTATTCCTTACAGACCGTGGGGCCTTAGAGAAGCCACCTTACTTCCCGCTGCCTCCACTTATTTTCCATCTGCAGAGTGGGAAACACATGAGTACTTCCCTTGTGGGGTCAATGGGAAGACCTAAAACTACAACTTTTGTCAAGTAATTAGAATAGTGCCTGCAACAGAGTAAGCACTCAAAAATAAAACTACTCTTACTCGTCATTTCTGCCATCATCGTGGGCAAAAAAAGTAACCTGGGCCTCATTTTTCTATGAAATATGGAATTCTGGAACTAGAAAGTGATGATTATAGTGACTAACATGTTTTGAGGATTTGCTGGGGGCCAGCACTGTGCTGAAAACTTTACAAACACTGCCTCATTTAATACAACAACCCTGCCTGGTAGCTAATCTTTGAGGCTCCATTTTACAGATGAAGAAACTGAGGCTCAGAGAGGTTCTATGACCTACTTAAGATTACGCTCCTTGTAAACAGCAGCCCAGATTTCAAACCTAAGGTCTGAACTCTATCATTCCTCCGAGACCATTACTAGTGACCTCTCCTCTTTTAGAGGTGAGGACCTTGAGACCCAGAGAGGGAAGGACAACCAGCAAATCTCTGGCAGAACCAGGGCTGGGATCCAGAGGTCTCTCAGATTTCCACATCAGCATGTCTTCCACGGAACTGAGAAGTGCCGGAGGAAGTGTCCAAGTTTACCCAAGAGTCAGGCTAATCAGAAACACTATTCTTCTTTCTAGACACACACTTCTTTTCACTGTTAATTAAACTTTCCAGTTGAAGATTGCTCCCCTTAAATTAGGCACGCTGCCGCCTAATAAGCAGCCATAACTGGATTTGGGGGAAGTGGCCATGCATTGTCCCAGTGAGATCCTCCTGCTGGGCACCTTGTGTTGGGAGCGTGTGTGTATGTACAAGTGTGTGTTTGTGAACAGAAAATGCTCTTTGCACTCACTCAGGCAAGCAGTGCCTCAACTCACCACCTAAAAGGGGGAGGCACCAGCCCAGTCCTGTTTGCACAGCAGCTGTCTGCTCAGGGCACAGAGGCAGCAGCTCTGCTCATGAATCTAGTCATTGTAGCAGCCGCTCCCAACCTCCCGAGACATCTGATGGCCTATTTGCCTAACTGCCTTCCCCTTCACTCACCATCTGTAGCAGAGGAGACACGCAGCTCTTTTAGATTCCCTTCCTTCCCTGCGTTTGGTTTGCACAGCGATAGAGACAGACATTCGGCCTCGGTGATGAATTTCCACACCTCTCTGGCCTTGATTGTACCCTCACCCACACTAAATTCAGCCTGGCACCCAGACCTAGGAACCTTTCCCGCTCCACTAAAGGCTGTCAGACTTTTAAAAGCATGACTCACAATACATCTTCCATCTCCACCCTGTAAAGACACACTTTCTACTTAGGATGTATTCTGATGTAATCCATGGTGATCTACTATTTTAATGGTCACAACTCTTAAATTAATTTCATGACTCCCTAAAGAGTCATGACCTACAGTGTGAAAAACAGTTAGGGGCAAGGATGACTCATCGCCGGAATCCCAGGGCCTAGCGTGGAGGGCACACTCTGTGTGTCTTAGGGGAATGATTTCTGATGCAACATTCTCCCAGAGTTCCATGTGCAAGCAGGAAGAAACGAATGTGGGCTCCAGTGCAGGAAGGGGTGGTGCAGAGGTCTCCCCCATCAACAAGACCACAGGGCAACGTAATCATGAAGCCCAGTGTCAGCAGAACTCCTCACAGCTTCTCTCTCAAGGTCGCCCTCATGGTTCATATTAGCTGGCTGCACCTGGCCTTGGGCTTTTCATCTGCTACTTTGGAACTGAGACATTTGCTTAAACCCTCTGAGCCTCTGTTTCTCCATCTGTAAACTGAAGACTGCTTTTGCAATTAGAGTGTTTAATGGCATCCCCTAATGCTTGATAAACATCACCTCATCACCCGTTGTTACCCAGCATGACTTTAGTCAAATAAAGGATCCAGTTTCCCTCCAATGTAGAGAACAGAAGATCAGAGGATTGTATCCTACACTTCTGTTCCATTTGGTATGTGGACAGGTCTGAGAGTCATTCCAGCGAATAAGTCATAGCAAGTGCATTATGATGGACGGAGTAGAGATACAGGTCTGGGAAGTAAAACTTCTAGGAAAAATGCGGCAATTAATCAGGACATTTCTTTATTCCTCTTATGAACCAAAAAATACACAATTATTAAAAATATGTATCTTCTGTGGACATAAGTAAGGAATGTCTGGTACTAGAGCCCCTGTTTCTAGTAAGGTCTTCTCCCACTGGTGAGCTCCACATGCTTCTGGATGTAGCATCGAACTGCTGTGGTCCTTAAGAGGAAGGAGAGGCTCAGAGGCCTCCATTCAACCAATAAGAATGGTGGACAAGGCTCACCCAGCACAACTCCCCGAGAACACATTTATGGGCTCATCCACAAGGTACATGCCCTGAATTTCCTCTATTGCTGTCACAAAAGGCCAACTCAGTGCAGTAATATTTCAGAGCCCAGAAGTGAGGAATGCTTCGAATTAGGCAATAGTGATGGTCATGAGGAGGGAGCCGAGGGAGATGAAGAGGAGAGGGGAGAGGTAGTGGAGGGGGTGGGAGGAGGCTTGAGGGAAGAAATACCATTTATAATAGGATTATCTACCATGTGCCAGGCACGGTGTGAGGATTATTCCTAATCCTCGTATCAACCTTGCCAGAATGGTATTAAACCCCCTCTATCAGGAAATTAAGCTGTGGGGATACTGACACACTGAAGGCCATACAACTACTATATGGCAAGGTCAGGATTTGAATCCAGATCCATTTGACCCCTATGGTGTTGCTTTTTCCACTACATTAGTCTGCCTCCCAGGGATGGATTTCACCAACCACAGTAACACCCAACATTTTAGAAAGGGTCGCCACCAACATTCCAACTTCTTTAATAATTCCTAGGGGAGCATCTACCCATGAATTCACCTACGTATAATTTAACCCCAAGCTCATCTGAGCACACCGTGGGCTCCAAAGGTGCTTCTTTCACAGCAAGTATGCAAATGGCTTAAAAGTATTATAAACCTGAGCTGTTACATAGGTATTCATGATAAAAAGAAAGAAAGAAAGAAAGAACACTTGTATACAGTATTCAAATAAATTGATTCAATATAGATTTTGATTTTGCAGACTTTCCTGGTATATTTGCCATTAATCTTCTGGGAGCATTTAGCTTATTTACTCTAGGAATTTTGCTGTTTATCTAATTGTATCAAACATTTAATTAAAAGAGCTATCTGCTTGCTGCTAACACTCTGAGCATGGAAACTGAGCTGTATCTCATGAGGATATGGTATCTGTTACTAGATGTTTCCAAATCAGAGAAGGTCAGTCTAATTATTAGTGTTTCTAATTAGTTTTCCCGCAAGCAGTCATGTTATTAGACCCAAAACTAGGTAGCAAGGGATTTTTCCCCCTTGCTATTGAAAATAGCAACAAAAAGCAAAATACGCTGCCAACTCCTTTCTTGAAGAATCTTCTCATCCAAAACTTGGTTTCCCACTGCTTCCAATGTATCTCTGGTCACTTATTCTAGGAACTGTACGTTTGCTCCCATGATGTGAAGGAATCGCATAACAGTTACAGGCAACCGGGCACATTCACATGTGCAGCCTCCTTCCATCCTTACCACAACGATGATTCCCAAATGTTCAGAGAGGAACTAGAAGGCTCAGCAAGGTTACCCAACAATAAAGGCATCACACAACTAGTATGCAGCAGAGAGGAAAAGGAACCCAACTTTCCTGACTCTGAGTGTAGGGCTTTCTCTGCTGCCTCCCAGATGCCATGTGCTTTAGGTGAGCCAAGGAATTGGGTGAGCATGATGTATTAGGGAAGGGCTCCAGGAGAAACCAGGAAGGACATGGGGGGAGAAGGTTAGGGAAGGTGAGGAAGCCAGCCAAGGGTGTGATTACGAGCAAAGTCTCAGCCTCGGCCTGATCCTGCAGGGAGCTCTGCAGAGTAAACTGCTCCTCCGAGTTTGCCTAGAAGCAACAGAACAGCTGGGCTTTTGTACTCTCACACTGGTTAGCCATTGGTTACAGGCAACTGCAAGATTTGGGGGACATAAAAATATCCAGGCATTTACCATTTCAGTGCCCCAAGGTAATCATCCTCTGAAGGTCCCTGGTACGAATCTTTGTCAGCAAAGGCGAGGCTGGGCACACAGAAATGAGAAAGGGATCCGAGGCCCCAGGCAGGGTGCCCGCAGCATCCAACACACGGTGCATTTCCCGTTCAATCAACAAGTGTGCATGAGCATCTACTAAGTGTCAGATAACCCCGACATCCCCTTCCCCCAAGTCAATTTTAATCTCATCAGTTTTACAGCACTTATTCCTGCCTGGAATTTTCTTCTCCATTGCGTTTACTTGTGTGTCGTTTATTTCTTCCTACTGGAATTTAAGTTTCATGGGAGCACAAGCTCAGGCTGCCAAGTTCACCATGGTGACCAGGAAGGCTCTCCCAAGGGGTGATAGTTTCCCTAAAACCTGAAAATCAAGGAGAAGCCGGCCACGAGAATAGAGGGGGAAGAACATTCCAGGCAGAGGACATGGCAAGTGCAAGGGCACTGTGGTGGAAATGCACTTGGAGTGTCTAAGGAACGGAGAGAGGGCCTCAGCAAGCAAGACGGAGGGGACATGGGGGGATGGGCTAGATAATGCAGGGCTTTGTCGCCATGACGCAGAGAGTGGCATTTACTCAAGTGGCATTTCCAAGGAGGAGCCATCAGAGAGGCCAACTGCTCATAAGGTTGGTGGCGCTTTTGTGATGGTGACTCACTCCAATCCCTCACCTTCTCTCTGATGACAGGCCCCTCTGTACCTCTTTCAACCACGTGTAAGTCACGGCTAAGCTGTTAAGTCTTTTCATGGGCTGATTTTCTATTCAGCAGTCTGTTGATGAATGCTGAAAGGATATATGTAGACTCATGCCAATAAGACGTGATACTGAGATTTTATAAAGAGACAAATTATCCCCACATACAAGACAGAAAATCTTTGCAGTGCTGCAGTCCCCACACTGCTGAGCTTAGCAAGTCAGGGTTTGTTTCCTGAAACTAAAATTTCAATAGGAGGATATACCCAGTTTACCTCTTCCTCCCTGTAGGTTTCTGAATAGCTACTCACACCCTGCAAACTTCGTTCCATGGCAGCGGAGAATGGAGAGCGCAGGTGTTAACACTCCCATCTCCCTGATGTGGGAAGCACAGCCCCAGGAGGGAGGATTGAAGGTGAGTCTGAGTAAAAGGAACCGGTGGGAAATGAAAAACCTCCCTGCTCCGTTTGCGTCCCTTGAAGAAATTTCAGGTGAGTCAGGAGTGCTGGTGATGGGGCTGACTGGCTACATAGTAAAAAGGAGCTGTCAGTTTTGTCTCTGGGTAGGGCTTACAGAGGACTTTTGTTTTCAAGTCAGAGAATCCAAGGCATGGAGCACGTAAGAGACTCAAACGAAGTCACAAAACTAGGAGGTACCTACAGCCGAGAGCATCTCACTTCACCCCAAGTTTCTCCTGATCCAAGGCTAGTGGATCTCCCTCAACATCACACTCTCCTTGGCAAGACGAGCTCTAGCCTAAGCTGTAACATGAGTCACAGACCTCAGGAAGCATCAACACAGTCATGTAAGTGTGAGAAACGACCACGGGGGAAACTTCGTTTCCAAGTTAGATCTAGACACTTTAAGACTTAGAAGCTAAGCTTAAGCTTCCGTTCCTGGAACTTTTAGAAATATGCCCATTTGAGTTAAGAGGAAAAAACAATCCTCTGGCTTTGTGCTTTAGAGTTGATGGGTTTGGATGAGAGTCTGATTTTCTTCCTCTGAGGGGAGAACGTTTAAGATCAACCCCTCAGGCAGAGATGAAAGCAAAGTGACCTTACCTTTTTGTCACTGAGGCCAGTCACTTGGTCCACAAACTCCTCCTGGATCATGAAAGCAGCCAGATTAGCCGTGTAGCTGGCCAGGAATATGACGGCAAAGAAGGCCCACACGGACACCATGATCTTGCTGGTGGTCCCTTTAGGATTCTGGACAGGCACGGAGTTGTTAAACACCAGGCCCCAAAGAAGCCATATAGCTTTTCCAATCGTAAAAGAAGGCCCATGGGGTGCTGCAAATGACAGGAAGGACATTCTCAGCGCCTCCTCGAAATGCACACTAGTGAGTGTTTGATACTATGCAGAGGCCCCAGCAACACTGAAGGCTGCCAGAAGACGGACTTAGATCACAGCGTGTCCCATCACTGCCCCAGAACCACACACACAAAGAGTCCTTTTTTCTTTAAAAATTAGCATTCTTCCCACATTTCTATATATTTGGCTTTTTGCCACATTTCTAAAAAGACAAAGAAAGAAAGAAAGGAAGAGAGAGAGAGGGAGGGAAGGAGGGAGGAAGAAAGAAAGAAAGAACAAGAAAGAAAGAAAGAAAGAAAAAAGAAAGAAGGAAGGAGAGAGAGAAAAAGAAAGAAAGAAAGAAAGAAAGAAAGAAAAAGGGAAAAAAGAAGGAAGGAAGGAAGGGAGGGAGGGAGGGAGGGAAGAAGGAAGAAAATGGTTATGCAAAACATGGGTTTGAATTAGAAGTAGTATTATGACCTGTTTTAAATGTGGATTTGATTTCCATTTGGGGAAGCAGAGCTTTACAAAAACATGTGCATGGGGGCTGCTTCGGTATTCGTCAGATGTGCTTTCGTATAAGAACCATGCAATTCAGAGGGACTGGTGCTTGATATTCTAATCTGATTGTTCCTAGCCATGGCTCCTGTTCAAACTCAGATGTAAGATATGCACAACGTAGGAATTAAACCCAACTAAAACACTCTCCAAATGGAGACATTAAGGAACAGAACAATAGAGCTTAATTCTTCTAACACTTCACAGATGGAAGACATTTGGTTGCAGGGTCATGGAAAATGAACTCTGATATCACAGCACTTTTTCTTCCTCAACGTATTCTTAAGATTCTTTTTTTTTTTTTTTTTTTAGATTCTTAAGTGTTCCTTGCAACAGACTTAACTAAAGAGGCAGAACAATATGCCAAAATTTATTGGGCAGGGGAATATGCAGGCTGTAAAACACACATGTTAGAGCTTTCAAGTCTGTTTTTGTGCAAGGGGAAAAAAATCAATTTATGCCCTCATTTCATGGGAAAAAGGGTCTTCCTTTAACAGAAGGTTTTTATGTCATTTAAGTAAATGAAGATATGAAAAAATGATCTACTTAGACTTCAGTTGGCGATGCACTCAGAGTGGGCAATAAATAAAGTGGCAGCAGTGAATCCAGATTGATGGAAGTTATGAAGTTCTGGGCAGAGAGCCTAGTTGGGAAGCAAGCTTTCCGCACATGGGAGGCCAAATTCAGGCTATCGCAATACTTACAATATCCATATACAACACATTAGAGAGAAGGCAACTAATTCTATTATTCTCAGTTTCAAGCTCTCCTCTTTTTCTTTGCCTAATTTTATGATCTTCTGGGCTTATTCCCAAGAGGCTGAGAATTCTTAGTAAAAAAGTAGAGTCAATCCAGTAAACTTCATGAACTACTTAATTTTATTAGGGATGCGTGTTGATCAGAAGTGATAGCTATTTGGGAATCAGAAATGGGCAGTTGCAGGGAGCTGTCCAAGACGTTTGGGAATTCCTGATTCATGAAGACTATTACTGGGTCATATAATTTTCCCCATAAAGGACAATGAGATGTAACAGAAAGATATTTTGTGCAAGGAAATAAGTAGCTGTCATTTCCTGAGGGTTTCTACATGCGGATGAGTAGAAAACAAAAAGCCTCCAGGTGATGGAAGGAGTTTGCATGCTAGGTTCCTTCCTGCACAATAGTGTGTGCTTCAGCACGTGGTGGCCTTTGGATAGCTTTTTATCTTCCAAGATACATTTCAAATGTATCCACTTCTTTCCATCTCCATTCTCTCCATCCAAGTCCAAAGCACTGCAGTTCTTTCTCTTGGAAAACTGTATCACCTTCCTAACTGGTCTCCCTCCTTCCACTGCTGCCACCCCTCTCATCGTCTTGATAGATAGATAGAAAGTGACCTTTCCACACTGTACACGTTTGTATTCTGCCTCTTCCCTTTCATTGTATTTTGAAGAAAATCTGAAATGCTTACCACAGTCAACAGCCTATCCCTCTGACTTCATCTTATACCACTGTCTACCTCACTTACTCATAACTTTTCTGTTTCTTGAGCATATCAAGATTGAGCCCATGCCAAGGCCTTTGTATCTGCTGTTCCCTCTGCATGGAATGCTTTTCCCTCAGTTTTTCATAGGACTGAATCCTTCTCATCTTTCAGGTCTGAACTCAAGCGTCATCTCTTCCTAAAGCCCTTCCCTGCTTGACCGTCATACTTAAGAAGCGCCCATATCCCATCACTTCACTTTGGTTTTTCTCCCTTCTTCTTGAGATTTATTACAATCTGTGATTATTCACTTATATGTTTACGTGTTGTCTCCACAACTAAATTCGCTGTGGCCCAAGGATGAGGAAATCTTCATCCCATTTACCACGTTAAACCCCTGCTCCGGTACCAGGTACTCCGGAAATATTCATCAAATAAACGCACGAATTCACAAACAACACAAGCTCTGATTTTGCAAACGTAAATATCTACTCTCCTGCAGTATGATCACCCATAGAACATTGCCTCAGGACCCACTCTGTTGGAAAGCTTCTTACTAGTTAATTACATTACCCATTTAGTGAAATGCTGGCAACTCTCTCACTTAAACACAACGTGATTACTTGTGGCATTTTAACTACATTTGGTTGACGGCAGGTGGTTTATGTGGTAACAGTGGTTAAGAAGAAGCGGGAGGATTTCAGTAAAACTAAGTTCCCAATAGATTCCTGTGACCTGCTGGCTCTTTCCAATACTGAATCTTCCAAGCAAAAAGAACATATGGCAAATTAAAGTGCCTTGTTTTTGAATAACTGTACCTTGAAGATCTGCCGTCTTCCATCATCTAAAGTCATTTTTCAGGAAAGAGATTTCGTCCTGGCACCCTTCTGATACCATCTACTTAGAATGTGTTGTGCGTTGAGAAAAATTCACTCAAAATTGTGTAATGTGTTTATGTATATGGTTCGTGTGGGAGCCTCTTAAAAAGTTAGGGCCGGGCTTCCCTGGTGGCACAGTGGTTGAGAGTCCGCCTGCTGATGCAGGGGACGAGGGTTCGTGCCCCGGTCCGGGAGGATCCCACATGCCGCGGAGCGGCTGGGCCCGTGAGCCATGGACACTGAGCCTGCGCGTCCGGAGCCTGTGCTCTGCAACGGGAGAGGCCACAGCAGTGAGAGGCCCGCATACCGCAAAAAAAAAAAAAAAAAAAAAAGTTATGGCCAATGAATGCATCCCAATTCAATTTTCTACTTACTGATTGCCACTTTATCAAGTACAATGCACTAAGGTCAGGCACTGTCAAGAGGAAAATGTAACTGTTTGGGGAAAGTCACCATTTTATCATATATTTATATATTTATCATCAAACGAATGTGAGCATGATTTGGCAGTTTGGAGAAGGTTCTTAGCCTAGATTCTATAAAACCATTTTCTTTGCATAGACTGACGTTGAGACGCACTAGTAGTTTTAACATTTGTTTTGATGCACATTTTGACAACTGCCAGAAAACTTTTTCAAATATGCTTTCTCAGCAGATATCGGTAGTTTTTCACTTAACTACTGACTCCACATTATAGCAAGATTAAAATGTCTCATTTTTAAGTTTTATCCTTCTTTTCAGTAGAAGGGAATAACCCATACTTGTATGGCACTGCAAGTAATATCAATGACCCAGCATGATTTATACGATGGTACAGCAAGGCAATATAGGATAATGTGTTCTAAATCTGAACTCTTCATTGAAAGTAAATTACATAGCATTGACTTTGAATCATGCTTATGAAGCTAGTCTCACCTTTCCCTTTGGCTAAGTTTCTGTTGTATCCAACAGGACTGAAGTATTCAAATACGAAAACAGCTATGGCGGATACAATGAGCAGCATCACAAACATCATCACCCAGACGGAGGCGCTGAATGGTTCTGCAGGTAAACAGGCCGGAGGGATGGAAACATGGTCAGTGAGCGCCTCCTCACAACCAGGGCTAGCAGGAAGCCTAGAGGGCCATTTGCAGACTCACTGAGAAGCCCGCTCTGATGTGAATCTGATCATTCAAAAGAAGCTAGTCATTGTTTATTCATACATTTAAATCATTCTCTATTCTACAAAATATTTGAGGTGTTTTATAAGAATGCACATCATAGGATAGAAACAGAAAAGCATATGACATTTTACAAATCAGGTCAAGGATAATAAAAACAAAATATAATGATAAGACCAAGGGAGAAAGTTAAAATGCAAACCAAGAGGCTACAGGGTCCTCTGTAATTATAGAATCATCCAGGGGACCAAAGCTAAAGAGAAACAAGACTAGATTCAAATAGTCAAACATAAGGCACCTGCGAATCAGCATGAGTTTTATTTTTATTTTCATTTTCATCTTGACATGCTGGAGGGAGGACGTGCAGGAATTCTAGAAGTAAAGGGAGAATTATAACCTGGTAGAAAAGGATCGTAAAATCGTGGGATTGACAGGAATATTGGAATGTCATAGTCTGCCCCCAATACTACCACTCTCTCCATTTCACCTACTGCTTCGGACAGATGGGATCTCTACAATTTAAAAATCTTGTCGAGGTTGGTAATGGTTAAATGCAATTGACAAGTCATTTGAGGATATTACATTCACACGAGAATTCAATGAAAATTCATCGTTTAAAGATAGAGGCAAGGAAGTAGTAGATGGATAGATGGTTATTTCCCCTAAAAATAGTTTTCATCAGCTCATTTTCATGTGGGTGTCTCAGAAGGGCAGGCCAAGACACAAGGTTCTAAATCTTAGATCACTTTAGAAAGGTAAGAGATACTATGTAAAACAAATTAACATTTTTATTCAAACTGATTGAGGACGTGAAAGTGAGCTGAAAGGAGCTATTTTATCCATGTATGACATAGATTTGCTAGAAAATCAACAGAGACTAAAATTTTTTAAATGAACATAGCTCCACCTGATTGCATCATTGGGAAGAAACTGCCCTTGGACACCAATGAACTTATAATCCTTTTCATCATGAGCAAACATTTTCTAAGAATAAAATATAAGAAGCCCAATAATACCTCTTGAATAGTACACAATTTATTATTTTTAAATGTTTTTTTTCTGATGAAGCTATTAATAATAATAAAGAACTAGGCTGATAGCAGGCCACCTTTTTATTAAAGTCTGTGACTACCTAACACAGCTAGAGTTCATCACAAATTCCAATGTAATGAGCTTAATATATAATAAGAAACTAATATGTCCGAAGCTTTAATGATATTGGATAATTTTAAAACCTGAAGGAATACTTTGTAATGCAGTTTTGATAGTGCAAATACTTTAAGAAGCAACAAGTACCAAGACAACTTACTTGACTTAAATAAGCCAAGATGAGCTCAAAGAAACCAATGAGACTAAAACTGAAATTTATCTTAGTTAAATTTAACTTGAGTGCAAACAATATCGTGTCCCTGAAAGCAGCAGTTTGGTAGTAAGGTGTATCCAGGAGAAAGAAATGAATAATTAGGAGATTAAAAATTACTTAATATTCAAAAATAGAGATGTTAAAGTAATTCTCCAGGTTGGATGTGCTGATGGCATAGTGTGTCTCAGCAGAGGAGGATCACTGTAATGAGTAAAAGAGCATTATATACATGTAAAGTATTTGGTGTGTGCTTTGCACACTGCATACACATAATAAATTAAATGGAATAGCTGCTGGGTTCCGTGGTTAAAGCCAGAATTGGTGGTGGTGGTGTGCTGTCCAGGGTCCTGAAAAAGGCGTTCTAGTTTAAAACACGCACACTTATTAATCTGATAACTCCTTTTCTCTGCAGGTTATGATGACATTATTAAAAATATTAGGGTAAATCCTTACTGAATTCTTGTACTCACATGTCAGAATCTGTAAGCCTTCAGTGGACTTCACTGGGCACTTGATGTGTCCTAGTCACTAACTGGTCAGAAAATCAGATGGAAACGATCAAGAAACTGATCCCAGATGTTTTCTCACTTCGAAGTGACAACATCTGTCCCTTGACTTGTGAGGATGGCAGAGAGATTCTGCTGTAGTATTCTGGTTTTAGTAAGTTAGGTACCTATGAGTGCCATGAAGGATGGCTATTCCCAGACACCACACACACACACACACACACACACACACACACCCCCCACAACAAAGAAAGTCATTAGAACAATGATGAGCTACTGTCTGTAGTGTCTAAGATGTGACCCAGAAGTATTTTTAGATAGCTCTGGATTACATCCTCTACTGGACAGATTCAACAGATTCAACATCTGTCTGTGAAGGAACTTTAATCTAGAAGAGACCCCAGCTCAGCATTTCTTTGGATCAAAGACTCCAACCTACTTGGAAAGTCTTAAGAATTAACTGAATATTGCCAGAGACATCATCTCTGTCCTTGAAGAGTCGCTGGTTACATTTTGATACAAAAGCTCAGAGGCATTACCTGCAAGTGTTTCCGATGTGAGTTAATGGATTTTGCAGAGGAGAGAGAATAGGAAATAATGAAGAGCAATGCAATCAGATTTTGAATATTTGGCTCTTCCAGATGACTGAGCCAGTGAATGGAAAAATGTAGCTTAGCATGGTTCATTATGACTTTCCAAACCTGCAGATAATGACCGTAAATAAGGGGGTGCACAGTCAATCGAATAGGGATGTAATTTAGTGACTAGGAAAAGTATTAAGCCTTCTGTGTAAAAACAGCTTTAAAAATAGCTTCCTCTGGCTACAATTTATTTTATTCTTAAAGATACAGTAGGAAGAGTAGGGGGAAAGGAGGTTTAGCTAAATTTAGCAAAAATACTTGACTTTTATGGAAATGTTCTACTAACACAGATAAGATAAAAATCTAGGGAAACTGGGTTGAGGCCAGATTCAGTATCAGTGACTCATATTTATGAGACAAGTCAATGGAAATATTTTTCCTCTTTGATTGAACTGGACGAAAAGTTCTCTCTAGCTCACTAAGAAGATAAGTGGACAACTTTCTCTTTCCATTTCTTCCACGAACTCCCTTCCTCCAACCTCTAGGACCAAAGATCTCTGTTAAAGGTTCCAATAGGGAATGGGGAAAAAGACGATTACGAGTGACTGTGAGTGAGAGTATATCCAATAATTATTAACATTCTGCTTGTGTTGTCAATATCAGTAAGCAGTACTTTTCATGATCCAGTGAGGCTCCCTTATTAAGATATGGGCATCGTTATCCATATCAGACACAGGCACAGAAGGAACACAGTGAGGTGTGTATTTGTCAAGGTCCACATTACTCCAACAAAGGTTACAAAAATGGAAGCGAGTGCAAAATCAAATCCAGTGAGTGGTAAGGATTTCAACAGCTTCAATGGATTATGGAAAATGAAAACAGTAAATCCATATGTCTCTGTGAGTAAGGCAGTATCCAAAATCCTGTTAGTCAACATTTCACTCATGAGAATGAAGCTAGAACGCCTCACTGGCTGCTAACACCACATATAAATGAAGACAGTGGAAGAGTAAGGCTATGGGCTTGGAGCTGGCATCCACAAATGGGCCCTAGTCTGCAGTTTTAGTTCTCTAATAAACAAAGTTTTTTTGTCTTTGGAAAAATGTAAGAAATTCAGTTGACCCTAATCTAACTGTTTTCACTCTCTCCTGCAGTTTCCTTCTAGGGGTCAATGTTTGTCTTAACCGTCCCAATTTGGGACAAACCCACTGACATGGGAATGCCAAGGGGAAGTTAATCTGAATCCCATGATCTTCAAGACAGTCACTATCAAAAACTGTTTATGATGACAAAACACTCAACACAATGATTTCCTTTAAAGAAAAAATTAAAAATGCTTGGCTATATTCCATGCAGTTTCAGTTACACCAGCCAAGCTACCTAATGCATAGCTGCTAAAGAAAACCAGATGATAGAAAAAAAACAGAACTACCTTGCTTTAAAAAATAAAAACCTTTTGTGTAAAAACATAAATCTAGGAAACAGTTAAACGGAGAGTAAGAAGAATTTCTTCTCTTATAAACCATTCAGCTTAAAGGATAGGCACATTTAAAATATGATTCCATTAATTTTAAAACAGTGTATCCTCTTCAGACTGCTTCTGTTTTGTTTATCAGAGTACTGGTATAAATCATTGCACAGTCATCATTATTTTTACTCTTACATCCAGTAAATAAATGACTGTCATTCTAGTGAGGGATGGAGGATGGGTATGTGGCTGCTAAATAAAAGTTTATGAGCTGATTTAAATTAACTGTGGACAGACAGGTTTATTTTTTACATGCTTTCAAGGCTCTAAGCAATATATCTACTAATCTATATTCTGCACTATCAAGGACGGTATCTGAATATGTGATTGTATTTTTAGCAGCTATTTCCAAGTTAAAGATAAATGAAAGATGTTAACTGGGGGAAAATTTGCGTAATTCAATGCAACATGCTTTCAATATGCTGACGTGGTTACCTAGAACTGAACTAGGTCCTATCTGGTCCTGTCTTTTGAGCAAACAAGACAAAATACCTATAATTCCTCATAGGAAAGCAATAGTGACTGTGAAGTTCACATACCTAGAAAAGCAGAAGGTGATACAGTGCCATTGCTTCTTGAAACCATGACACTGATTCCCGTCTCCACAAACGGCACAGAGAAGTCCACCACTTCAGAACGTTCCTCATTGATGGTGAGTGAGCCAACTGCCATGACTGCCCGTTGATAAACCACCTGGACACAAGGCAAAAAAAAGAACCGTCCCTTTACTTATCCTTCCCACCATCCCTGAGGACCTTGGGCCCTAAGTCTGAATGAGGGCCCTTGGGATGAAAAGATAACTTACTTCACCAATCATTCCATTCCACACATTGTTAACTTTCTTGCCATGCTTCCCATTAGTCACCAGGTAAAGGTCATAGGTAAACTTCACTGTTCTCGAAAGCTTCTTTAGGATATCGATGCAGAACCCCTTGCAGCATTTTTTAACATTCATGCCCTCATTGGTTGAATTGCTGTAGAGAAAATCCCAAGATGGTAGAGTATTAGTACTGGAAAATGTGTTCAGTCATTATCTACACTCTTCTACTATTTTTCACATGGGAAATAGAGGCCCAAAATGAGGAAGCGGCTTCTACAAGGATGTTCAGTGAGTTTATGACAGCAACAGTAGAAAGTGTTCTTAATTATGACAATAAGCATGACAACAGGTAACATTTCTTGAGTAATTACTATTTGCTATGCACTGTGATAAATGCTTTATACTAATTGTTGGATTAATCTTCACAACATTTTTCTTAATTAGTTAGTATTCAGATCCCCATTATACAGATGAGAGTTACTAAGTCTTATTTTTTTAAAGCTTATAACACATACAACCTCTTTAGATCAGAGTTTAGTCATCTAATCTAAACTGAATTATAAAAACTTATTGGCAAATGGAGGAGAGGAAGATGTGAAATTCTCAGAGCAAGCAGAGTTTTGCTTTATCCTTTCACTGAAAATAGAGGTTGGCAACCAAAGGGAAGAAGAAAGGATGCCTTACTTACTTAGGAAAGATACTCTCCTTGCTGAGGAGAACTAAGAATTATCAGCTAAGAATCAGGAGACCTGGGGTCTACTCTGTGTCTGAGTCTGTGAACTTAATGTCTCTTGATCGAGTCGTCTTGCAAATGAAGGCTCATTCATAACATTTTCCCTCCCTACCTATGTGGAGGCAGTGTAAGAGGTGACACTACTAAATAGCAATGTCCTTGATCAGGAAAAAGCCCTATTAAAATACAGAGGGCATTGCTGTCGTAAAACCTATCATAATCTACCAAGGTTACATTTGTTGCTTTGTGTCAGCCACTCTCCTTTATTTACTTGACAAAGTCATACTCAAAGGACACTCAGAAAAACCAGAAGTGCTTTTAAAAGGGAAGGAAACAGGGGTCTTCCCAAGTGATAACGAAAACTATTTAAACCACTGCTACAGGAAGATCAAGACCTCTCTGGGCATTGCACTTGGTTCCACCTTGCCCTGGGGCATCCATTAGTACCATGGTCAGATGCTGAGTCACGTATTTCATAGGCTATGTGCTGCCTCAATATTCCATTGTTGACACATCTACATACTGAATTGTTATCTAAGCACTAAAATGATGTTTATCTAACATCATTTGGTCTGTGTTTCCACATCTGGAAACACAGACCATATTGGGAACTTTTGTTGGTTGTTAACACAAACCTTGTGTGCGTGTGTGTGTGTGTGTGTGTGTGTGTGTGTGTGTGTGTGTGTGGAGGAGGGGGTATGACGACTACCCAGACATCTGAGAAATGGTGCCCATGTCATCTCTCTGCTCTCCACCATCACCCAAAAGAAAGGGAGACTCATAAAAACAAATATGGGGAAAGGGATCCAATAAGTCATCAATTCTCTGGCTGTATAATTTCCCAGTGTGGCCAGTGGATGTGCCTTGCGAGTCAGACAGAGCTGCTTTCAAATCCTGGGTCTGCCCTTGACAAGCATGGAAACTCGGACGGGTCTCTTCATTCACAGACCTCAGTTTACTTATTCGTGCATTGAGAAGGCTGATACTTACCTTTCAGGATAGTTGGAAATATTAAATAAGGTATCTAAAGCACCTCTCACATAGGTGCTTAAAAATATATTTCCTCTCTTTTCACCAATGATTTGACAGTTTAGGGGATTAACTGGCAGGATAGCCATTTATCCTTACAGATCAAAACAGGTAAGTTTTCCTCAATTTTCTCTTCACGTCTTAACACTCAACTAACAGGTAAGAAGAAAAGTCTGATTTCTCAGCCCATTTCCTACTACCTGATTTTTTAGAAGAATGATGTGTGCCCTCAAGACCCCACCATTTGCCAGAAGTGAGAGACAAAGGGTTTTCCCTGAAAGAATATCACCAAGAAAACAAACACAATCATGTTGTCCAACAGGAATCCTTTTTGGAACCAATCAGCCTGCCTCAAAGATGTTACCTTTAGGAAATGCAGTTGATCTAAACTGTGTTAATGTTGGGATGACTGGATCCTAGTAATTTTCTATTGCTTTCAGGTAAATCAAAGACTTTAATTTCACCTAGAAGCACAGTACAATTCTCATGTCACCAAGTGGGAAAAGGAAAATTGCAAGCCACTCCCTCCCACAGGAACCCAAATTGTGAATCTGAACTTGTTAATCTGTTTCTATTCTTCAGTTGAAAAGTCAATTCTTTTAAAGACAGTAACTTATTTGGAGGTTCATTTCCTCCAGACCAGTGTGACTCAGCACTTGGTGATCTATTGTTTTCGGCTCCAAGTCTTCTGATTTTAAAGACTTTAATCTCCAATGACTGAGTGTGAAGCATAAGATGCCCTACTTGATTGGCCCTGTTGAATCAGAGAAGATATTGTTATCATAAAAGAGGTGCCCCAGTGGGGTTATACTCTTTGCTTTGTGCCAGCCACTCTGCTTTCTTAATCTGACCAAGTTCTGCTCAAAGAACACCCACCCAAGTCAAAACCTCCTTTGACAACTTTTCCACATTACCCCTTCTGTCATTCCCCCAGTTCATCACTTCCAAGTACTGCACTAGGCTTCCTTCTGTTTCCCAAACTCGCCAATCTCTTTCCTCCCTCAGGGCCTTTGCAACTGCTCCTCTAGCTGGGTGGCTCTTCCCTAGTTCTTCACATGTTTGGCTCCTTCTCCTCCTTTACATGTCACCTTAAATCTTACCTGTGTGAGCTGCAGGAGCCCCACATACCTCAAGTGACTCCCTTATCACACCACCTTATTCAGATCCTTCACAGGGTTTATCCTAATGTGGAGCTGCCCTGTTCCCTTATTAGTTGAGCAGTTTTTTAACCGTGTGCACCCCTTGACTGCAAGATCCTTCCCGGTTCATTGACGCATCCCCCATGCCCAGCACTGTGACTAACACAGAAACTATGTTTCATGCGTATTTATTTATTGACTAATCTATTCAGAATTTCAACCCCAAAGAGGCTGATGACTCCAAAAAAAGCTGATGATTATTTACTGAATAATCCATAAGAATTTCAACTCCAAAAATGCTGCTTATTGATAAAAAAATTTCTCCAAACCAAAATGCACCTTCATAATACACTTAGCAATCATATTCTTAAAAAATTATCTTTGGGCTTCCCTGGTGGCGCAGTGGTTCAGAGTCCGCCTGCCAATGCAGGGGACACGGGTTTGTGCCCCGGTCCGGGAAGATCCCACATGCCGCGGAGCGGCTGGGCCCGTGAGCCATGGCCGCTGAGCCTGCGCGTCCGGAGCCTGTGCTCCGCAATGGGAGAGGCCATAACAGTGAGAGGCCTGCGTACCGGAAAAAAAAAATTATCTTTATCCAAAGCACTGAGCCACAGCGATTTGCATCTTGTATAATAAGAACTTAGGCTGGAATTTGGAATGTGGGAGGAAAAGTATCCATTCACCCTCCGTTCAAGTTTCATCAACATTGGGGTGTCATATTCTATGCTTGTCACTGAAGACACAAATATTAATAAGCCACATTCCCTATATTTAGGCAGATAATACTCTGGGGGAAATACAGACAAACTGTAAGCCATAAAAACAAGTGAGAAAGACAGCTAGAGAGTGCTATGGACTGAATGTTTATGTTCCCCTCAAATTCATATGTTGAAACCCTAATCCCCAATGTGATGGTATTTGGAGAGGTAATTAGGTCACGAGGGTGGAACCCTCCTAAATGGAAGTAGTGCCCTTATAAGAAGGAGCAGGACAGCTTGCTTCCTCTCCCTCTGCTCTCTACCAGGTGAGGAGAAGACAGCCATCTGCAAACCAGAGGGTCTCCACCAGACACCAGATCTGCCAGCACCTTGATCGTGGACTTCCCAGCCTCCAGAACTGTGAGGAATAAATGTCTGTTGTTTAAGCCACCCACTCATGGTAATTTGTT
The DNA here is from genome assembly GCF_963455315.2 of Globicephala melas. Classification (NCBI taxonomy): domain Eukaryota; kingdom Metazoa; phylum Chordata; class Mammalia; order Artiodactyla; family Delphinidae; genus Globicephala; species Globicephala melas. The sequence continues at coordinate 29,937,073 of NC_083328.1, read as the reverse complement.
ATAGCAGCCTGAACTGATTAAGACATAGAGACATAGCCAGGGTACTGTGGAAGTAGGGAGAACTAACCTAGCTTGTGGAGGGAGTGCTTAAGACTTAAAGGGCAAGCAAAAATTGTCCAGGTGAAAGGAGGCAATCAGAAAATATTCAGAAAAAAAAAAAAAAAGATTTCCACCTAGCGGTAGGCTTTTTCCTTTTGTGAATCCTCCACAAGGGTGGTATTTGTGTTTATGTTTGCATTACAAAGACAAAATTCAGGGCCTTGGACTTGGCCATGAAGCTTTATGTATCTCCAAAGGGTTTATAGATTAGGGAGAACCCTTCACCAGGGGATCTGATAAAAAATGTCAGTTCCTCTTCAATCGTAATAAAAGAGGAAATGACTTAGATGCAATGCTGGTTTGTTGCTGGTGACCTAGGAGATCCCCAGGAGATCAGCTCCACCTTAAGCACATCAGAAAGTCACTTGTAAGGTGGATGTTGACCCCAAAATGGAGAGAAGCTTTGAAAATTCTGAAAAGTTTGGATCTGGGAAATAAAAGAGAGGTGGAAGGAAGTGGTAGATATGGTTTGGGGGAGGGAGCAACCAGAAAAATACGAAAGAAATAATTATTCTAGGAAATATTGAAGGGGAGGGTTGACTTACCATACTGGTTAAGAATATGGTGGTGGAGTCAGATGGACAAGTGCTTGAGTCCTGCCTCTTCCATCTACTAGCTAAGTGGCTTTGAACGTGCTTCTTAATCTTCTCATAACTCAGTTTTTATCATGTTTTAAATGGGCAAAACCATGCACCTCGTATTGCCGTTGTTGGAATCAAATGAATGCAAACCACCTGGTGTAGTTCCAGGTCTTTTAAAAAAATCTATTTTTATACCCACCTATTATAATAGAGTATATTTTATATTACATTCTATTATTATTGTAGAGATACCACTGTTATCAGTGATACAGCCTATTGTAAAGGATTGGGCACATTCAACCGACAGCATCCCTGGACTCACTTGATTCTGATGAACTTCCGACATGGCACAGTGTTCCTCACACACGTCTCAGTCAGCGGGTCTATGTCTTCCACGATGACAAAGGGGGCCTCCTCCAGTGTGACGATGCTCAGATGGTTGTCGTCTGGCTCACAGTCCGAAAAGGACTTGTACCTGGGCCACACGGCGTGCCTCAGGCTCAGGGTGTGGTTCTCCCACTTGCCCACCTGGTATAAAGAGAAAGACACACCTGTGCTTTCCGGCACCACTGGCTTCCAGAAAGGTGAGTCCTCCCCCGTAAGAGGTATGGGAGAAGAACCCCATCATCTTCAGGGCTTTTCTGCTACCTACCTCAACGTACACTTCTGTTTATATGCTAAGAAAGATGAGGACAAAGGGAGAGCAGAATACTGGGCCACTCCCATGCCCTGGACTCTCCCCAGACTAATAAATACGGGGGTGGTGACAAAGCACTGATGCCGCTGGAGATCCCCAAGTGATTGTGATGTCCTGCCAGAGCTCAGGCCCACTAATGTCATGAAAAGAGCAAGGACTTTTAGAATCAGAGGTCTAGGCTTGAATCCCCAGATCTGCCACTTACTAGCTGTACAACCCCAGGCAGGCTTTTAATCACTATGAACATCTGTTTTCTCATCTGTAAATAGACACAATTCCACCTACTTTATAAGGATGTCGTGGGAATTAAATAAGGCAATTCGAGAAAAGCATATAGGGCAGTGCTCAGCACGTAGTAAGGACTCCAAACTCTCCCTCTTAAGTATAGAAGAGAGTCAGTGAGAGGGAGAGAGATTTTAAAAGTGCTAAGAAAAAGAAAGAGGAAAGGGGAGAGGAAGGTGAAGTCCAAGGGCAAAAAAGAGGGAGGACTGGCAGGAGAAACAAGGGTGTAGAGCAGGTGAGCAGACGAGAAGCCTCCCTTCAAGCTCAGATACGGTTCTATTTAAGTTGAAATTAAGGTGAATTTTTCTTAATCCAGCACAGAGTGGAGACTTTTACTGCTTACTGTACATCAAGACCTGTCAAAACAGAATCGATTGTGTTCCCTCTGAGCAGCTGTCGGCATCTTAGTGAAATCAAATTGAAGGCTGTATGTTTTGAACCTTAATTTTATTTGACAGCTTCTTGGCACTCTCGCACACACACTGGGAGGAAGCTGCCCCCAGCACCGCACTTTGTGCTTCCTCCTCCCGTTCCCAAGTGCAACTGCTCGACACCACAGAGCAGCGCTTTATTTGTAACACAAACCTCAAGGAAAATAACTCGTCTGAAGAGCAAAGTGCCAAGTCCAGCCTTGTCTGTGTTCACATGACCCACTCACCTCTCCTCCTGTAATGTGTCACCAGAAATGAATCTCAGGCCCTTAAAGAGAACTCAGACACGCTGGACACCAGGAGAGGTGATAGGTGGCAGGAGAGAAGGCAATCAGTGCTCTGGAAGATGACATCATCATTTGGACTGGAAAATGTTTGCTGCTTGTAGAGAAACATGCCGTGTGGCCAATTACAAAACTGTCCAGCTTCACTGATACCTTCCTTTTTAAGTTAGGAAGGGCAGTAGAGTAATTTGGTCAAGCAAACACGTTCATCTCCTCAGGCTGTGATGTAACATAGGCTGGAGAGAATGTGGAGCCCATCAAATTCTTAATTCATTCAACACAGATTTACTGAACACCAGCTATGTGTGTGCTGACACCAGCCCGGGAACAATGAGGGATAAAACAGAACGATTCCTGCCTTGTTGGAACCATCAGTCAGCTGCTGGACAAAGACCAAGCCAATAATAATAAACATGCAAATAGATAAAGAGATATCCAAGCTCTTCCTTTTGGAACATGTTATACCCATCTCTTTCTTTTTCATCTCCCTTAGAAAACTCAAACATAGCCTTCAAAAGAGCCTGGGCAGTTCAGTGGGTAAGACAATGGCTTTTGGAGTCACACAGAACTAAGTGCTAATCCTGGCTTCATCCATTAGCTGAGTAGCCTTGGGAAAGTTGCTTAACCTCTCTGAGTTTTGCTTTCTCTATCTGTAAAATGTGGATTGCAACAGGATATGCTTTCAGAACTGTAGTGAGATTTGAATGAGCCAAACATGTCCTTGAAGCATTGAGCACAGAACTTAACCTGTAACATCGTGGCAGCCGCTATTATTTTATTACTGTAGGTGGCATTTAAGATACAGCTCGAATAGCACCTAATCTGTAAAAGCATTCCTGTCTTCCCTGGTAACAGAGAACTTTGCTCGCATCTCCACCACAGCATTTGATGTTATACTTATAATAATGTCACTTTTGGGCATGTCTGTGTAGTCGGGAAATGTGCCAATATTACCACTTAGTTTAATCCTACAAATTCCACGTGGTAAGGATTATTATTCCAGCGTCACACTTCAGCAAACTGAAGCACAGAGAGGTTATGTAAACTGCCCAAACTTGCACAGCTAGTAAGTGGTGGATCCAGAGCTATACCATGGAACTATGTGAATCCAAAGGTGCTTTCCCACTAGTGTTTCTATTAATTGATCTGCAGTAATCATGTTATTGCTCCAAGACCCTTTCTTCCTTTCGGAGACAGCTCCTTAAGTCCCAAGGTAACATAAATAGAGGCAAAGCCCGTTTAGCCAGCAGAATCTTTGGTGATGTCACTGACCATGTCACATACCCTACACCATGGGAGGCAGGCAAAGCTTCCAGCCCAAGGCTGACTCATGGAGAGAGAGGCTGCAAAGGTTTATGAGTTCCCAGAGTGCAATAACTTCCTGAATCTCCTCTGAGTTCCTCTCTCCCTTCCCAACACATCTAAGTAAGCACCTATGGGTCAGCCAAGGAGGGTGAAAGCGAGTGGTGGTGGGAAAACTTGATTAGGAGCTGAAGCTGCTGTGTAAACATTGCCCTAGATCCTGAGAGCTCTTACCTCCTTCTCTGAGTCTGACAGGCTCCTGTTCCAAACGCCAAAAATCTCAACTCCAGGATTTTATATACCAGATAGGGGAGAAACAGACATCCTTCGCTTTCCCCTCCTATGTTCCTATTTACAAAGGACTACATAACTGAGTCTGGAGTCTGTAGAAAGGCTTAATAGAGATTCATTTACTCCATAAATGTTTACTGAGCGGCTACTAGGTGCAAGCACTGCGCTAGGCACTAAGGGTACTGTAGCGCAAGCAGCACAATTTTTACTTGCAAGGAATTTTTATGCTAATTGGAAAGACAAACATGAGTCAAATAACCACATAAAAATATACATCGTACAAACTGGGAGGAAGAAATAAAATATGGGTCTAAGACTGGAAAAAGGGGGAAAGAAATCACGTAAGTCTTCCCCAAGAGGTGGTACTTAAGCTGAGACTGGAAATCCAAGATGAGAGGATGAGGGGGTAGAGGGAGCAGAGGCAGGAAGAGCCCTCCAGGCTGGCAGGGGCCAGATGACGCAAAGCCTCGCAGGTCCAGTTAAGGAGTTGAGATTTGCCGTAAGAGTTAATCTAGTCTGTTATCCAGAATGGAAAAAGAAATGAAGAAATCATCATGAACATGGGTCCATATGTAACTTTCCCAAAAGTGGAAGCTTCTTGCCCCCTCCATTCTTTTTTTTCTTTTTTTTATTATGGAAAAACTTTAACTCATACAAAAGTAAAATACTAGAATGTATCTCCATCTTCCCGTTATCGAGCTTCATTAATGACTAACTCATGGTCAATCTTGCTTCATTTATACTCCCAACCACTCCTCCCATATTATATTGAAGGAAATCTCAGACATCATAACATTTCATTCACAAATCCTTGATTTGATTTAAATACCTAATTTTCATTTGCTTAACAATATTATACCTCAACAACCTATGTGTTTGTGTATATGTTTCACTCATTAGATTGTGATTCCTCAGTCTAGCAGGGATATATATATTATATTATATTATATATATTAATATATATGTATATTAGTTGGTTTCTACGTCCACAGCTTCTAACTCAGGGCCTGGCACAGCTGGATAGGTGTTGATGGAATGAATGAACACACTACACTTAGCAGAGTCTGTAACATTCGATGACAGTGGTTTGTGTCTGCTAATCCCAAACTCCTAATTTATCCCTCCCTCTCTTTCCCTTTGGGTAACCATAAATTTCTTTTCTATGTCTGTGAGTCTATTTCTGTCTTGTAACTAAGTCATTTGTATCATTTTTTTTTAGATTCCACATATAAGTGACATCATATGACATCTGTCTTTCTCTGTCTGACTTGACTTCATTTAGTACGATAACCTCTAGGTCCAGAGATTATTAGGCACTATTCTTAGCACTATTTTCATTCTTATAAACACCCTATACACAAGAAGAAGGTGTGGGCAGATGATTTTTATCTCTATCATGAATTCTGGACTTGAAAACAGTCCCAAATTCCCCCAACTAGGCTGTGTGGGAGAAGAAAAAAAATCTTTATCTTCAAAATAAACTGGATTTTGGTGATAAACCTTTAAATGTTTTCAGCAAATAAACTGAAGTTTTGAGGACAAAGAAAAATAATTGACCTCTAATGGAGAAAAGTGATTTTGTTAAAAGAAGTGGAGAAAGGGGAAATTAACTTTGTAATGATTTTTTAATCTGTTCTTACTAATAAAATTTAAATGCTGTGCTTTTAGAAATCTAATTCCTCTTCAGCTCCTAGGAAGTGTTTTGTGACAGAGCAGTGATTACTTATCAAAACGTTCAGCCAATATTTTCTCAGAGGAAAAGATAATTTCATCTCCAGAAACTGTCATAAGTTAATATTCATCCCTTAAGGTCTGGTTAAATCCATAGCGATGTCACAGAGGCTGCGAGAGGCTGGAAGAAACGAGGTTAATAGATGTTTGTGACGCTCCTTTCAAAGAGGTATGAGTGCTTGACTGTATTTCATCTATTCATGAAATGCTTACAAGAGACAGTTAAAATCACCTCACAACTGTTCTCTCCCAAGCCACTCCCTAAAAACGTATATCTAAACACCAAAATCATAGATCTACCTCTACTCAAATCCTTCCATGACTCATACTGCCCACAAAATCAGTCAGACTCCTCTTACATTAATGGACTCTAGAGTATAGGTCCCATCAACCTCAATACACTGTCCTCTCTCTCTTTCTATCACTTTGTTGATTTCTCTTTTGCACACCCTATATACACCCTCACACTAAAACATATACATCTACACCTTCAAACACACATACGCTTACACCTACACACACTCACACATGTATGTACATATATATGTATGTGCATATGTGTATACAGTTAACCCTTGAGCAACGTGGGGTTTAGGAGCACTGACCCTTCGCGCAGTCAAAAATTTGTGTATAAGATATAGTTGGTCCTCCATAACTATGGTTCCTCCATAGCTGCGGATTCAACCCACTGGGGATCATGTAGTACTGCAGTATTTACTACTGAAAAAAATCCATATATAAGTGGATTCAAACCCGTACACATGCACACATATATATATCATATATTTATACATCTATACATGAACACACAGCTACACTCGTACCTACCTGAATTCACAATACACACATATATACACTCACCTCCACACACGTACAACTACACACACACACATGCCTAACACACACCTACACTCACACCTCTACAAACATGCACAATACTAAGCCACAATGATGCTTTTCACTCTCACCACACATACCCTGAATGACACCCATTTCCCCGCCTTTGCCTGCACTACTTCTACGTGAAATTCCTCTCCTTATCATCTCCACTGACTGAAATCCTACCCACTCTTTCCAGGTACAGCTCAAATACCGTCTCTCCCCTGCAGCTTAATACTCCAGCTGGAATGCATTTTGTTTTGTTTTGTTTTTTTGCGGTACGCGGGCCTCTCACTGTTGCAGCCTCTCCCGTTGCGGAGCACAGGCTCCAGACGCGCAGGCTCAGTGGCCATGACTCACGGGCCTAGCCACTCCGCGGCATGTGGGATCTTCCCGGACCAGGGCATGAACCCGTGTCCCCTGCATCGGCAGGCGGACTCTCAACTACTGCGCCACCAGGGAAGTCCTGGAACGCGGTTTTGAGCATTCTCTTTTTCCCTTGAATTCTCTCGCTTGTTCATTCATGAGCTCAATACACATGCGTCCAGGGCTTTACATTGTGCCAGGCACTGCAGGAGGCTCTGGGGCTACAACTGTGAACAGTGCAGGCTGGTCCCAGTGCTCAGACTTTCTAGTCTGGTTAGAGAAGAGGAGTTAAAGCACACTGGCCATGAGATAACATGAGATAATAAATGCGGTAACTGCCATGCTGGGGTGGGCACGGGATACTACTGGAGCAGAGAGCTTCCTGCTCTGCAAGGAAACCAAAGATGCTTCTAAAGGAATTGACTTCCAACCATGAGCCATACCAGCATGGCAGATGGAGATGGGGATTATTGAAGATTTTTAATCAGGGGAGGGATACAATCAGTCTGACGTATTAAGACACTTCTTCCCAGTGCAGTGCAGAGAAAGGGTTTGTGCCTAAAAGATTCTGAAGGCAGAGTGATGGGTCAGGAGGCAGCTGCATTAACCTGGATGAGTCTGGCATAGGGCCGCATGGGGAGGGGGCATGAACTCACAGGATCCCAAAGTGGTGGAATCAATACAACTTAGAGACCGATTGTGTATCTGTATGGGGGTGGGGATTAAGGGCTCAGTTTGCCCTGTATTATAGAATCTCTGGCCTGGCCAGCCTTTCACACAACATGACCCACATCGGCTGTAGTACAGTGTTCACCACATTCCAGTTCAATAAATATCTGCTGAACTGAACTCAATTCAGAAGACAGCACTGGCATCAATTTTTACTTAGAATTCAAAGTTAAAAGAGGAGAGTTGCCTGTTTACTCAGATCCTCTCCTTGGAGACAAGACAATAGGGATTGTAAAATTAAAAATCAGAGATGAAATTTATCAAAACCGACAATGAAAGCAGAGTTCACGCTGCCTGTGCTCCAGCTTGACTGGCCCTGGTTAGCTCTTTGAGTGATTTTATAACCAAGGGGGAAACAGGTCCTAAAACAAACACTTCACATGTGCAAAACACTGGAAAACATTCCAGATAATAAGCAGGGATTTACTCCCTAGGTGGAGAAAATGGGAGTAATTAACTCTTCAGGAAGATGAATTTCAGGAGAAAAACAAAGCAAACAGGAGGCCAATTTCTCTCCACCTGAAATATAAAGTCTTCTAAAGGACATAAGATAAATGTCCATGAAGGAAATTTAAAATGACTTAAAGTCCGTATTTAGCTTAAATAGCATCACCGGTTAGCATCACTTCCATGCCTCTGCATGCAAATGCAGAGCTGATAGCAGGCTTACACATGAGTAATTTTGTGTCTTCAGTTGCTGCTCGAAGCCAAAAGTAGATCTGAATTTGATTGACCTGGAAACTACAACAAAGGTGTCTGAGCCACAACCCTGACTTGATATTAAGTTGAAATGTGCTCTATCTGGAGTAGTTTGCAGTTGAGTCGTGACTTTTTTGTGAACCAAAACCCGATCTAAAGTTCGTTCAAGACAGCTAGAGTCTGCTGAAACCAGATGTCACACTGCACCCCAGATTTCCCCTGCATGGTATATTCAAACAAGCTTCTACAATAAAACTGCTGAAAAGCAGGTGTGGACCAAACCTACTTTATCTTCAGTGCCATGGGGTCTCAGATGGCCACTGGCAGAGTGAAACTAAGAATTGCTTTTCAGGTGTTAAAGTAAAGCACCTGCTTCCTTTGAACGCACTGTCTTAAATGCGGTTACTGAAGGTAGTGGGATTATGAGACTTTAGCAGGAATAAGAACCTCTCCTTGGGGGCTGATTAAGAATGCAGACTCCAAGGGGAAAGAGGGGGGAGGGATAAATTAGGAGTATGGGATTAACAGATACACACCATTATACATAAAATAGATAAACAACAGTGATTCACTGTACAGCACAGGGTACTATATAGGTCAATATTTTGTAATAACCTATAATGGGAAAGAATCTGAAAATACACATATATAAATAACTGAATCACTTTGCTATACACCTGAAACTAACACAATATTGTAAATCAACTATACTTCAATTAAAATAAATGAATGAGTGAATGAATGCAGACTCCTAGATCGCCGGAGTGTATGCATCAGTAAATGTGGGATGAGGCTTGGGAACCTATCCTTTTAAGCAGGATCCCAGCTCATTCTGTTCTGGGTGATCTAAGAGACGCACCTAAAGGATCCTATGTATGGCTACCAGCAGGATTAAACACAGCATAAGGAAAAGATGGGAATCTTTCTTCTTGGGTTTCTTATGTAACCAGTAGCAATTGCCAGCAGATCTAAATGAGTTGAATCAGCTGTTAGAGCCTTAATTAAATTCCTCTCAGCTGAAATTTCAGAATTGCCTGATTGTTATACAGCTCACATTGGAGCAGTTGATTTTTTTTCTCCTATAATAACTGCTCTCAGGATAATCTAATATCTTTATGGATAGTGACATCGGCTGTCTTAGGACTCAGCACTGATCTGGTAATTCATGGAGACGTGTTTTGATCACCGTTATTTCCTCGAACAACCTGCCTATTGCTTCCATTCTCCTCTTGAGGTTCATTCAACATGAGAAGAGCTCAATGCTCGTTCAAGCTCAGATTTAAAAGTGCAAGTCTCTGGAACAATGAGCCTCCATTTTCTTCAGAAGTTCACTTATTATCTTCAGTTCTACAAAGTTCCTCTGTTCCCAGGTCCCTGGGGATGGAGAGAAGCTCTACTTCTTTGGTTTACTTTTAATTATTTATGTGATCTTAAAAAGTGATGTGTCCTGGTCATTAGCTAAACAGTTAATAGTGTTTTCTTTCTCTCCTTTGGCTCCATGTTGGAATCATTTAACATTAGAGACTTGAAAAATCAGCAAAAAATAAAAAGGATCCCTCTCACAATTACTAATTAATTTTTGAACCCTCTCCTGGGAGTCCTTCATTATGTAACTTCTGTGTCAGTATCAGTCAGCCCTCCAATGGACTTTAATAATTATTAAATAATGAATAAGTATAATAACTGGCATGTCTTGAGACACTGTGATCACCCCAACACGCACTTCCTCATTTTACCCTCACATCCCTGTAGGGAAAAGGTCATCATTACCCTCATTTTATAGATTGGGAAACTGGGAGCTGATGTGACTTGCCCAAGATCAAAAAAGCAAGAGAGAGCATCTGGAGGCTGAGCTCAGGCCATCTGACTTGAGAGACTGGGGTCATCACCACTGTTTGATATTCCCAAGGTTGCCATCAGATTTGGTCTGGGAAATATTAAGGCAAACAAGGGAAATGAGGGAACATTCTACGGATCAACTGGAAAGACCCTGGTGCGAGTAGCGATGCCCTGAGGAGCTGGGATACCTGAGCTCAGCCTCCCCAGATGCATGGCCTGTCCTCTTTGGAGAGGGGCAAGGTGCTCTCTCCCTGTGAAATACAGGAGGAGGAGAGAGAACAGCCAGAGGTGGCTATCTTGTGGTTTTCTTTCATGTTTTCCAGTTGTTTCCTCAGTGCGCCTGTGACTTGATTCTTCTAAGGACCTTGAATTCCACCCTGGGTCATGTCTCTGACAGCAGCGCTGCAGTGGGTACTTGCAGGCTTGAGGTTGCTAACATCGACATCCAAAAGGCGATTAGAATAATAGATCAGGGAAAAAATCAGCCGCTCAAATGTGAACTGTGTGACAATTAGGTAATTTGGGGATTTCAACCAAGAGGAATGTAATTTAGGGCTCTAACAGCTGATTAGACTTTTTCTTCGCCTCTGTGGTAATCTCCATCCATTACGTAAGGGGCCTTAGAAGGGAGGATTCCATCTTGCCTCTGTCACACATTGTACCTGAGATGCTGACGGCAAAGACGATGTGACTCTGTTTACATTGCTGCATCTGTTATCATTAAAATTTGGACTTAAACTTGGTTGAACTCCTGAAAAGGCTGTTGCCTTGGCGGAAAAAACCAGGAAGCCTATAGGTCTGCAAAAACACTTCAGGAGGAGATGTGAAGGAAAATGGGATAAACACAGGACCTGGAGTGAGGGGGGGGATAAGCACCTAATATTGAACGAGAACTTGACCTAAGGACAGTCCTCTATGATAATAGTAGTGATAACCAGGGTTATTTTTTTAACACCTTTGCAAAGACAATTTAGAAATACGGAAAAGGTTTTTCTTTTGACCTTCTAATGTACTTTTCTGAGTAAATTTCAAAGATCGGTGTAGTTTCTACTTGTAAGATAAATGAAATACCATTTGCGATCCGGCAGAGTAAATAGCTCTTTTTTGAATATTTACTTGAAGGATATTTAGCAGCTCTTTGCTCCCTTGGCAGAGTTGGTAAGAGTTAGGAGGTGGTCAGGAGCCCTCCAGAGCTGGGCTGATAGCTGAGAGGGCCCTTCATTCATTGGGATTGTCAAGTCATTCTTACCAGCCCGAAAATCATGACGAGGCTGGATATGAATACAGGTGTGACTCCTCCTCTTACTCTTGGGCAGCTTTTTTTTCCCCATGAAAACCTTGCAAAGTGGTAAAAAAAAAAACCAAAAAACTGGGGGCTGAGTGTGTAACAGTTTATAAAAGGAGATAAGTTCCAGGTAATTAAATTGGAGACTAAGGGAACAGGAGACTTCAATGCATCAAACCTGACAGGGGATAGAACGGGCCAAAGGCTTGTTGATTTCCTCACTCAGTGTTATGTAAAAAAGCCAGTTCCGTTTGGATCTCAGCCTGAACTTTCAAAGTTAACCTCATTGACAGTGTCTGCAGAGTTTTAAAATAAGGTTTTAAGACCTGGGGGTATTGATCAGTTGCAAAGTATTTAATTCTCTCACCCGTGAAAAGTTATTGGGTTGTGAAAGTTGAAGGGTTTGGAACACTTGCTGTCAGGTCTCTGATGGGCATTCGTTCTTTCACATCTGGGGCAAAATAATACATTTAAGTCTTTGAGATGGACGTTTTCCTCCTTCTAAATGAAAGGGCGAGCCAGGGGTTGGTGCCTGAGGCCTTGTTGGTTATTACAAAGATGCTAACAAAACGCTTGTGCATGGGTGAAATCCATCCCTGTGATGAAATGCACCCGGATCAGAATTTCAATTCTCCTTAAATAAGATGGTATTTTGACAGTCGTTTTTCTTTGCTCAGTTCGGGCCCCAAACTACTTTGCTCCAGGCTTGTCTGAGTCCTAAAGTATTCCAGTGAGAGGATCCTTTGAAACACTAAAGCCAACAGAAGATTTAATGGTGAGGGAACAGTAATAAGCTTAACCACAGCTTTGCCCACTGTTAAAAACATGATTATTAGAAGGCGGTGTAGGAGACAAGGATCCCCTTGGGATGGGCCAGATAAGACTTGCTATTTCAGAAAACTGAGCCTAAGTAGCCCTCCACTGTCAAACCAATTTCATTCAAACTGATTATCCTCATCTTGGACACTAATTAACAATGCCAGAGCCCCACAGAGTTACTCGGATGAAATGAAAATCTTGGTGACCATCCAGGGAGCTACTTGGCATTTCTTATTGAATCATACTGGCAAACTCATAGTTCAAAAGAACCTAGACTTGGAGTCAGAAGACTCAAATTCAAGTTCCGTGATGATGCCTGTGAGCTACGTCACCTTAGTTAAATCAAAACTTTTCAGGTTCACACAAAGTATAGCCAAAGGTAGAAGCCCAAGATCCCCGTTGATTCTGAGTGTTAACAACCAATAAGCGAAGCTATTCTCTAGGCTTTCGGTCAGTTAAGGTTGGATTACATTGACTCTTTGGTTAATCTACTCAACAAATGTTTATTGAGTGCTTACTATGTGCCATACATTGTCCTAGCACTGGTGATACAGCAGCAAAAGGGCTCTAAGCTGGGGACTGGCAAACTTTGTCCCAAGGGCCAGTGGTTTTTATACAGCCCATGAGCAAAGGGTGGATCTTATATTTCTAAATGGTTGAAAACAATGGAAAGAATAATATTTTGTGACATGTGAAAATGATACGATATTTGAATTTCCATGTCCATAAATAAAGTTTGATTGGAACACAGCCATGCTCATTTCCTTATATGCTGTTTATGGTTGCTTTCACACTAAAACAGCAGAGTTTGAGTACTTGCCATAAAGACAGTATGGCCCGCCAAGCCTGAAATATTTACTAGCTGTTTTTTATATAAAATGTTTACCAAGCCCTGATCTAAGTCTCTGTGTGTAAGCAACCCCCCTACTAATAGGGAAAATAAAATACAATGCTCTCAGAATGTTATAAAATAAA